>NW_024733365.1:1197500-1435000 GCF_018991925.1 Homarus americanus
TCGCTTCAGTGACCCGCATAAAAATTCGGGTCACCTGAAGATTACCTCCCCCCACCCCCCGGCTCAGTTCACCTCATGACTAAACACACTAACGCTAACCTAACATAACATTGCATAATTTAACGTTACCTAACCAAACCTAACCCCACCAGGTAACGGTAGGGTGTTTAATCGTTTGGTGAAGCTGGGGAATCTAATCTTCAGGTAATCCCTTTCTTCACCACATTTAGAAGAGGGTGACAAAGACTCATTTAAGTTAGTGAAATAATGCCTGGGTATGTTTTAACAATGGACACAACCACGGGTAAGTTAGGTAACTCGCGGGGACTTCACCAGATTTTGGTATAAGTTCCCGTTAATGTTATCAGTTGTCTCCTTCCCCGCCTCCGAAACTCCACCATAGTCCCCTTTGACATCTCTTTGTCGACTCAAATCTGACTTGTTATCCACTCAGACCACAGCCTGTACAGCTCTGCAATCTCGTGGTTAGACAAGACGACTCCAAGACGACTCCTCAGCGAGACACAACTCCTTCTCTGTCAGCTACCCTGGCTCCAAGACACCTCCCACTCGAAAGTGTTTAAGGCGTCATGATGGAGTGGGTTACGTAACTCAGCTGGGTAATGGATGCGTAATGCCGGTCTAATGTTACCGTTTTTTACTCCGAAGAACATTCATATAAAGGGGTGTTAGGTTCACACAAATGAGTGTTTGGTTCATACAAAGGAATGTTGATTCATACAAAGGAGTGTTAGTTACAAGACTAGCAAGGTCATCCTAAAACTATGCCTTGCGCTTGTGAGACTTCACTTGGATTACGTAGCTCAGTTTTGGTCACCGTACTACAGAATGGATATAGAATCCCAAGAAAGAATTCAGAGGAGAATGACAAGACTTCTCCCGGTCATTAGGAACCTTGAGTACAGAGACAGGTTAAAGCATCTTAATCTGCACTCCTTCGAGAGACGTAGAGTGAGGGGCGATATGATCGAGGTCTATTAATGGAAGTCGGGGCTGAACAAAGGTGATATAACACAGGTACTCAAACTATTCATCCAGGAGCAAACTCGTAACAAGGGTTTTAAATTAGACAAATTTCGATTTAGGCGCGAGATAGGTAAACATTGGTTTGGAAATAGAGTAGTGGATGAGTGGAACAAGTTACCAAACATCATCATTAACTCGAATACGCTGGATAACTTCAAACATAGGTTGGATGGATATATGAGCGATAGGGGTTGGGTGTAAACGGGACTGTCCAGTACGGGCCAATAGGCCCGCTGCAGTTTCCTCCATTCTTATGTTTCTTATATTTTATGTAAATTCTGCACCTGAATATTCGACCGGGCTTATTTCACCTAATTCGACTTTGTCGAAAATTCAAGAAAACCGAGATTTAACTTGAAATTGGTTGTGTGTACATAGTGCATGTATACAATCTACATAAACAGTGCAGACATAAAAACAATATATAGACTGTGCAGGTTATATTAACAATGATGAAAAGAGCAGTGTGATTTTTTTCGGTTCTAACTTCAGATCCTCAAAAAATGTAGTCAAGTTCTTCCAACATAAAAGTGTCGAGATTGAGACCAAGTAGTCTTGGTGAAACACACACACACACACACACACACAAGCTGTAACAACACACCCGGATGAGCTGTGACTCAGTGAGCCTCAACAGGCCTGGGTGAGGGTAGTTCATAAGTTGATTGATATATCAACACTGGTAGCTATCAGCGATGACCAGCTGGCCTCAATACAGGTCCAGTGAAGACCAATCCCCATGGTCCAGTGTTAGTATAGGACATTGTAGTACCTGGAGAAAACAAACCATGTTCGACAGTGTCACAGTGAGCAAAATGCCTCTCACATCCGACTCAGAGATCGAACCTGAGTTACTGTACAGTAGTGGGAGGCAAGGATACCACCTACTGTACACCCTTGATAACAAACATCTCCAGCGTTAGTTTACTTACTGCTCATCCAAGACCTCGGTTTCACTTGTCTTTATTGTTACTAGAATGACCCGCTAACCCGACACCCAGCTGAACTGATACCCAGGTCAAAGTAAATCATGTGTTACTGTTGATCCCAGCCTATGTTCACGTCTCGCACATTACTGATTTCTTTATTTTTAGATCATTTTGGTTGGCCGAGATTGTGTTAAAAAATGTCTCAGAACCATAAGACTATTGATCGCTAAGAAGAGAAGGAATCACCTGAAAATAGGACACCCAGCTTATTTCACCTGATGATTAACCACCTCAACGATAGCCTAACCTAACCCAACCCCCAAAAAACGTAAACAATATTATACAACTGATAAGATAATAGAGTGACGCCCTTAACATTTTGAGTGACGCCCTTAACATTTTGAGTGACGCCCTTAACATTTTGAGTGACGCCTCTAACAGTATGAGTGACGCCTCTAACAGTATGAGTGACGCCTCTAACAGTATGAGTGATGCCTCTAACATTTTGAGTGACGCCTCTAACATTTTGAGTGACGCCTCTAATTTTATGAGTGACGCCTCTAACATTATCAGTGACGCCTCTAACAGTATGAGTGACGCCTCTAACAGTATGAGTGACGCCTCTAATAGTATGAGTGACGCCACAGTGTTACGTTCAAGAGTGACTTCAACACCATAAAAATGTGACTTAAATGACGTTTTTAAGGTTTTGGTCATCCTAGAAAGGTCATATTAGGTCAGAGGTTATTCAGATATAATTCCCTACAAGGTTATGTTTGGTTAGATCAGTTAAATTAGATGATTGAATGCCTTTACGAGATTAATGTACACACAACACACACAAACACACACACACACACACACACACACACTAAAAATAATATAATAATGGAAGCCCCTAGTGTTCAAGGATGGCCCGCCCATAGGGTCACCTAGGCGTTGATTTGCTTAAAGTGTAGAGGCTGTCGCCAACACCACAACCAAACCCTGTTTCAACAAGTTTTCTGACCCAGTGGCAACGAATAATCCGAGAAGACCGGACAACTCGCCTACAGCACTGGAACACGATCTACAAATTGATTAACATCCAGGTCACCAATTATACTGTTGGATAGACAAAGGCAAATGGCGTAAAGAAACTTGCCCAATATTTGAACCCTTCCTTGGTATCGAACCCTGGTCCACACACTGCCTCAACAACCCCTTAAAACTGTGGTAACGGCAGAACCTCAGAGACGGGGAGGGGGGGGGGAAGACAAGAGACGAGGTACTGTACTCGGTCACCCCATCACCTATAGTCTAGGACAGTGGTTCTTAACCTTTTTGAGTCACGGACCCCTTTGAGAATCTAGTGAGAGCTATGGACCCCCTCCCTAGAAAAGTGCACATGAACACAACTTTGCATGCAATGAATATACTTTATTTTATTGAAAATTCATTGCCTCATACAGTGTATGACATACACAAAGTATGAATAAAGTAAACATTCTAGAAGTCAAAACCTGACGACGATGACGACTGTATGTTACCTGACCGTGTACAGTAGCACCCCATGACACCCTACAGATTTACTGGTTTTCTTCAGTAACCAAAAATACATATATAACATCTGGTATATATTGACAAAAATAGAACTTCATATAAAAATATAGTGAATATAAATGTTAAATTTTTATCTGACCTTCACGAACCCCCTGAAGCCCATCCATGGACCCCTTGGGGGTCCATGGACCCCAGGTTAAGAACCCCTCTAGGAAGATACTGTATTACTCATCATAATCTTCCTCACACTGTCTCTGTATCCTGTGTGTTGTGTATTAAAGATCTTGGTTTTCCTCGCCCGATATAGTAAGACAGTTCAGTACCTGTCTTCTGGGCAGGATGAAGAGTCACCTGTGTGTTCTGAAAGTGAGAGAGAGGGTAAAGGAGAGAGGAGGAGCAGAGAGAGAGGAAGAGAGAAGAGAGCGAGCATGAGAACAAGAGACAAGAGGGTGAGAGATGATTAGCGCTGAGAGACAAGACAAGTGGGTGAACGCCAGGAAGACGCCAGAGAGGGAGTAAGAATGTTAAGTGGCGGAGACTGACTGAGAATGGTGCAATGTAGGCCACAGTGTGTACTAACCTGACGCAGGGAGCGTAGAGTACAGGGAGCGTAGAGTACAGGGAGAGTAGTGGAAGAGTTTAGTACAGAGGAGAGTATAAGTAGAGTACGAGGAAAGTGAATAGAGTACAGGGAGAGTATAATGAAAGTATAGTGAGTAGGGAAAATTAGGAAAAGTATAATGAAAGCATAGTGAGTGTGTGGAAAGTAGAATCATTCTCTCTCTCTCTCTCTCTCTCTCTCTCTCTCTCTCTCTCTCTCTCTCTCACCCAGACCCCACATAACGCGCAATAAGTGTCGCCGCCTCACAGCTAATATGTCTCTATGGGCGTTGTAGATGGCGTCACGCGTATGCAAATGAGAAAATACAAATTAGTACCCCAGAGAATTTACAGGAAGTCTTGCTTGCTAGAGGGTACAGAAGCCGTTTCCGTGATTCATATCTTGTTATGTTCGCTATTCACACAAGATTTTGAATGAGTTGTGTTATTACATTTTGTCTTTATTTCTGAATATTTTGATGCCAATCGTTAGGTTAGGTTAGGTTTGTATGGGTTAAGTTGTTTTAAGTTAAGTTAGGTTGGGATAGGTTACATTAGGTTAAGTTAGGTTGGGTTTGGTAAGGTTGGGTTAAATTAGGTTAGGTTAAGTTTGGGTGGGTTAAATTAGGTTAGGTTAAGTTTGGTTGGGTTGGGCTGGGTTACGTTAGATTAGGTTAGATTAAATTATATTAGGTTATGTTAGGCTAGGCTAAGTTAGGTTAGGTTACTGTAACACTAGTGATGACCAACTCACCTTTCTTGAGGATTCTGGTTGTTGTAGGACACTCAGAAGTCCCGCTGGGCATCACTCAAATGCTTCTTAAACTTTCTTAAACGTTTCTTACTACTTATGATTATCTGATGTGCAACCCAACCCAACCCAACCTTTCCTAACCTCTCAATAATCTAATAAACATGGCTCTGTTGGGCTATCCTGACTTGAATCGACAAACTGTTTTAGTTTTGATTTATACCTTCACTATCTAGGTATATATTGCTTATGGATATGTACTCTATATATTGTTTATATACTTTCACTGAATCAATGTGAACTCGTATAACGATTATACCGAATCTCTCTCTCTCTCTCTCTCTCTCTCTCTCTCTCTCTCTCTCTAATCTGAGTACACCAAGGTACTCAATCACCCGGCCTCTTACAGTCTAGGATGGAACTGTACTACTGAACAGGATCTTCTTAACAGTGTCTCTGTATCCTGGTTATTGTCTATTTAAGATCTCACCCGAAATAACATGATAAAGAGTTCAGTACCTATCCTCTGGACAAGATGAAGAGTCACCTGAGTGTTCTAAAATCTCTTTATGTGTGGATTAACTGGTTATATATATAGCTGGTGGTCACATGAAAAGACGCTGATCAAAACATTAAAATACGTTGGGTCTTTGAACTCCTCCTTGCGGTGTTCCCAGAATTGTGATCTTAAACTTTGACAACTTTTATGACCGCCAGTAATGTGTTGTAACTTAAGTTGGCGAGATAATGAGAAAAACGAACATACACATATCTGAGAACTTAGCCTTGTGAAGTAATTTCTGTGAACCATTTCGATTAGTTCTCACATTTTACAATTCACTGAAATACCCAAACCTTTGAGGAGGTTAAGTTAGCGAGTTAAGGTTTTACTTTGTATCCCATCCAGTTGAGGTTCATATTTAAAGGTAAATTTGTGAAGTGAATGTCCTAATCACACCCTCGTAGGACTGGGGGCCTAATAAGAGTTGGGGTCCATTTGGCCAATCATCAAATCAAACCTAGGGAGCTGTGTGGGTGTTGGGCGTCCCGCTGTACCACACACACTCACGCCCATGATAGACGCCCATTGTCCTTTATCACACAATCATCTCCTGGCGCCCTCCCTCCACTCTCCCACGTGCGCTCTCTCTCTCTTAGCTCTCTCCACTCCCCTCTCTCTTGTACCCCTTTTCTTCTTCTTCTCTCTCTCTCTCTCTCCTTTCATTTCTATTGCACCACTCTACCCTCTTACCTCTCATCTTCCATCTTCCTCATCTCTATCTAAAACAATTCTTCCTTTACTCCTTCTCTCCCTCTTATACCCCGTCTCACCTCCATTTAGCACCCCTTTCCTCTTACTTTTCCTTCCCTCTTACACCACTCTTCCATCCCCCCCTCCCAACCTTCTTGCACCACTCTCCCCGCCGGCCTTTACCTCTATCCCCTCCCCTCTCTCCTCCACACCCCACCACTCTCCCCTCCCTCTTGCGCTTCTCTCCCCTCCCCAATAATTCAAATGACTGAACAATTGGGCAATGTGTCTACAATAATGCAGCCAAGAGACACTTGAGACGACGAGCAGTTGTTGCAGATGAGTTTTGTCGGCAGCCTGCAGGAGTCATGGGTTAGGTTAGGCTCTTAATGAGGCTCTCTGGGTCAGCCTGTAGGAGCCGTGGGTTCTTGGGTAGCCTCTCGGGGTCACCCTGCAGGATTCAGATGTCATTTAAGACACATGGGGCTTTGGGTCGTCCTATAAGACACATGGGGTTCCTGGGGACACACTCTGGATCCAAGGGCAGGATACAAGGGTCCTTGGGTCGCGCGAGGATCCTGTTTGGTTGGTCCCTTAATCCTGTAACTGGTCAGACAATCCCCCTCCTTATTCTGACCTCAGTTCCTTTATCGTCGACGTCCCGGGAAACACACACAGAGAGAGAGAGGTTAACATGCCTCAGTAATGTCGTCACCTTAATATTTGTTACAACTGGCAGTAATCTCCTCTCTCAGGATGACACTTTCAGAAAACTTCGGTTGAACTTCTTGTGAATAAGTGACTCACCTCTCAAGTCGTCCCCAGTTAGGTGACTCACCTCTTTGACTCGTTCCCAGCTAAGTGACTCACCTCTCAAGTCCTCCCCAGTTAGTGACTCACCTCTCAAGTCGCTCCCAGTTAAGTGACTCATCTCTTGGACTCGTTCATAGTTAAGTGACTCACCTATTTCACTCGCACCCAGTTAAGTGACTCATCTCTTTGTCTCGTTCCCAATTAAGTGACTCACCTCTTTGAATAGTTCTCAGTTAAGTGACTCATAATCTCTATAGTCTTGTAACTAACACTCCTTGTTATGAACCCAAATACTTGTTAGCCTTGTTTCTAGCATATTATACAGCATATTACTGACTAGTTTTCATTCGTACTTTTAATAACCCTTAATTAAATCTTTCTCACAGTCGGACTTTTCTGTCTGCGTTGTTCAGCTGATAGCTTTGTTCTTCTGTTTCCATTATTGTGGCGCTTGTGGTGATGCGATTGAGGCTAATGGTCCAGGAATGTTCAATGATTACCTGTGTAAAGTACGGTGTTAATATCTCGTGTTTGTGATCATTTACGGGGGAATCTTTCAGTGTTTCATCTGGGCTTGGTCATAGCCTGAGTTGGTTACGTATGCCACTCGGACTCACATCGCCTTTATGAAGAGTCATCTAAGGTTGAAATGCTTAGGTTAGGTTAGGTTAGGTTAGGTTAGGTTAGGTTAGGTTAGAACCCCGACTTTGCTTATATTTCTGGGCAGGCGTGTCCTCACCCCCCATACAATTTTGTCGTTGAAACGCAGTAATAACATTATAACGTCAATGACAATTCTCTGGGTGTGTGTGTGTGTGCAGGAACAGACCCTGTACAACTCCCCACCTCCTTCCCTGGCACCATACACGACCTCAACAGGTTCGCCCATGTTAGCCTGACTCTCCTCCACTAAATACCTGTCACGTACGAGGATATTTGGATGACATGAAAATTAGACACCTCAGTTAATATCACCTGAAGAATAAATACCCTAGAATACTCCCTGGGAAGTTAAGTATTGATAGGTTAAGGTAAGTTAAGTTAAGATAGATTAGGTTAAATTTTTGGTTTGTTAGGTTAGGTTAAGATAGGTTAGGTTAGTTTATTGAGTTTTTAAGTTAAGTTAGATTAAGTTAGGTTAAGTTACCGTTAGGGTGTTTAATCATCAGGTGAAATAATTTGGGTTGTCTAATTTTCAAGTGATCCAGATATTCTTGTTCATTAGGAAGGAAAACTCTAGGAAGCCAACTCTGCTCTCAGCGGTCTAGTTAGTGACCTCAAGGGGCTCAGACATGTGGTCACACTCCTCCCTGAAGCAGCTACTATCAGGAGGCAGCCACACTGAACCACAGCCACCAACCACCGAGGGAGCAGCTCTGATAGTGGCGCCACTTTGCATGCGGGAACTTGATATTTCAGCTGCTCGGTGCCGTCATCTATGTCCACCCCAGACTGTGGCCATCAGTTTCTGTTCCTCTAATCTAGTTATTAAGGAACTTTGGGATCATCTGAAGATTTGAAACACCAGAATATTTCACCTGAAGATTGAATACTCTAATGCTAACACTCAACTAACCTAACTTAACCTAACCTAACCTATGATCCCAGGTAGCGTTAGGGTAGTTAATCTTCAGGGGAAATAAACTGGTTTGGCTAATCATCAGGTGATCCTAACTTAATGTACGTCGCAACTTCCCTGTACAAGTGTACAATATATATATATATATATATATATATATATATATATATATATATATATATATATATATATATATATATATATATATATATATATATATATATATATATATATATATATATATAAGGGTACAATATTTACCGCCAGCAACAGAGTGCACTGTGTTAGACCAAGTAAAGAGTTAAAATAATGACACAGTTACAGATGGTTACCATTGTATATATGGAGAGCAAACCCCGGGCTGCCCTCCCGCCCTCCCTCCCTCCCGTCCTCCAACCAACATTGTGTAGTAATGTCTGGATCACCTGAAGACTAAGCATCCTAATGCTACGTTATATTACGTTACGTTATAGTATGCTTGGTTAGGTTAAGCTAGTTAAGGTTAGGATAGGCTAGGCTAGGCTAGGTTAGGGCGGTTAAACTCCAGGTGAAATAAGTAGGGGGTGAAATTTTTAGGTGGAGTAAGCTGGGGTGGATTTGGGTGGACGAATCTCTAAGTGGCCATTTTTAACAACTACAGTATACTAAACTCGTATGAATGGGAAGGTGTGTGAGCCATCCGACCACACACACCTGTTCCACCTGCCAGGTATGTGATCACGTTACCTCACACAACCGGCACTCTGATCCATTCATTATTGATTCCGGTTTTATTCCTACTCACCTGAAACGTCCATTCATCACATTTTACACACAAATACATTCATTCATTTGAGTTTACACACAGATACGTTCATCCATTTGAGTTTACACACAAATGCGTTTATTCATTAGTTTACACAAAAACATTCATTCGTCAGATTTAACACACAAATACGTCAATTCATCACATTTTACATGCAAATACGTTCATTCATTTGACTTTACAAAATACGTTCAATCATTTGACTTTGTACACAATACATATGAACGTAAGAATGGAGGAAACTGCAGCTGGCCTATTGGCCCATACTGGGCAGTCCCGTTTACACCCAACCCCTATCGCTCATATATCCATCCAACTTATGTTTGAAGCTATCCAGAGTATTCGAGTTAATGATGATGTTTGGTAACTTGTTCCACTCATCCACTACTCTAATTCCAAACCAATGTTTACCTATTTCGCGCCTAAATCTAAATTTGTCTACGAGTTCGCTCCTGGTTGGATAGTTTGAGTATTTTTGTTATATCACCTTTGTTTAGCCCCGACTTCCATTAATAGACCTCGATCATATCGCCCCTCACTCTACGTCTCTCGACGCAGTGCAAATTAAGATGCTTTAACCTGTCTCTGTACTCAAAGTTCCTAATGCCCGGGATTTGCTCGTCATTCTCCTCTGAATTCTTTCTGGGGATTCTATATTACTTCTGTAGTACGGTGACCAGAACTGAACTGCGTAATCCAAGTGAGGTCTCACAAGCTGAAGATATAGTTTTAGGATAACCTCGCTAGTCTTGTAACTAACACTCCTTTGTATGAACCCAAGTATTTTGTTAACCTTGTTTCGAGCAAATACACATTGTTGACTTGGTTTAAGATTCCTTCTTAACATTACTCCTAAATCTTTCTCACAGTCTGATTTCTCCCTAACATTGTTGTTCATCTGATATATGGTTTCTCTGTTTACATCTCCTAGACGACTAAATACTTTACATTTGTCCACATTAAATTTGATCTGCCATTTTTCAGATCATTCGAAAAATTTGTTTAGATCTTCCTTTAGTTTTGCGGAGTCCTCGTCTGTTTACAAGCTGTCACCCATAGTAATGATCCGATCTTAACTACATTTATATAGAGGGTTGGGCTAGGTCATATCTCACAACTGTATAACTTTGGTAAGCATTGGACTGAAATCAAGGTCAAAGGTCATCGATAAACATCACCCCATGCGAAGTAGCGTTATGAGAGAGAGAGAGAGAGAGAGAGAGAGAGAGAGAGAGAGAGAGAGAGAGACAATCAGAGGGAAACAGACAGACACGCAGACAAAGAGAGAAAGAAACAGAGAGAAAGAAACAGAGAGAGAGAGAGAGAGAGAGAGAGAGAGAGAGAGAGAGAGAGGTTTTCTCTCAAGGGAAACTATGTAAACTTCAACACCTTAGTCACTGTTGCCTCGCCATGTATATTATTTACTTATTTACTTAAGTGTTTATTTATATGTTTACTTATTACCTTACTTATTTCCTTATTATTTTACTTATTTACTTTCTTTATTATCTTACCTAATTTATTATCTTGCTTGCTTACTATCTTTATTACCTTACTATATTATATTACTTTATTATATTGTTTACTTACTTACTCTATTATCTTAATTATTTACATATATAACTTTCTTACTTATTACTTATTACTTACTGTAGTACTTGCTTTATTATCGTATTTGATTACTTACGCACTGGTAATTAAAATTGCAAGGAATCTTTGGAATGTTGCAATTAAGCGCCATGAATGTTACAGGGAAATGCCAGGAATATTGCAAATAAGTGTCAGGAATGTTGCATAGAAGTGTCAAAAATGTTGCAAGTAATTGTGAGGAATATCAGGACAATCCCAATAGAATGTCAATGTGAATGGTGAAGAATTGGAAGATGTTAGACCACCCACACACCCACTCACTCACACACCCACCCAGACGGTCATGAGGGCGGTAGAAGATGAACCAGACCTACACAATCTTACCCAACATTGTAAGGAAACACCTGTTACACCTGCCTTGCATATTTTCCTCTATATCGTGTTTCCTATCAGAGCCAATAATCGTAGGTCTGTGAAGGAAAATAGTATACTTCACCAGAACGGAAATAGTCTTTGTGATGAGATATATTTAAGCGAATACTCTGTGAATTAGTGGCTTCATGTAGTATATATGTACAGGTATTGTATTGTAGTACAGTATGTTGTTATAAGCACCGTTAGATATACGTAATTACTGTAGTATGCCTTTCTATTCCACTTACAGACAAAGGCTTAATAATAATCAGGTGTTACGTGTTGGTAAGAGAGGAGAATATCTACCTTGTGATATGACAACACAGACGTAGAAGATGGGGATTAAATAAAGGTAATATAACAAAGGTACTTAAACTAATCATATCACGAGCGAACACGTAACAACGGTTTTAAATTAGACAAATTTAGATTTAGGAAAGAATTACAGTAGGTAAGCATTGGTTTGGAATTATGATTTGTGGCTGAGTGGAGCAAATTACCAAATACTGTACCGTCTTTAACTCAAACTCGTTGGGAAGTTTCAAATATAAGTTGGACAGATATATGACTGAAAATGGTTGGGTTAGGCAATATTAGGTTAGGTTATTAGGTTAGGTTCGACAGATATTTGAGTGACAGGGCTTGATGTAAACAGGAGCTGCCTCTCATGGACTAATAATGGTCCTACTGCAGTTTTCTTTATTGCTGTGTTCTTATAATAATCTATTTAAAACATCTATCCTGTTGACACTAACATCCTCTTGTTGCAGCTTGATGAGTGTTGATATAAACTGTGATATTTCATGAAGATCTGAAGAGTGTTGGTCATCTAGACAGGGATAAACTAACGTCTGATTAAGTTTGCCGCGATAGCTCACTTAGCTAAAATCCTTAAGTGAGGGCAAAGTGAAAGCATATGTTCGCATGCTGAAAACAAACTTACGGGTGTCGTAGCGAAGGCATTAGTGGCTTGAGACTATTTAACCGAATCAGCTGACATCCGTTAACCAGAGTGCACATCACAAATATTTTTTGGTCCCTTCAGCCAATCTTAATCGCAGATCGGGTGGCTGCTATGATGCAACACACATGGAGGACCACATTCACCTCAATGCTACGGCCACACAATATTAGTTGCGAATTGACAAAATCATAACTGAGGATTATTTATACCTTTTATTTTATATTTATTTACTTTCTCTGCTTTATTCTGCAATTGTATCTATTATTTCTTTTTCTACTTTCAATAAATCATATTTTGTTCTTGCTTTATTAATCTTTCTTTAATTAATTATTTCTCTTACCTTCTTTCTTCGTACTTTGAGAGAGATCTGTAGAGAAAGGTATAGACGAGTGAGGTGTGGCGGAGGTACGCTGCACCCATCATACAAATTTAATTTAAAGAAAAATAACGAAATACGATATATTTTTGTAGATTGGACTTTAGACAACTCAGGAGTGGACTTAAGTTTCCAAGAGACCAGACTCCAGCGCACTTAACTTGCTTTATGCTACTGTCTTAATTAAGACAGATGGCTTAAGTGTGCTAGTAGAGCGTTAAGAGCACCGGCAAAGATTTAAGTGACTTAAATATGTTAGTGCATCGAGGCCCTGGAGGGGGGAGTGAGGGGGGTAAAGTGCAGGAGGTGGACGACACACAGTTGCAGCTCAGATAGGTTAGGTCCCTGTCTAACCTAACCTAAATATTAAGATTAGGGGCTCCTTCGGGACAGAGGCCCAGCAGGATAAGGATCTATTTGTAATGGGGCCCACTAGGACTGGAAACCATAAGAACTGGAGCCCAGCGAGATAAGGGTCTACTTTGACTCTATTGGGACTGGGTGATCACTTAAAGGTTAGCTCCCAAGTTATTTCATCTGATGATTAAACACCCTTGGGGGGGGGGGTGGAATTATGTTAGCTTTGGCTACGTTACGGTAATTTAGGTTAGTGTTAGGAAGATTAATCTTAAGGTGAAATATGCAGGAGGCTAATCTTTCAGTGATCCGTAGTGGGACCCATTATGACGAAGGCCCATTAGGGCAAGGGCTCATTTGACCAGTATGGTGTCGTCACTCTTAACGCCCTTTATTATCCAGTCATACATAAACATGGTCACTCACCCCGGCTCTCAGGTGTTTCCTGTTTGACTGCCAGACGCAGGTATGGACATTCACTCCAGCCTCTAGGTGAGGTAGGTCCACTCATTACTACCGACCTGCACTGTCTCTGTAATGTACGTATACATAGTAAACTTATGATATCTATGTACATTGTATACCTGCACTATATATGTACACTCTCCCAAAAAGTATCGGCTTTTTTTCTCATCGATACAATGTGTCACGATGGACGAATATTTCCGATCACTAATTGTGATTCCTGCCTTCATCATGTCGGTGAGATTGCCAGTTATTATTTCTGGCATTTGATGTAATTCTGGTGAATCACCGTCCTCCACCTTTAGTAGAATAATATAATGATGTTAAAATAGCGAAAATATATCAACGGCAGTGAAATGGTGGGTGTTTTCTACTGGAAACCCATGAATCACCGTCCTCCACCTTTAGTAGAATAATATAATGATGTTAAAATAGCGAAAATATATCAACGGCAGTGAAATGGTGGGTGTTTTCTACTGGAAACCCATGACCAACACTAGTACCCGAGACTCGATGAAAAACACAGCTTCCACCGACAGACATCGTCATGTAGTGTGTCAGATAATGTTCCGTTGTCAGCACGAATTATGAGATCATACGTTATATACATAATTGTTACCTCATCAATTGGGGTAGAAATAATATCGAAATGCAGTAAATCATCATGTCATTGTAATATCGGATCATATTGTTTCATATGCATTACAGGAGGATCTAAATAAACTGCAGGGGTGGTCTGAAAAATGGCAAATGAAATTCAACACCAGCAAGTGCAGTGTTATTAATATTGGAAGAACAAATACTGTCAATGTATACAGCCTTAACAACATCAACCTAGAGAAGTCGACTTGTGAAAGAGACGTAGGGGTACTTGTAAGCCCGGACCTACGGCCTAGAAAACAGTGCGTTAATGTTCGAAATAAGGCAAACAGAGTATTGGGTTTTATACTAGAAGTGTAAGTAATAAGAGTGCAGAGGTCTTATTGCAACTATATCTTGCGCTAGTCAGGCCACACCTCGATTATGCGGTTCAATTCTGGTGCCCTTATTATAGAATGGATATCAATTCACTAGAGTCGGTGCAGCGAAGAATGACGAAAATGAGACTTAGAAACCTTCCATATCAGGATAGGTTAAAGAAACTAAACTTGCATTCCCTAGAAAGACGAAGAGTGCGGGGAGATATGATAGAAGTATTCAAGTGGGTGAAAGGAATCAATAAAGGTGATATAGATAAAGTTCTTACAATATCCGAGCAGGATAGGACTCGGAACAACGGATTCAAATTGGATAAGTTTAGGTTTAGGAGGGAGATAGGAAGGAACTGGTTTACAAATAGGGTGGTGGACGAGTGGAACAAGCTTAGCAACTTTGTAGTAAGTGCTGGAACGCTGGAAAGTTTCAAAGGGAGGCTAGATAGATTCATGGATGATAGAGAGTGGTAGTAACTCTCGACAGGAGCTGCCATGCACAGGCCAACCGGCCTATTGCAGACTCCTTATTTTCTTATGTTCTTATATGTCGCTCGAAACGATTCCATTGTAACCTCGGTTCATGATAGTAACGTTATATTCCTATTTGGCAACCCATCCCCTGGGGCTGAAATAGTATCAAGGTTCATAAATCAGCGGGGTTACTCGTGCCGTTATTGGTTTTGCAAATGGTATCACAATCATCTTATTTCATTACAGTATGTAGGTGGTATGCTGTAGATATGATAGTGATTATTAGATGCAAGAAGAAAGAACGAAAGCTGCAACTCACAATCCGAAATATCAACCGAACTGAGACTGATGTGTACGTGTTATTGTGTTCACTTCCAAATACATCAGGCCCAGGGGGGCCGATACTTTTGGGGAGTGTACAGTACGTATAGTCAACCAAAGATGCACTGACCCCACCCTGGCTCTCGTATTCGCAATTTTACCTGGCAATACTTGGTAAAGTAAGGCTGTATAATGTATGTAATGGAGATTGTGATTGGTGGATCTATTTTCGGCTGTATCACTGTCAGGATAACTATTAAACAAACCAAAGGTTACAATTTTATAATAATAAACTATTCACCGTTATTTAAGATCATGAGAAGTTTCCAAATTTTCATATATTTGCTTAAATATACACCACCCACACCCCCTTACACCCATCACACCCTCTCCATCCACCACACCTCCTCTCCCCACCTCCATACCTTACATCCTTCATCCCTAAACTCTGAAGAAGTAATCCTTATAGGCTCCCTGGAACGCATACCGCAAGATATTACCCACAGACGTCCCCCGAGCCTACCTGCATCACCCGGGTACCCCAGTAGCTTAAATCCCTCCGTCCAAATACCCCGAAACATTTGTGCTATATTCTACCTCTGAATAGATATGTGAAAACGCATCTAATTGGCTCATTTAGACTACGAGAACAGGTAAATTGGTGTCAAAATTGTGTCCAGACTGTAGTGACAATATGGTTAATCTTGTCCACAGGTATGAGTGAAGGATTTTACGAGTGAAAGGAACTGTGTGGGTTTTAGGCCCAGACAGGGAATGTTTCTTTCCTTCACAACTCACAAGACGAGGCAACACTACACTAACTCACAAGACGAGGCCACAGTACACTCACTCCTAACACGAGGCCACGCTACACTAATTTACAACACGAATCACAACACGAGGCCACAACACGATGCTACAACAAGAAGCCATAACACGAGGCCACGACACGAGGCCACAACACGAGGTTACACTATATACACTGTAACCATATATGTTACATTGTTACAGTCAGTCGGTCATATTACAAGAGTCTGTGAATCACCTGAAGATTAGCCCCATCTTATTTCACCTTAAAATAACCAACCTAACGGTAACCTAACCAAATCTACCTTAATTTAGCCCAGCCTAACCTAACCTCCAGGTACCGTTAAGGTTAGTAGTCATTAGGTGATACCAATAATCTAAAAACCATGAGCTTAGCAGATCGTACACTGGATCCCACGAGACAGGACAAGACCTTTAGGCTGTCAAGTCTTAAATGGATAGAGTGATAAAAGAGGGTTGGAGACTCCCACTGGATAGAGAAGACTCAAAACATAACTATGGAACCTTTAGAAGAAATCCACAACCTGTAGTACAGGACGCTGTTGTTACTGTGTGGGTGGTCACTGACTTTGCCAGTCCTTCACTAAGCCACAGCTAACGGTCGGGTCTTAGCAACGGCGGCAGTGATGCCACCCAATGGTGCCATCTAGTGCTGCCACCTAGGTTTGCATCCTAGTGTTACCACCCAGTGTTACCACTTAGTGTTGCAACTTGAGGTTACCACCTAATGTTACCGCCCAGTATTGCCACCCAGTGTTACCTCCTCACACTGCCACCTGGTGTTGCCACCCAGTGTTTCCGCCCAGTACCTCCAAGTAATGCCTCCGCCATCCAACACCAGTGTTGACACCCACCATCAGTATGTTGCCACACAACACCATTATTGCTTGAAGACACTTTAGTGGTTTCCTAATTAACTAGCATCCATCATGTACGCACCACCCACGCCCTTCCTCACCACCCACGCCCTTCCTCACCACCCACGCCCTTCTCGCCACCCACGCCCTCCCTCACCACCCACGCCCTCCCTCACCACCCACGCCCTCCTCGCCACCCACGTCCTCACCACCCACGCCCTTCCTCACCACCCACGCCCCCTCACCACCCACGCCCTCCCTCCACCCACGCCCTCCCACCACCCACGACCCCACCACCCACGACCCCTCACAACCCACGCCCTCACCACCCACGCCCTCCTCGCCACCCACGTCCTCCTCACCACCCACGCCTCCATCACCACCCACGCCCCTCCCCGCCACCCACGCCCTCCCCTCGCCACCCACGCCCCTCCTCACCCACGCCCTCCTCGCCACCCACGCCCTCCCTCGCCACCCACGCCCCTCACCACCACCCACCCTCCTCACCACCCACGCCCTCCCACCCACGCCCTCGCCACCCACGCCTCTCACCACCCACGCCTCACCACCCACGCCTCCCACCACCCACGCCCTCACTCACCACCCACTACCTCCTCACCACCCACGACCCCCTCACCACCCACGACCTCCTCACCACCCACGACCTCCTCACCACCCACGACCTCCTCACCACACTCTAACATTGATCAGGTTAAGACAGCCACCCTGTAGTGTATCCTAGCATAGCAAAGCCACCATAGAGTTTATCCAAGGATAAAAAACACTCTGTAGTGTGTCCTACGATAAAAGCCGATAGTGTATCCTACGGTAAAAAGAAGCACCCTGTGGTGTATCTTAGGTTTAAAAAGGTTAGATTGTCGTATTGTAAGTAACTGTAGCCTTCAAGATAAATAACAAACATTAGTTATTTACGTATGAATAGTAAACAGGAATCGGATCACGTGACATGTGACAGCATCACGTCTCAGAACGTGTCAAGTGACTGTACCTTGTCTTGGAATGTGACAGGTGACAGTATCATGTCTCGTAACGTGACAGGTGACAGTATCATGTCTCGGAACGTAACTGGTGACAGTGTCAATCATATAATCAAATCGTAATGTTCCCTTCAGTGGTTGAAACATTTCCATCAGGTGCATGTGTTAAGTACCGTAACATTGCAAGACAAACAAACATTATCGTATTATCTAATTAAAGAAGGTGTAATCTGCCACCTTAGTGTCATTAACATTCTATATGTGCATAATACCTTAATTATATGATAATGAATGTCTTTCAGTCAACCAGAATCTTCATCAGTTGGTCTCCTTCAGGGCTGGAGCCTCGGTACAGCCTCGCTCATACACATACGTTGATGTAGCTCAGTGGTGCTCATTGCTCAACCTTTTTTTATAGATTGTTATCCATTTGTTGCCTTCTTTAGATCTTTGTTACCCAGTCGCTCTCAAATCGGGTTTAATAATATGACGTCAGACCGGGAACCGATTTTGCCTGTTCCTATAATTAGTTGTGGGAAAATTACCATTTTCAGCCTCCAATAACTCTGAAACTTTATGGTCAACTGAATATTTTGCATACCAATAGAAACATTGATTCTTCGTCTTATCGAGTTGAGACGATTGGGAAAGTTTAGGAATCATTTGAAAATTACTGATATGTGTATGATAGTTTTACTGGGCCTTCCGTTACCCCCAAAATTACCTAAATTTCTTACCTGTGGTTAATTACCCATAGGTGTGTGTGTGTGTGCGTGCGTGCGTGCGCGTGCGTGTGGGCTTGCCCAGTCAGGTTGGTTTTTTAGGCAGGCTATGTTTAGGGCACCTTTTCTAGCCCCCTCTCCATGTGGGGTGAGCAGAGTGGCTCCTCGAAAGGGCTGCTCAGTCGCACAGACAGGATCGGATTGCAGTGCTGCCTAGATCCCAGTGCATAAACGACCATCTTATCTATGCCGCCCATGTGCAGAGTTGTGACTAGAGACTCCCGGCAGTCATCTCTGCCTGTCCCCATCGCCACTCGTCCGTCGCCATAGGACTTTTGGGGGTATAAGGGTTTTGATGATGATGAGAGGTATGATGAGCTGGATGATGGCTGCACGTGAATTGATTTATGTGGAGAGGCAGGAGCGCAGGCTGCAACCACACATCTTAGCTCTCCTTTTTCCTGATCCAGTATGCAAGTGTTGCAATGACTGGGGAGAGGGAGAGTTGCAATGGACTGCCGATAGCCCAGTTTGTTGGTTTTCGCCGTGGTAGCCTGTCCATCATGCATTGCCTTCATCCGCCGGTGTAGTCGTTGGGTTCCCATGGTAGTCACCTCTTCCGCCTTACCGCCGTTGGGGTCTTGTTGGAGCTCTGTAAACATGTCTGCCTGATGCGGGTCTCACTGCAGATTTTTCTTTCGGAGTTTACACTCGTAGCCTTATATCTACCAAAGTTAATCCACAAGGTAATGGGGCACTGGTTGGTAGGCGCCAGGATGTGTCCACATGCCAGTGGGTCTGTGCGCCGTCCCTCTGAGGCCCACTGTTACTCAGAGATCCACTGCTGGTCGAGCCTGGGCCCACGAGGCACCCAGTTACCTGTGTTTCCGCGAGGAGGCACAACAGGAGTCTTTATGGTGAAGAGGCTGTGTAGTGGCAGAGGAAGACTTATGCAAGTTGCTTCCCTGTTCGCCACGAGGGCTAGCCAGTGGCGGTAGATGAAAGCGAGAGGGAGCAAGCAGTGACTGTACTTTAACACTGGCATAATGCTGCCACAATAGAAACATTACACAACCCTGTACACACACACACACACTCTCTCTCTCTCTCTCTCTCTCTCTCTCTCTCTCTCTCTCTCTCTTTGCTAATATTTCAGTTATTGGTAACTTAGTAGAGGATGATAATGAAAAAGAGGAGAAGGAACAGGATGAGAGAGAGAGAGAGAGAGAGAGAGAGTTATAACAGTGATTAAGACCCTTTGGTTTACTACCCGGGTGTTGCCACAGTCAACAGCTGAACTACAACCAGGTCCAACAACAAGCGTGATAGCCAGAGAAACTTGTTATTCATTAGGATGTGAGTTGCTTTCATTTCCTGCTATGAATGATGTGTTGTGTTCAGGCTCTTCTCCCTCTCTCAAAACAAGGGTTCGCGATATCTGTCTGGTTTACGCCTCTGTTCCTTCACAGAAGTTCTGGTGCCTCCCCCCACCCCCCCTCGCCCCTTCACCATCCCCACTAAAGAGTAAAATGGATCACCTGAAGATTCGCCCCTTTAGATTATTTCATCATAAGACTAACTTAACCTTGTGTTGGTCACACAATATATATATATATATATATATATATATATATATATATATATATATATATATATATATATATATATATATATATATATATATATATATATATTAGTTCTTGAATTGATAAGTGGCAGGGCTGAAGTAAACACTTTATTGGTTTTGCTTTATTATAGAAAAATATAGTTTCACAGGTACTGAGTTCAGTTGAGAGTATATTGTACCTTCTCTGCTCAGGGAAGTGTCTTAGTGCACTTGTATAGGAGAACACTTAAGTGAGGTGTTCACTGGGTAACAGGTGATATGATAGTCTCTCTCTCACACCAGGGAGAGAGAGTGGTCAAGCTGGTCTCAAAGGAAACGCGTCAGATTGTTTATTGCTGAGCTGCGCTGATCCAGCTTGACCTCGCCTGCTCCCCAGAGGAAATGTCAACTCACCAATTGATTCATACTCATGGATGAATGACTTGGTGAATATATGGGTAATATACATTTGAGTAAATATTTATATAATACAAATGGTGCAGTTACAACCTAACCTAACCTAACGTAAAGTAACTCCCTGGTAGCATTAGGAAGTTTAATTAGACGAAAATCGACTCGACGTTAAGTTAGGTCTGGTGAGGTTAAGTTAGTATTTGGATAGGAGGCTAATCTTAAATTAAAGTAAACTTTGGGCCCAACTTTCTGTTGTTCCTGTTTCACATACCATAGAGAGAGCACAGGTAAGGTACATTATAATGATTAATATACTGGTTGTCCTATTTCCTGGTCAGTACAATGAGTTCCTTGAGTCTACCCTTCCACTCTTAGAGCTACAATAATACCACAACGGTAGATCAGGTCCTGTTCCCACACACACCTACAGGACGTACCATTGTTACCTCACCTTGTAATGCACAGCGGTTATACTTGCTAAATTATAGGTGCGCTTCCTCACAGCATTGTAAGAAAGGATGAAGTTCACATGAAGCCAGTGTGTGTGTGTGTGTGTGTGTGTGTGTGTGTGTGTGTGTGTGTGTGTGTGTGCGTGCGTGTGCGCACTTAATTCGACACAAGATCCATGAAACAGGATAATATGAACTGAGTAAGGTTGGATGATACACACACACACTACACACTACACACACACACACATATATATATATATATATATATATATATATATATATATATATATATATATATATATATATATATATATATATATATATATATATATATATATATATATATATATATATGTGTGTGTGTGTGATTTCACACCTAAGGTTCACCAAATGCAATCATGCGTGATATTTTCCCTGTTTTGTGTGAACCGTCCATGTGGGGCACAATAAGGGCCCTAGGTCACATAAACGGTAACTGTAGTCCGTAATTAAGTTTACGTCTTCCAAATTTGCACAAAATATAAATTACCCCACAAAGGTTTCATACACACATTAGAATCTTAACTGCACCACAAGATTAAACACCCCAACTTATTTCACCTGATGATTAAACACCTAATGCTAACGTTACTTACCTTGTCTTACCTAATGCTAACCTAGTTTAACCTTACCTAACCAACAGCGTACCCAATCTAATGCTAAGCTAACTTAACTTAAACATGAACTATTATGGTGTGGAGGTGTGGAACAACTTACCCCCTGTCATCCAAGCAAGGACTGTGCTCTCTTCATTTAAATCATCTCTTAAAACATATTTATTATTTAAGTCGTAATATTTTTTAACACTCACTTTTGTACTCTTACTTTTACTGTACCATCAATACCATTGTATCATATATTTTTATGTAAATAGAAATTACCATTGCAATAATTATGCATTTGCCGTCACGACATGATACCGACTGTCTGTCCCCTTGTTTCTCCGTAACACAACCTATGTTGTATTGATTCACTCACTTATCAGATTCCTTTATAGCAACTCTACTCTTTAATATTGTTTTACCGAGGCATTATTAGTATATTATAATTTTTTGTGATCTACTGTAGGTGTTTTGATTATTTTCTCTTTCAAGCAGCAATTATTTGGCAAGTTTGGGGAGATTTTCTTGCATATATTGATCTATTAGTTATGTAAGCATTTTCTAGAATGTATTGTCATTATCTCGTTTCGATCTGAACGCCTTGATGTCGCTAGAATGATTTTGGCGTCTGACGAGCCGTATATAAACACCAGGGAGCTGCCTATCGTCTCAGCTTGGTGGATAGCCTACCTGCTCTTATTTTCTACTACTTTACTTCCCGTTTCATAACTTTCCTTCTATCTTTCTTCTTCTCTCCCTTCCCAGGGCAAACCATTGCCATTTTATCTCCATTATCATCATCATTATCATCATTGGGAAGGAGTCGCTCGTTTCTGTTCAGAGTGTGAAGTACAAGCCTAGTGACAGCTAAATATAAGTGGTGTTCAAGTATTGTGGAATTGTTCTGAACAATAGAAAGTGAAAAGACTAGGAATTGTACACTGGTAGTGTGGTGGCTGAATATATTCGAAGTGAGAAGTCCAGCTGTGAAGACATTACCCTGTGAACAGTGTTGTGAAGATTTAGTGATTACTAAAGACGACTACAGTTCACAAGTGTGTTTCTGTGAACCTGGTGGAAATCTACCTGCCTGCTGTTTTGTCTGAACACTGATGCCGATCGTCGAGAAATTGCCGGAGACTGACGGGGCAGCTAGTGGTAATTCGACGACACTTGTGATATATCTACTGCTTCTGTTTATGCGACGACCTGGCTGACAAGCGGCGAAAGGGGTGCATAACACTGGTGTCAGGAGTGGGATAGCATACCAGTGAGATATTAATCAAGAAGGTAGGTGACGGTGTCCAGACCAGAAGCCAGGCCAGGCAAGAGGGGATTTCGATGGCTGATCTAGTGCAATTTTTACATGCACAGAGATAGGTTGCAAGAACAGCTACAATTACAACGAGAAAAAAATAAACTACTACAAGAACAGAGAGAATAACAGAAGCAACGACTACAGCAGCTGCAGGAAGAGATCGACAAGAAAATTCATGAATGGGATAATGTGTTGCATGAGGTGCAAGTTGAGCTAGGAGCGACAAAAGAGGACGTGGGTGAAAAATTGAAGCAGCACAAACCAAAAGTGAGTGGTGAGGTCACAGAGGTATGAGAGGAGCTAACAGTGGTGAACAGTGAGCTAAAGCAAGGCAGTAGCAGGATGGAAGTTATGGAGAATTGTTTAACAGCAGGGTATCAGTCAAGATCTAGTGACAAATTATAATTTTGATGGTATGCGTGAAATATCGTTTGTGTACAGTCCGAGTGGAATGCATAGTGCTGAGCTGAATTACAGAGCACCTGAGTTCAGGCCCCGAGCTACGTCAGGTGAAGTGGTGAACTATCCAAGAGTGCCAGTGAAGAAGAAACCACAGGAATTCGATGGCAAGGTCTCATGGGAAGCATACCAGGTGCAATTTGAGTTATTGGCTGAACAATATGGGTGGGACAGCAAGCAGTGTGCAGTGCAATTAGCCACGAGTCTTAAGGGTGCGTCTATGGAGCTTCTCAGCCAGTTGACAGGAGAGGAGCGAAGCAGTTACATGTCACTGGTAAAGGTACTGGAACGAAGGTATCAAACCATGGACCAAAATGAATTTTACAGGGCCAGATTCCATACTCGTACCCGTAATCGATGTGAACCACTACAACAGCTTCCTCAAGACCTGGAAAATATAGCTCAAAGGACGCCCCCTGGAGCATCACCTAATCTGTTAGCCGTGTTGTTGAGGGACCAGTTTGTGGAAGCATTGGACAGCACGCAGCTCAAGATTAAGATGAAGCAGTCTCAACCTGTAACTCTTCAGGAAGCTTTGGCTAGAGCCCTGGAGTTGAATCTTACGCTTCAGGACGGAGTCTAACTCTGGGTTTGAATCACGAAAGAGTCAAGTACAAGAGACAGAGATTTAAAGGAACCTGCTGGTATTGTGAGAAGATTCGGCACAAACAGGAAGACTGTTACAAGCGGAAACGAGAGCGAGAGAAGGGCAATGCAGAGAAGAACATGGAGAAGAGAGGATGTTGAACGTGTGGAGAAGATGGACACTTCAAGAATAATTGTCCACAGAATTCCAAGAGAGGGAAACTAGAAATGGCTGGTGCTGAAGGGCAACGACCAGCCTGTCTCACGAGAGCCCCAGTGTGGACTAAATGCAACCGAGCCACTGTAAGCAGTATCCATGTTGAAGGTGAGGTCGATGGCATAAGGTGTCCATTGGTGATCGACACAGACTCGGAGAGGACTTTTGTGGGCCCTAACGTGGCTAGTCAATGACAACTACCTGAGACGTGGCAGCAGCTGTGCGGGATAACTGGACAATGCGCACTACTAAAGGGACCAGTGAATATTGTGTAATTTTTTATCTTGGTAACCTACTAATAAAGATGTACAAAAGAAGCATTAACATTATTTATATTCCACCAGGGTCTACAAGTCTCTTGACCTTGAGAAGCATGCATCTATCTTGCGTCAGTTTTTCCTAGTTTGACAGTTGTGCTTTTTATTCGTTTGTCATTTTTCCTGAGTCCGGTGGTGGTTATGTGTGTGAAAAGATCCGTTGCTCGCTGTCGGGGCATTATGATGACTTTTTATTTCATTACAATATAACGGCTATAACGTCATGATATTGTGTTAATCTGTCGAAGCGAAGTATTGTCAGATAACAGCTGCATTGAACTTTCGCTTTTTGACTTGGTATTGGTATTTAAATGAACTGACTTTTTTTCAATCCAAAACTGTGACTTTTTTATAACTTTTTTTTTCGTTCACCGCCAAGCCACCCACCCACCCACCCACCCAGCCAGACGCCCAGCCACTCAGCCGGACGCCCACTGAATGTTCGTGAGGTTGTCTGGGTGGCAGGGTGATGAGAGAGACGGTGGGTCGCGGCTTCCCACTTGTGACAATCTTCGTAAATGACATAATACTTCTTTGAGTTGTCTGTCTACCACCACCCGCCACAACCACATTCCACCACCACCCACTATACAACTACCACCACCCACCACTAGCCACCACCCACCACTAGCCACCACCCACCACTACCAGCACCATCCACCTTGAATGCAAAACGGTTGAACCTATCCTAACCTAACCTATAGGTTCCTGACTGGAAGGCTCCCGGGGATATTAAGGGGATTATAATTTACAGTCAGTAACTTTTTGGTCCATGGCCCAAACGTCCGAATACCACCCACCTCTACCGCCACTACCACTTCCCACCATCACAATCACTACTGCCATCATTAACTCGAACACGCTGTATGAGAGATATGGGTACAAGCTCTCCAGCTATGACCGTGTTTGAGGCCACTGGCCATCTCCAGAGTTAGAACATTATCACTTCCTGCCTGGTCGTCCCTGTTGTCCGCGGTCTCCGGGCCACACTCCAGCTGCTCCAGTCAAAATTTTACTATGGCCTCCTCACAGCCCCCAAGCCTTCCGTGGAGAAACTCTTGGCCCTATATGAGAAGAAGCCCCTCTTCCTCCTTGCCACTGTCCTTGATCCTCACTACAAGTTGTACTGGTTTGCTTCACAGAAGGAAATCAACACGATCACAGAAACTCTTAACAGTAACTCATCCAAGAGGAACCCTAGGGCTCCACCTGCTCTAAATTTAAGTGTCTCTCTCGTTCCTAAACTGCCTAAGCTATTCAGCTACATGAATAAGTCTGCAGCTTCATCCAGACTGTTTTGTCGAGCTACCCAAGAAGTTACGGGCTACCTGGCCCCACTCACCATCCCTGAAAAGGAAGACCCCCTGGTGTTTTGGAAGTAACCCACGATCTCTACCCCAGATGTCTCGGCTTGCAAAGTACCAACTCTGCCTCCCTGCCTCTTTAGCCCAGTGGAACGTCTCATCAATAGCACTATTACCACTAATCACTGCCCACCACCATTCAACATAACTACCAACACTATCATCACTCAACTCCATGGTCTACACAACCATTTGCTTGGAAGTGGTGGTGGTAAGAGTGTCCACACAACACAGGTAGCCACACTGGTCAGGTCGCGCTGCACACACACACTCACACACCATGATGAGGAGACGAAGTTCTTGAGATATATGGATCACCTTAAGATAAACCTCCCTAACGATAACCTAACCTAACCTAACTAAGATGAGGAGAGGAAGTTCTTAGGATATATGGATCACCTTAAGATTAACCTCCCTAATGATAACCTAACCTAACCTACCCCCCCCCCGCATGTAGCTTTAGGATATTTAATCATCAGCTAAAATATACTGTTTGGTTTAATCTTAAGGTAATCCGGAAATAAGTATATAATGTCATACCCACACAACTAGATGAGTATTATAATATATCCCATAAGAGGATAAATTATACAATGGCGTGTGAAGTAAAATAAGGCAACACAATGTGACCCCTTCTAGGAGCACCACCATTACTTGTGGTCGCCTCCTCCGCTCATTATTTAGTTGGCCCACTTTATCCTAATCATGGGTCACGCTGGCGGCACTGGGGGGGGGGGTGAGCTGCGAATCATCCCTGAGAACACACTCTCTTTATCCAGGACTGAGAGACTCGCTATCCCTCTTCATCGTCATCTTCGTCACCCTCCACCATTGTCACCATCATCGTCACTACTACCCTCGCCATTATCGTCCCCACCACCCTCGTCACCATCATCGTCCCTCGCCCTTGCCAATCCGTCACCCAAAGTACGCCGGGTCCTCTCCTGCCTTTGTGTGGACACTTATTTTATCAGGGACCCGGTCTTCGACCAAAACCTAACCTGTCCCCAGTCTACCATTAACCAAACCTCACTGATGACACAGATATAAGTTATAAGTGATATCACCTTTGTTGGTGAGCTCTAAGGTTGCTAGAGGCCGATGCGGGATCAGCATTATCGTCCGCATATGTTGCACGTGTGGAGGGCTACATCTAGTGCGGGAGGAGCAGCGGCAGCATCTTTTTGACGCTGGTGCTTGTTAGCCTTGGCATGTAGTCGAACTAACTCCAAGGAATTAATACCTTGTGTGGTGGTCCTCCAAACGCTATGGTGCCGAGTGATCGTCTCCAAGGTATTGGAGTTGATTTGGCATCCTTATAACTTTTCAATTGTCCGCCACCAATGCGTTTTCCATTCCTAAGGTGACAGTACAATAGCTGTCACGGCAGTGGACTGTAGTCCATGCGGATGAGGTGGCCGGTCCAACATTGTAACTGCCAATCAGGCGATTAGAGGATTTATTGAAACTCGTAACGTTGGACTCAAACATTATAATGTGGTTAAACCTGTTGGATACAATTCCTTGTAGTATTTCACATAAATCATACATAGGCAATAACATAAATGTCTAATCCAATATATATTTACATAACAATCATAGCTATGTAATCAGTCTAATCTTAACGCTTATAATGAGTACTTAAGTTTCTATATTTTTATGTCGTCACAATGATAAACGAAGTAATGGACACAGTCTACCTGTGTATACAATAAGAACCAGTTAAACTTACGTGTTGAAAGTCTCAAGAGAAACCAGGTTAGGTGTTGCCTCTGTGGTCTGAATAGCTACAGTGCCGATACTCTGCCGCCTCACCAACCCCCTCTCGATGGGTGAGGGCTGCTGAGTCAGGTGATTATACACAAACAAGCTCCCTTACTACCACCCAACACCTCACCTCCTCTAGGTCTCTCATCTTCCACCATCTCAACACTCTACATACTGTATACGGGCAGGCACACCCAATAAACATGACATGACTTACAGACTAACATAGTATTTGTTTGAGTCATCCTACTCATTACTGCTTGCGGTAACAAACATAGATAACCCAGCCTGGATGCTCCTACAAATAATGTAAGCGAGAATATTAGCAGTTGCCCTCTTGTCGTCCCGGCTGACTCGGAGGACGGACCGTAAGCTAAATTCGTGAAAATAATCAAGTGCCTCTGTCTCCCGTATGTGACCGATGGCTCACTGTCTCCTGTATGTGACCCATGTCTCGTTGTCTCCTGTAAGAAAACATTGGTTTGGAAATAGAATAGTGGATGAGTGGAACAAGTTACCAAACATTATCATTAACTCGAATACGCTGGATAGCTTCAAACATAGGTTGCATGGATATATGAGCGATAGGGGTTGGGTGTAAACGGGACTGCCCAGTATGGTCCAATAATCCCGCTGCAGTTTCCTCCATTCTCATATTCTTATGTATGTGACCCATGACCTCGATGTCTCCTGTATGTGACCCATTGCGTATAGTCGACACCTGTACATAGCCCTGACTACCTGTGTTTACCTGCAGAATGAGGATGGTAAACCCTGTTCACTGGCAGCTCATAGTCATTTGACTAGAATGAAAAATTGGAGTCCCCTGAAGATTAGCCCCAGCTTATTTCACCTTAAGATTAACCACCCTAACAGTAATCTAGTCTAACCTAGCGTAAACCTTATCTATCCAAACCTAACCTAACGCTAGCCTAACCAAACCACTAGGATTGGGACTTGCCCTAGTTATTCTTATCCTTGATGACTCAAGTACTAATGGGTTCCAATCCTAGTAATATGTTGTGTTAACTGATATTGTATTATGGTTATGTTAGGTTAGATTGGGATGGGTTAGGTTACCTGAGCTTGTGTTATGATTAGCTTAGTTTAGATTTAGTAACGTTAGTTTAGATGAGGTACATTTAACAGGGTTGGGTCCATAAAGACTGGGGGCCCACTTGAATTGCATCCATTGCAGGTGGCACTCAGTGAGACAGCCATTGAGAGCAGCGCGGGTGACAGAGGCGGTGAAGAATGGAACACGTGAACACACCAACACACGCCTCTGTGTGATGACGTGTCTCCTGTTGGTAATAACTCACATGACTGATGGACTGTGCTGTCACGACCACTTTGTACAGGAGGAGGCTGAGGTGACTCAGGGCTTCATGCAGCTTCACTCATACCCAACACAGTTCCGCTTCGGTCGACCCCTTGATAGCAGTTCTTCGTACTAATAAAAATAATTAACGGTTTATTGAAAGAACATGGCAGCCAAAAAACTGAAAATACAGTAACATAATTGGGGAATGGATCACTTGATTGACAAATAATATACACGTACCATAAGTGATACAAATATGATATATAACAACAAGGTAGGGAGAAGGTCATACCACAGGGCGAGTTGTTGATAATTTTTACAATGGTTGGGACTGGGCTGTTCTTACACAGAACCGTTCAAGCTCGCATGTATGGGCTGGATGCTGTTGTGGTATCGAACAGCAATGGACGAGGGATCTCGGGTGGAAGCAGGAGCCGGTGACGAGGATGGTGCAGAAGCTTCTCCCCAGATTTGCAGATGAGGTTGTGGTGATCTGAGAGAGCCGATAGGGTCAGTGTGTTGAGCGCTTCTTAATATGTGGAGTGATGATTAACCACCAAAACCTTACCTAACCCCACGGGACTGCCCAGTATGGGCCAATAGGCCCGCTGCAGTTTCCTCCATTCTTATGTTCTTATAGGCAAGAACAGCAACATAAGTAAATTTGCTGACGACACTAAAATAGGGCGTGTAATTTAATCTGACAAGGATTCCGTAAAACTACAGAAAGGTCTAAACAAATTTCCCGCATGGTCTGAAAAATGGCAGATAAATTTAATATGGACAAATGTAAAGTGCTTAGCCTAAAAAATGTAAACAGAGAAACCAGATATCAGATGAACAACGTTTCAATATCAATATTAATATGATGGGCCGTTTTGTGGAGGGAAGGAGGGCCGTAGCGTGAAAGGGGGAGGGGGAGTCGTGGTGTGGAGAGACAGGGGGCCATAGTGTGGGGGAAGCAGGGAAGGTGGGCTGGTTTGTGGAGGGAAGGAGGTGCCGTAGCATTGAGGAGGGACGGTAGTAGTATGGAGGGCGGGAAGGTAGTGGTGAGGAGAGAGGGAGGCTACATCAGCTGGACTCTGGCAATTCCGACAATAAAAACATTACCATGAACTAGAGTGTAAACGATGGCTGCCTCCCTGGCGGTAAATAGCCGTTGTTCTCTACCGGCTACACCACCATAACCTTCCAGGGCCTTAATGCTCACTCCTCCATCACGTACAGTGGGAAACACGTCCAAATGACCACTCGGGGGAAGGCAGCTTCTTACCCTCAAGTTAGAGTCACGTGGTGGTTGTTGTCGTGTACGGGTCCTGGGACAGCTCCTTGAGGATGAGGGACAGCTGGGTGGACCTTCTGCTGGTTGTTTACTTCACATGTTTAGTGATATGATAACTGTGACCGGTCCAAAATAGGTACCAGGGATCACCAAGCCTAACCTAACCAAACACACACAGGTAGCATTAGGGTATCTAATCTTCAGGTGAAATAAGCTGGGGTGTTTAATCTTCAAGTGATCCAATCTCACTGCTACCAGACCTAAATTTAAAATGATTCAGTCTAAACTAACAATGTGTCCTGAAGCCTTGGGTCAAGTTGCCTTCCTGCGTGCTTACCATTGTTGTTTACCTCCACTGTCTCAGAACACAGGAAACTGTATACTCCAACGGCCTACGTGCACTGTATACCAACATTGTCTATGTTCGTGCTGCACTGCTTCACTGCATATCGTAGTTGATAAACCTGCCTATCCAATTGTAAATCTGTATGACAACCTCACTGAATAATTATTATTATTATCACACACACACACACACAGCCCTGTAAATGTATTCAATGCATATTATATCATTGTCTAAATCAAATGTAAGTCTGTATATTTTCAACCACCAGCTGCAACTCTATTAATAAACCGTTTATTATTATTATTATTATACATACACAGGTACCTCAATGGCGTCATACAGGTGAGTGACTCGGACCGTCTCGGGTCAGATCAGCAGAGGAGAGTCCAGTCCAGAGGAGGAGGGTAGTGACTGTCTTAGGGAGGGAAGATTGGGGGGAGGGGAGTATCGAAGGAAAGGGGGAGGGAGAGGGAGATAAGTGTGAGTGAGGTGAACGTTGAACCTGATGTTCTTTGTTCTCAGGGGAACACGGCAACCTGTTCACTTTTATTTTAATCTTGACGTTGTAGTGTTACTTGAAGGATGCCGGCTCTTGGTGTTACTTAAGGAAGGATGGCTCTTGGTGGGTTACTTAAGGGATGCCGGCTCTTGGTGTTACTTATTTACTTATGTATATATTGCTTACATATTTACCATATTTACTTAATTAGTTAAGATATTATTGCATTTTTATATTGAATTACTTACTTACCAGATCTAAGGGAAGGGAGAGGCAATGGTGGCGAGGAAGAGAGGGAGTTAATTTTGGGGAAGGTGGGTGGAAGAGGAAAACGGCGAAGGGTGTGGAGGAAAGGGAGGGGGAACAAGACTGTGTGAAAGGTCTCAGGTCATTTTTCCTTCTCCTTAAACCTTATTGACCTGACCACCTCCACCACCCCTCTCCCCCTCCCACTAATCCGCCCAACCTTTTTTCAAACCATTTTACCCCCCCCCCCCCGTGACCTGACCCCCTTTTCCCTCAGGTCAAATCCTTTGATGATGACCTCTTGCCACCTCACCTCACACACATGTCGGGGCCAGAGGACGAATTCTCCACACCTGCACTATATAATTTTGGCTTCCCTCATCGAATCTTTGTGACTTTATTTCCGTTCACCCAGGTGTCACAAGAACACAAGAATGGAGAAAACTGCCCCTCACTGTACATCTCTCGAGGGAGTGCAAATTAAGATTCCCATATGGACGATCGTCTGTTTTATGTGATTTAAACGAGCAGGTTAGGTTCCGTTATGTTAAATCGAAGGCTTATTAGACTGTGTGCTGTATCTACACTATCCCTTCTGGGCCGTCATGTGGTGAAAGGAAAGTCGCAATGAAAAAGACACAATTTGGGCGAGGAAAAAAATCACAGGAAAATAGTCACATTTTATTTAAATACCATAAACAATTAAAATAATCGGATCACCTGAAGAATCGTCGCCCCAGAATGTCCACCTGAAGAATTGTCACCTCGGGATGTCCCACCTGAAGAATTGTCACCCCCAGTTCTTATAATATCCGAGCAGGACAGGACTCGTAGCAACGGATTTAAGTTGGATAAGTTTAGGTTTAGGGGAGAGATAGGAAGAACTGGTTCACAAATAGGGTAGTGGACTAGTGGAACAAGCTTAACAATTTTATAGTAATTGCTGGAACGCTGGAAAGTTTTAAAAGGAGGCTACATAGATTCATGGATGATAGAGAGTGGTAGTAACTCTCGACAGGAGCTGCCATGCACAGGCCAACCGGCCTATTGCAGACTCCTTATTTTCTTATGTTATGTTCCACCTGAAGAATTGTCACCCCAGCCCACAGTGAATATAATTTGTATAATTAGGATAACATAAATATATTCCTTTGTGTTATGCATCTTTATTGTGATGCATATTACAAAGGGCACTGAACAGCAATTTGTTGACATAAAATTTCCAGAGGATTATCAGAAAAACGATCATGCCACATGAATTCTTGAAGGTAAGAATTTAAAAAGCTTCGTTTGCAGCCACGCATGGTCTTAATGTAACTCTTGTTCTTGTTCCAATATGATTCAATCGTTTGTGTGTGCACACCAGTATTCACATCCACAAAATTGACTTGAGTGGTTCACAGTATCTCACTTCACTTCACGCTTTAAAAGTCTGTTTTGTTGAAGCCACCGAATAACTCTAGAGGAATCATCACACAACAGTGGTAGGACGACAGTTTGGAAGGTATTGCGTGCCATGGTCGACTGATGATTATAACTAAAAAATTTTGAGCTCACTTACTATTATATAGTCCCCCTACCTGACTGGAGGGTCCTGACTCCACTAACCTGAAGATTAACAATCGTGGAGGCTCCTGACCCCACCTGAAGAATCGTCGCCCCAGGATATCCCACCTGAAGAATTGTCACCCTGCCAGACTCTGGGGTGACAATTCTTCAGGTGATCCAAATAATCAATTTTAAGTAAGGTAATGAAAAAAAAGTATTTATTGACTGCGTGGCAGAAAGGTCAGGTTAGGTTCTGAGACTTTTCCCTGTAACATCTTTTTCTTTGAGTCCTTCGTGTCTATGAGACCCACTTTCATTTCCACTCCTATATCTGCCTAACTCTAACTTATACTGTATTAGAAACTCACCAAAGTGTATGTGTTTGCTTGTTTCCTTCAAATATCTAAATTTCTCTCAGTCATGTTTTCTGTCGGGTCACCTTAAGATTATTTACCTTAAATTTAACTTAACATAACTCCTTAGGTAGAGTTAGTGTGCTAACTCTTCAGGTGTAATAAGCTGGGGCGAATCTTCAGTTGATGGTACTTTAGTCATAGTACTGTTAATGGAAAGGTATACAGTGTGGAATAGACAAGAGGGCCTCGCTTTGGTGTGGGTAGGGTGACATGTGACCCCTGAGCCAGCGGTCACTTAGGGTCAGGTCAAAATTTCACAAGATTAGTCACGACCCGTATGTCCTCAGAACAAAGCTTTGTGACCACTGTACCTCCAGCTGAAGTTCAACCCCATGATTATATTTACTGTGGAAAACAAATGTGATATAACAAAGATACTGAAGCTATCTACCGCAACGAACACGTAGCAATGATTTTCAATTAGACAAATTAAGATTTATTTGTGAAATAGGCAAACATTGGTTTGGAAATAGAGCAGTGGATGATTGGCACAAGTTACCGAATTTCACCACTAACACGCTGGAAAGTTCAAATATAGGTTAGACGGTACCATCAATAGTAGGCAAATTACTGGAAGCAATCATTTCAAACTCTATTCGAAATCACCTGGAGAAGCACCGATTGATCATTGATTCCCAGCATGGCTTCACAAGCGGGCGTTCATGTCTAACTAATCTATTAACATTATTTTCACCAGTTTTCGAATCGGTGGACGAGGGGCACAATTATGATGTGGTATATCTCGACTTTAGCAAAGCCTTCGACAGTCTCCCACGAAAGACTAATTAGAAAGGTAGAAGCACATGGCATCAAAGGTAATATCCTTAAATGGATAAGGGCGTGGTTACAGGACGGGAAACAGCGAGTGAGCCTTAACAGCACTAAATCCCATGGAGCAACGTCACTAGTGGAGTTCCCCAAGGCTCAGTACTTGGACCATTATTATTTATTATATACATAAACAACATAGATATCGGCATAGACAGCAACGTAAGTAAATTTGCTGATGACACTAAAATAGGACGTTTTATTAAATCTGACGTGGACTCCGCAAAACTACAGGAAGATCTAAACAAATTTTTCGAATGGTCTGAAAAATGGCAGATGAAATTCAACGTGGACAAATGAAAAGTACTCAGTATAGGAGATGTAAACAGGGAAATCAGTTACCAGATGAACAACAATGCCATTGAGAAATCCGACTGCAAGAGAGATTTAGGAGTAATGATGAGAAGGAACCTTAAGCCAAGTAAGCAATGTGTTTTTGCTCGTAACAAGGCTAATAAAGTACTTGGGTTCATACAAAGGAGTGTTAGTTACAAGACGAGTGAGGTCATCCTAAACTGTATCTTGCGCTTGTGAGACACACTTGGATTACGCAGTTCCGTTCTGGTCACCGTATTACAGAATGGATATAGAATCCTTGGAAAGAATTCAGAGGAGAATGACAAGACTAATCCCGGGCATTAGGAACCTAGAGTATAGAGACAGGTTAAAGCATCTTAATTTGCACTCCCTCGAGAGACGTAGAGCGAGGGGGGACCTGAAAGAGGTGTATAAATGGAAGTCAGGGCTAAACAAAGGGGACATTACAAAGGTACTCAAACTATCTAACCAGGAGCGAACTCGTAACAATGGTTTTAAATTAGACAAATTTAGATTTAGGCGCGAAATAGGTAAACACTGGTTTGGAAACAGAGTAGTGGATGAATGGAACGAGTTACCAAATATCATCATTAACTCGAATACGCTGGATAGCTTCAAACATAGGTTTGATGCTTATACGAGCAATAGGGGTTGGGTGTAAACCGGACTGCCCAGTATGGGCCAATAGGCCCGCTGCAAATTCCTACATTCTTATGTTCTTCCTTTAATTTCAAGTTTTCTAACTCTAATTTCAGGGGTTTTTTCCTTGGATTTCTGTAACTCTGCCCACAGAAGGGCGTAACCCCGTTCACCAGTAGCACTAACCATATCTGATAATTATAATTATCCCCGGGAGCAGAGCTAAGCAGCCGTGACCTTTCCTCTAATGAGGTCAGAACACAACATGTTCTTACTCACGTCCATGTGTTCTTGCTCACATTCACATGTTATTATTCACATCCACACGTTCTTGCTCACATCCACACGTTCTTACTCACATTCACATGTTCTTGCTCACATCCACATGTTCTTACTCACATCCACACGTTCTTGCTCACATCCACACGTTCTTACTCACATTCACATGTTCTTGCTCACATCCACATGTTCTTACTCACATCCACACATTCTTGCTCACATCCACACATTCTTGCTCACATCCACATGTTCTTGCTCACATCCACACGTTCTTACTCACATCAACACGTTTTTGCTCACATCCACATGTTCTTACTCACATCCACATGTTCTTACTCACATCGTTAAAATCCCAGGAGCACAACACCCCTCGTTAAGACCAGAGGACCAACAGCTCGTTAAGACCTTATTAATTAACCATTACATATCACAGGTGAGATGGTGAGAGACAACAAAGTTGTGTGTGTGTGTGTGTGTGTGTGTGTGTGCGCGCGCGCGCGCCCGTAGTTAAGATAATATTCAGTAAGGTATAAAGGAGTGAGGGAGAGTTAAGGAGGGTGTCAGATAAGGTGACGGCTGGACACTGTGAGACCAACTTCCTCTGACGCATCAAGCCGCCTCTCACACCAAGAGCTTTTATTTAAGGCTTCAAAAGGGACACATGTGGATCCCCCATGGGTGTGTGTGAGGGGGTGGGTGGGTGGGTAGGGTTAGCTTAGGTTAGGTTCATGCTAATTTTAAACCCGCTGAACTGACTCCTTAAGACAGGTTGTTTCTGCTCTTCCTCCTTCCTTCCCATCTCCCTTTCTCACTCTTCCTTCACCCTCCTTTCACATCCCTCCTTCCTTCTTTCATTTCTTCACGTCCTTTCTTATCCCCCCTCCTTCCCTCCATATCCTCCTTTCCCTTCTCCTTCCTCCCTCCATTCCCTCTCTCGCCCTCTGTCCCTCGTCTTCGTCTCTCTATGCGTCATGTGGCACCGAGTTCTTAATACCTCTCGATATAAGCTTGTGACACTTACCTCGTGTCATCCCTATACTTTGACACTTACTGTACCGCGTGTCATCCCTGAACTTTATGACACATACTTCGTGTCATCTCTAAACTTTATTTCACATACCTCGTGTCATCCTACACTTGGTCAAGTATATCCCACCAACTGGTCTCATGGCTCACTGATTTCTTGAGTGGACGTCGTCAGGCAGTGAGGTATCAGGGCTCGGTCTCCACATTCCAACACCTCACCTGCGGTGTTCCCAGGGAACCAAGATGGGTCCACTGTGCTTCCTCATGCTGATCAACGACGCTCTATCGGACACTCCTCACAGGGGGAAGTACGTGGATGACTGCACTGTGGGGGTTTCAGTGGACAACACCGCACCAGACTACTCATCGCTACAAGGCACCCTGGACAGGCTACAAGGTCACCATCAACCGCACCAAAACCGTAGTCATGCACATCAATACCGCCACCACTCCAGTGCAAGCCCCAGCAGTCACAGTGGGTGCCCATCCTCTCCAGCTGGTGCAGTTTGCCAAACTCCTGGGTGTAACTATAGACAACAAACTGGACTGGAAGGCCCATGTAAATAACACAGTCAAGGCAGCCTCGTACCGTCTCTACATGCTACGACGACTTAGGTCACTTGGGACACCCACGCCAGAGCTGAGGACTATGTACAACGCCTTTATTTTCCCCAAACTAACGTATGTGTCACCAGCCTGGTCGCCTTCTCTCAACTCCACCCAACAACGTCGGCTAGAGAAGGTACAGAAAAAGGCCTGCAGAATCATGCTCGGCGCAAATACTCAGGCTACATCAACGCTCTCTCCACCCTGGAAATGACATGCCATGCCTCAGTGACCTCCACCACCAAGCCCTGGAAAGGTTTGGCAGCCAACTAATGCACCACCCTCGTCATCTCCACCTCCTGCCTCCGGCAGCACCCCCCCCCACCTCGCGCAGTCCGCCACTACAACAAAATTCAGACCATAAGAGCCCGGACCGATAGATATAAGAACAGCACCATCCCATCTATTGTTAAAATATTAAACGACTCCTGATTTATGTACTGTACAGCCCTGTAAATGTATTCAACGCATATTATATCATTGTCTAAATCAAATGTAAGTCTGTATATTTTCAGCCACCGGCTGCAACTCTATTAATAAACCGTTTATTATTATTATTATTATTTATTATTATCCTTGTTCTGGAGAATGGTGTGGTCAGATTATTCCATTAATTACTAGACTGTTTGAGTATTTGTTTAATGATGGAAAAATAAGAAGAAGAAGGAAGCGATGACAAAGTGAGGAATAACAAGTAGAACAATAACAGCAAAAACTGGAGCAACAAGAACAACAACAAAAACAATAACAGGAGGAGAAAGAAATAATAAGTTGAATATTACAAAAGGAAGGCAAGTGAAAAAGATACCTGACCGTGATTTTTCAATTAAGTTTATCAACTACAAATATTACTATCACTCGATGTACTGTACCAAGAGTCCACAGTGTGTCAGTTAAAATACTTCACTTTACAGGAAGAGAGATAAGTGAATCAAGTGTCGTGTCATTATTTCCGACACAGAAATATCTATGTTTGCCTGTGTGTGTGTGTGATGGTCATCAGTCCACCGAGACAAACAACTCCCTCCCAGCGACTTAGCACAAACAGGGGTAGAGACAAGCACTTCACCAGCACCTTGTTAGCTTGGCTGAGGTACCTGGTACAGTATATGATTGTGCTTACGTGTGCTAGCTCTCTCTCTCTCTCTCTCTCTCTCTCTCTCTCTCTCTCTCTCTCTCACCTACCACACACACACACACACACACACACACTTACTTACACATTATCACACCTACTGATAACTCCACGATGTTGCTTCGAGTGCGTGAGAAATCTCTTGTTCAGTAGAGACACCGATTTCTCCAGCGTGTACCAGGAGATACTTGACCTAGTATGACCTGAGTTATCACTGGTATATCAAAAACCTTTAAGATGGAGTAGAACTGCTAGTACCTGATCGTCCTCTCCAGGTATTAATGTCATTTACCTGTTAGCTGTGTTATCACTAAGCCCCCACTGTTCTGTTATCTTATTATCGGAGAAAGTCTTCACTAAACTAACACCGATGATAAATTCTCTCCCTTATGATAACTTATCTTGAAGGCTCTGTTAACGGTGCTGCTGTGATGCCTGCTGTGTAGTGGTACGGCATCATGTGGCACCCATAACGAGACACCCATGACGTGGCACCCATGACTTGATCACCTATGACATGGCACCCATAACGGGACACCCAGGAGGTGACACCCATGACATGACACCCATGACGTGATACCTATGACATGGTACCCATGACGTGACACCCAAAGCGTGACACTCATGACGTGATACTTATGACATGGCACCCATGACGTGAGACCTATGACATGGTTCCCATGACGTGACACCCAAGGCGTGACACTCATGACGTGATACTTATGACATGGCACCCATGACGTGGCACTTATGACATGGTACCCATCACGTGACACCTATGACATGGCACCCATGGTGTGACACCCAAGGCGTGACACTCATGACATGTTATACAAGTTTGCTAAGGACATATTAAGCTCTTTCTTACATTCCTTTAATACTCTGGCAAATATCTCATCGGGACCAGGTGACTTAATTGGCTTTCGTTTGTCTATTTGCTTACTAACATCGTTACTAGTCACTACTATCTTGCTCAATTTATTTTCTTCACTATCTCTGTATATAGTCGGTGCCTCGGGTATCATGTTTACGTTTTCAGTTGTGGAAACTGATGAAATATATCTGTCCAAATATTTGCTCATTTCTCCTAGTTATCATTTAGGTCGCCGGTACCAGACTGAAATTTAAATTTAAATTTGAATATTTTATTGACAATAAAATACTATTACATCAAATGGACAGGGTAGTATACTACTCCCACCCTCGCCTTTGCCATCCCCTTCTGGGGCCTACAAAAAGATATAAATGTTGAAACAATACAAGAATTATCTTTAAAGTAATGAAATAGTTTATTTTGATATGAACACTGTACTACATTAAAAGAACAGATAATGTAAATTTTATACATTGTAAGAATTATTTTAATCTTTCCATTATAAATCATCCAACAAATTTGTTTCTTTAAAGTAGCAATCTCACTGTTCCTGTATGGAGGGATTTTTTCACATCCTAATACATAATGTTGTAGTGTATGTGCATCCCTAAGGTGACACAGTTGACAAGGTTGACCCACCCCTCCACTTATCTGCCAGTAATATTTGTATCCCAATCTTAGTCTCATTATAACAGTATCAACAGATGGTAAGTTTGATCAATAAGTTACATTGGCGTTTTGTAAACATACAAATAATGCTGAAAACTCTCTCTACATATGGCAATCACCTCTCCTCTTACTTTTTCCCATTCCCCCTTCTTTCTTTTTTTTCATTTCCCTCTTGGTATCAGACTGTTTTGCTCCAAAATCTTATCTCGTGATTTAGTTTGATACATTTGGAAGAATCCCTTGGGGATTAACTTCCCCTCCCTTGCTACCTTAAGTTCATTATTCCTCTTTGCTTTTCTTATCTCTGTCTTAATCCTACTGGCCAATACTTTATAATAATCTCGGAGGTAAACTTCACCACGATTATTCTCCTACATATAACCTTTCTTTGTCTACTAATATTCTTTAAATAATTATTTATCCATGCGTTACCAGAAAAAAGTTGCCGGAATTAACACCCTTAAGAAAATATAGTTTGGTATATGAAGACATATGTGTTTTAAATGTACGGTTGGCCACAAAAATCCGGTAGGTAACCTTCCCAAGTCGAAACAGTTTCGATCCGTGTGTCATTATACCGCCATCTATGATTCAGCTCACAAACTACATCCCCAGATTATGAACGTTGGTTATTAATTCTGTATCTTTCCTCTCTGTATCTGTTGCTGAGCTGATGATCTACTCAGTGACCAGTGTGTTGGTGACCTGTGTTAGGCTACTCTGTTGCTGGTGCTAAGACCTGATCTACTCTGTTGCTGGTGCTGAGACTTGATCTACTCTGTTGCTGGTGCTGAGACTTGATCTACTCTGTTGCTGGTGCTGAGACTTGATCTAATAGGGATAATAATAATTGATATTCAGTCAATTTGACCAAAGACAGATGACAAAGCCATGAGATGCCTGTTACTAGTACAGTCCTTATGTCAATAGTATTGGACAGCTGATTGGACTCTGTTGCTGGTGCTGAGACTTGATCTAATAGGGATAATAATAATTGATATTCAGTCAATTTGACCAAAGACAGATGACAAAGCCATGAGATGCCTGTTACTAGTACAGTCCTTATGTCAATAGTATTGGACAGCTGATTGGACTCTGTTGCTGGTACTGAGACTTGATCTATGCTCAGAAGTGGTAAGTAAAGTCGTCTTTGTTTTTATTATCATTATAATAGTTAATAGAAGTAAATTTCTTATCAAGTTTGTAAGATGGAGGAAATGGTAAGGTGGGAGGGTGGTGAAAGTAGAGGGAGGTGATGGAGCGGGAGTAAGGAGGTATTTCAGCCTTACACTGTCCTGACTGATGGGTGATAATAGTGTGACCAACAAAAGGTATAAAAGAAATGTGGGTAATTGTTAAGGAGTCCGTCATTATTTTCTGTCTCTAGTCTATGATTTTTTATTTTTGTTTTGTTTTATATTTCTTTATATTCATATTCCATTCGCGAATAGTATTTTTCTCTTTTTGGCGTTTTTCCCTTTTCTCATCGCACAGCCCCTGTCTTAGGTTAGAGGGGGTAAGTTATCTGCTTTTTCCCAATATTTGGTTAGGTTAGTTTTGACCCCTCAATATCCCTCTTCTTCAAAGCCCTGTCTTCTCTGTGGGTTAAATTTGTTTGGGGTTGGAAAGGTTTAGTGGCTTCAGTCTCCGATTTTCACGAATCTTTCACCAGAATTATTGAATTTATCAGGTGCCTCCTACAGTGCCCCCCCTCCTCCTCCCGAGCGCTCACTAGGCTCAGCCACGTCAATATTGTTGTTCGTTTATTTTAACTGTATTTTTCTAGCTACATAAACTATCAATTTTAATTTAAAAATTTAAAAATGTATTGTCAGGAAAACTGGTTAATATCATCGTTTCCAGGGTGATAGGATCATCTGTGTGGCAACAATAGTACGACTCGAGGAAAATTTTATACAAGGCATTACTGTATGTACACATGGATCACCTGCAGATTAGCCCCAAGCCGTCAACTTATTCCACCTAATCCTAACCTAATGTAACGTAATATAACCAGACTTAATCGAACGTAACCTAATCTTACCCAACCTAACTTACCCTAATCTGACTTAACCTAACTCCCCTGGTAGCATTAGGATGTTTAATCACCAGGTAAAATAAGTTGGGATAACTAATCTTCAGGTATTATCACTACTGTGTGTATTGTGGAGGTTTGTTTCCACAACCTTAGTCAACGAGAAGTTAGGTTAGGTTATATTAGGTTAAGTTAGGTTTGGTTAGGAAAGGTTAGGTTAGGTTATGTAGGGTTAGGTTAGGATATATCAGTATTCAGAGACTTTGCATGGTGGATAGAAGGATCTCGTCTCCGTCTTACTAGTGAGGCGGATGTCAGCTGCACTGCTGTCTGGGAACTGTGTCTTTGTAACACTGTTGAGTCCTTGTTCGTTGAGCTGGATCACATGAAGATTAGACACCCCAGCTTATTTTATTGTGAGATTAACCTCCCTAACGCTAACCTAACTTAACCCAACTCAACTTGTTCTAACCTAACCTAACCACCCTAACGCTAACCTAACATATTCTAACCAAACTTAACCCAACTCAACTTCTTGTAACCTGATCTAACCTAACCCAACCCAACAATTTCTAAACTATGCTAATCTAACCTAACCTAACTTAACCTAACCTAGCATAACGTTAACCTAACCCCCACAAGGTAACGTTAGGGTGTTTAATGATAGGGTGAAATAAACTATGGTGTTTAATCTTCAGGTAATTCATTTAGGTTTTGGCCGTGGTGCTGCTAGTTTATTGTGCACCCCATTGCCATTCCGTTGAATAGTTGTAGGTTGTGTTCAGTATGGTGTGCCAGGTAAGGGGGGTAGGAGGATGGTGTTCTGGCTCGGCAACACACCTCGGCCTGGCCTGTTGGACGCTGTGACCAGGAGGAACGACGTTGTGTGTTATGTTGATGTGTTGTGTAACTTGTTTTGCTGTGTTATGTTTGTGTTGCTGTGTTTGTATTGTGTTGCTTTACTTTATTGCTGTGTTTTGTTGCTTTAATGTGTTCCTGTGTTCTGCTGTTGTTGTGTTGTGTTCCTGTGATTTGTTTTTGCGTTATGTTCCTGTTTTGTGTTGCTGTGTTCTCTTGTTGTTTTGCAGGTACACATACAAGTATACACCCAGATGTACGAATAAATATACGCAAAGAAACACACACACACACACACACACACACACACACACACTAGTACACATCAGGTACACACACACACACACACACACACACACACACACACACACAGATAAATCAACATCTTCAACAGGTAACTCGCTCAGGTAACGGTGTCCTGTACGGGGTCTGATGTTTGCCAGTTGTTACCTGACGAGTGACGGTCGTAAACAACACTCCCTCTGCTGTAGGTCCTGTGATTACTGCTGCTGCTGGTAGGTGGTGTAGGTTACATGGGGCCCCTGTCTTCCTGGGCCCCAACCAATACATACCACTAAAATGAGGACCCCTTAGTGTACTGGGACCCATTGGGACTGTAGTACATAATGATTGGATCCCATTCTTACTGCTTAAGAGTCTGCAATAGGCAGTTGGCCTGTGAATGGCAGCTCCTGTCGAGAGTTACAACCACTCTCTATCGTCCATAAATCTATCTAGGCTCCTTTTAAAACTTTGCAGCGTCCCAGCACTTACTACAAAGTTGTTAAGCTTGTTCCACTCATCTACCACCCAATTTGTGAACCAAAGTCTTCCTATCTCCTTCCTAAACCTAAACTTATCCAACTTAAATCCATTGCTGCAAGTCCTATCCTGCTCGGATATTGTAAGAACTTTATCTATATCGCCTTTATTGATTCCTTTCACCCACTTAAATACTTCTATCATATCTCTCTGCACTCTTCGTCTTTCTAGGGAATGCAAGTTTCGTTTATTTAATCTATCTTGATAGGGAAGGTTTCTAAGTCCCGGAATCGTTTTCGTCATTCTTCACTGCACCGACTCCAGTGAATTGATATCTAATATACTATAGGAATAGCCGTGTGTCTGTGTGTCTGTCTGTCTGTTCTGGCCAGCTGAAACAGCACAATCTTTTTTCATCAAACTTGGTGGAAAAATCGCAAAAAATTCGTAGAGTGGAACAAACCTGGTCCCATGTCGATGGTTTCTTTAGGAAGGCATTAATTAACCATTTTATTTACGCTGGAAAACGGTGCAAGTCTACGGACTTGGCGCACCCTCATTCGCTGTACGTTGTCAGCCGGACGGCTGTTGCGTGCTTGCCAAGCACGAGCGTTCAAACTTTCACCAGGCACGAAGGGCCTGCGATCACTTGTCTATTCAATAAGGGCACCAGAACTGAACAGCATAATCGAGGTGCGGCCTGACTAGCGCAAGATATAATTGCAATATGACCTCCGCACTCTTATTACTTACACTTCTAGATATAAAACCTAATACTCTGTTTGCCTTATTTCGAACATTCACCACTGTTTTCTAGGCCGTAGGTCCGGGCTTACGAGCACCCCTAAGTCTCTTTCACAAGCTGACTTCTCTAGGTTGATGTTCTTAAGGCTGTATACAAAGACAGTATTTGTTCTTTCTTTATTAAGTACACTGCACTTGCTGGTGTTGAATTTCATTTACCTTTTTTCTGACCACTCCTGCAGTTTATTTAAATCCTCCTGTAGTGCATTTGCATCCTTCCCTGAATTAATCTGCCGCCCTATTTTGGTGTCTTCCGCAAACTTGCTTACGTCACTGCTGATCCCAGTATCTAGATCGTTTATGTAGATTATGAACAAGAGTGGGCCCAGTACTGACCCCTGGGGAACCCCACTAGTTACACAGCCCCACTCAGATTTAAAACCATTCACGCTGACCCTCTGTGTTCTATCGGCGAGCCGTGATTTTATCAACTTTAAAACTTTCCCTCGATACCATGAGCCTTAACTTTTCTCAGAAGCCTCTGATACGGTACTCTGTCAAATGCTTTGGTAAAGTCTAAGTAGCGGTCACTCAGGCAGGAGGGACAGAGGCATCATGGTAGTGGTGACTCAGGCAGGAGGGACAGAGGTATCATGGTAGCAGTCACTGAGCAGGAGAGACAGGTATCATGGTAGTGGTCACTCAGGCAGGAGAGACAGAGGCATCATGGTAGTGGTCACTTAGGCAGGAGAGACAGAGGCATCATGGTAGGGGTCACTCAGGCAGGAGGGACAGAGGCATCATGGTAGCGGTCACTCAGGTAGGAGGTACAGAAGCATCAGGCAGTGTGTGCGAGGGGAGCGGACCACTTTAGTCACACTGGAGGAATGAAAATGTTTCTCTTCAGAGTTGTGTTTAGGGGAGGAGAATCAGGGAAGGGGAGGGGGTTCAAGGAAGGGGTAAGGAGGAGGAGGAGGGATGGGCAGAAGGAGAGGGGGCCAGGGTAGGGAGGGGGGCAAATCCTAGCCTGAGCAGATTATCACAAGATGGCAGGCAAGTGGTAGACCGCAGCTTGTCTGCCTGCCTGCCTGCCACGCCCACAAGTCTCTCTCTCTCTCTCTCTCTCTCTCTCTCAGCAAGATTAAGAGGAAGTGTGTGAGGGAGTGAGTTGCACGTTGCAAGCTTGAATTGGCAGGGCTGGCAGGAGTACCCTCACACAAAGGAAGAGACCCATACACACAGTAGAAGCCCTACATAGAACAGGAGCAAGAGAGTGTATGAAGGAGGGAGCGTGTGAAGGAGGGAGAGTGTGAAGGAGTGAAGGAGGGCAAAGGAAGGAGGGTAAAGATGAGGGGTGTGAAGGAGGAGGTAAAAGGAAGGAGGGAGGCAAAGGAAGGAGGAGGGGTAAGAAGGGAGGGAGGAAGGAAGGAGGAGGGAAGGAAGGAGGGAGTAAAAGGAAGGAGGAGGTAAAGGAAGGAGGGAGCAAAGGAAGGAGGGAGGGGGAAGGCGAGAAAGGCAAGGCAAGGAGGGAGGGGGTGAAGGAGGGAGGTGGTGGGAGGGAGGTGTAGGAGGGGAGGTGAAGGAGGAGGGGAAGGAGGGAGGGGAAGGAGGGAGGGGAGGTGTGGGAAGGAGGAGGTGTGGTATGGGAGGAGGTGAAGGAGGGAGGGGGTGTGTGGGATGAGGGAGGGGGGGGAAGGAGGGAGGGGGGGTGTGGGGTGAAGGAGGGAGGTGTGTGAAGGAGGAGGTGTGTGTGAAGGAGGAGGGGGTGTGAAGGAGGGGAGGGGGGGCATGAGGGGAGGGGGAATGAGGGAGGTAAGAAGGAGGGGAGGGGGGGAAGGAGGGAGGTGGAAGGAGGTGAAGGAGGAGGGGGTGTGTGAAGGAGGAGTGTGTGTGGGAAGGAGGGAGGTGTGTGAAGGAGGGTGAAGGAGGGAAAGGGGGTGAAGGAGGGAGGTGTGTGAAGGAGGAGGTGTGTGAAGGAGGGAGCAGTAGAAGGAGGGAGGTGTGTGTGTGAAGGAGGGATGTGTGTGGAAGGAGGAGGGAAGGAGGAGGTGAAGGAGGGCAGAAGGAGGGAGTGTGTGTGTGTGAAGGGAGGGAGGCAGAAGGAGGGGAGTGTGGAAGGAGGGAGGTGAAGGAAGTAATGTGTGAAGGAGGGTGGAAGGAGGGAGGTGTGTGAAGAAGGAGGGGTGAAGGAGGGAGGAAGGAGGGGAGTGTGTGAAGGAGGGAGTGCGTGAAGGAGGGAGTGCGTGAAGGAGGTAGTGCGTGAAGGAGGGAGTGTGTGGAGGAGGCAGCGTGTGAAGGAGTGAGCGTGTGAAGGAGTGTGTGGAGAAGAGAGTATGAGAAGGAGGGAGTGTGGAGAAAGAATGTGTGAGGGAGGGAGGTGCAGGTTGCATCGTCTGGGCAGGCAGGAGCCTTGAAAGGGGTCGTGGCCCATCGAGACGCGAGCCAGCCAGTCCAAGGTCACCACCTCCACCACCACACGCCCGTCGTCCCCACTTCCCTCCAACACCACACGTCTGCCGTCCCCACCACTACCAGCCCTACCACCACCACTACCCCTCTATTGTCACCACTACCCCCTACCATCACCACTACCCCCACCATCACCACTACCCCCACCATCACCACTACCCCCATCATCACATCTACCCCCGCTATAACCACTACCCCACCACCCTCACTACTAACCCCACCACTACCCACCACTACCACCCACTACCAACATTACCTTTTTCCACCACCACCACCTCATTAATTCCTCACCATGTCCTTGCAGTAATGCCTCTCTCATATTTAGTATATTATCCTCTCTTCTCGTTCTTATTCATGTATTACTCCTCCCTCTCCTCCTCTATCCATTCTCCTCTTCCCCCTCCTTTCCCCAGAGCATCAGCGTACCTCTCTTCACCAGTATCTAGGGTAAAGCTAACTTCATTATCCGAAATATTCCTCTGTTCGGAGCCGGCCATCTCGGCTGCCCGACAAAAAACACCACACCGCCACAGCCAACGGTCGGTCGGGCAGACGCGTATGTGTGTGTCTGTTCCCACGGTCATGCTGGGTATGTTGAATGTCTGCCATGGTGGGTATGTTGATTGTCTGCCATGGTGGGTATGTTGATTGTCTGCCATGGTGGGTATGTTGATTGTCTGCCATGGTGGGTATGTTGATTGTTTGCCATGGTGGGTATGTTGATTGTTTGCCATGCTGGGTATGTTGAATGTCTGCCATGGCGGGTATGTCGATTGTCTACCATGGTGGGTATGCTTCCCACCATGAAGGCATACTTCAGTTAATATTCCTCTGTTGGGTTATTAGCTCCCTTTCATGGGGTATGCTGATGGTGAACGGAAATAAAGTCACAGAGTACAAGGAGTATATCCTGACAAGCGAATATACTGGATTATTTTTCTCTTGTTGATATGCCTTGATGTACTTCCAGTATATAACTACAATACAAGTTGTCTGCAAATATTTTTCAACAGTTTTCACCACCGAAAATTTAAACATGATACCCGAGGCACCGACTCTATTCAGAGATAGTGAAGAAAACAAATTAAGCGAGATAGTAGTGACTAGTAACGATGTTAGTAAGCAAATAGACAAACTAAAGCCTAATAAGTCACCTGGTCCCGATGAGATATTTGCCAGAGTATTAAAGGAATGTAAGGAAGAGCTTAGTATGCCCTTAGCAAAGTTGTTTAACATGTCCTTAAAAACCAGGTGTAGTACCAGAATCCTCGAGGAAAGCGAATGTAATACCGATTTTCAAGAAGGGGGATAGATCACTATCCTCTAACTACCGCCCAATCAGTCTAACATCAATAGTAGGCAAATTACTGGAAGCAATCATTTCAAACTCTATTCGAAATCAGCTGGAGAAGCACTGATTGATCAATGATTCCCAGCATGGCTTCACAAGCGGACGTTCTTGTCTAACTAATCTATTAACATTCTTTTCATCAGTTTTCGAATCGGTGGGCGAGGGGCACAATTATGATGTGGTATAGCTCGGCTTTAGCAAAGCCTTCGACAGAGTCCCCCACGAAAGACTAATTAGAAAGGTAGAAGCACATGGCATCAAAGGTAATATCCTTAAATGGATTAGGGCGTGGTTACAGGACAGGAAACAGCGAATGAGCATTAACGGCACTAAATCCCATTGGAGCAACGTCACAAGTGGAGTTCCCCAAGGCTCAGTACTTGGACCATTATTATGTTTTATATACATAAACGACATAGATATCGGCATAGACAGCAACATAAGTAAATTTGCTGATGACACAAAAATAGGACGTGTTATTAAATCTGACGAGGACTCAGCAAAACTACAGGAAGATCTAAACAAATTTTTCGAATGGTCTGAAAATGGCAGATGAAATTCAACGTGGATAAATGTAAAGTACTCAATATAGGAGATGTAAACAGGGAAACCAGTTCCCAGATGAACAACGATGCCATTGAGAAATCCGACTGCGAGAGAGATTTAGGAGTAATGATAAGTAGGAACCTTAGGCCAAGTAAGCAATGTGTATTTGCTCGAAACAAGGCTAATAAAGTACTTGGGTTCATACAAAGGAGTGTTAGTTACAAGACTAGCGAGGTCATCCTAAAACTATATCTTGCGCTTGTGAGACCTCACTTGGATTACGCAGTTCAATTCTGGTCACCTTATTACAGAATGGATATAGAATCCTTAGAAAGACTTCAGAGGAGAATGACAAGGCTAATCCCGGGCATTAGGAACTTTGAGTACAGAGAAAGGTTAAAGCGTCTTAATTTGCACTCCCTCGAGAGACATAGAGTGAGAGGCGATATGATAGAGGCATATAAATGGAAGTCAGGGCTGAAAAAAGGGGACATTACAAAGGTACTCAAACTATCCAACCAGGAGCGAACTCGTAACAATGGTTTTAAATTAGACAAATTTAGATTTAGGCGCGAAATAGGTAAACATTGGATTGAAAATAGAGTAGTGGGCGAGTGGAACAAGTTACCAAACGTCATCATTAACTCAAATACGCAGGATAGCTTCAAACATAGGTTGGATGGATATATGAGCAATAGGGGTTGGGTATAAATGAGACTGCCCAGTATTGGCCAATAGGCCCGCTGCAGTTTCCTCCATTCTTATGTTCTTATGTTCATGGGCATAAGAACATAAGAATGGAGGGAACTGCAGCGGGCCTATTGGCCCATACTGGGCAGTCCCATTTACACCCAACCCCTATTGCTCATATATCCATCCAACCTATGTGCTATGGTATAAGTAGGAATCTTAAAAACCAAGTAAACAATGTTTATTTGCTCGAAACAAGGCTAACAAAGTACTTGGGGTTTGACTTCGCCTCCCCTGCTACCTTCAGTACATTATTCCTCTTTGCTTTCTTATCTCGGTCTTAACCCTACTGGCCAATACCTTATAATAATCTCGGAAGGATACTTCACCACGATTTATTCTTCTACGTATAGCCTTCCTTTGTCCAATAATATTCTTTAAATAATTGTTTATCCATTTAGGGTCATTGTTGTCTGATCTGAGTTTTCTGTATGGTATGTTCTGCCTTTGTGCATTAAGTAACTCATTATTTAAATTGTTGTGGAACTCGTCAACCTCAGATCTCGTGATTAGGTAATCCTCAACTGTCATATTTTGTGAGGATATCATTGTCAGGTCTCCAGGCAAATTGAGCTCACCCTCTGTGGGTACATTGTGTGAGGTCATGTAATTCATCTCCAAACGTGATACCCCTTCTCTCAGATGCCTTTTCAACCTATCAAAGTTTGCCCTTCTGAAATCTGGGACTTTAATGGAATTTTCCTTGCGTCTGCCAGTAAATTCTAATTGAAATCTTATTTCTTTGTGATCGCTGTTGGCAAGTTCGTTCCCTACCTCGACATTGCTGCTTTCTGTGGCCAACTCCCACATAATATTGATCCTTTCTAAGATTAAAAAAAAAGTTATCCATTGCCACAGCCAATGTCGGGCCTCAGAAATAATCTGGGGGCAAAATCTTGGCCCTCGTTGACCCACCCTTAAAGTACTAATTATACTGCACCTTAACTCTATATTCTTACTAGTAGTATTAATATTAGTATTTGTATTAGAATTATTATTAATAATAAAAGAGACAAACTAAGAAGTGATATATATATTTACCCCAAATATCTATGCATGTTTCTTAATATTTTCCTTACAATGTGACAGTTAACTATACACACTGACTTTATACTAGGTTAGGTTAGGTAAAGTAACTCCGAGCTCATTAACTGATAGTAGACATTCTGGAAATATGTGACATTTTCAGAGTAGACAGATAGGAAATAGACGAAATAGGAACACAGGTGTAGACCAAATGGGAGAGACGAATTGGGTATAAACCTATGTGTCAGACTCTTCTTTAAGGTTGTTTGACATCTCGGGTACAGTATGTCTCAGATTTGTGTTGTTGTGGTCTATTATATGATGGAGTCGTGACAGCTGTGTGTTGCTAGTCTCTCCCTATCATGATATATGTTAAGGTATAGTTTGTTTTCTATTTGACTGTATTAGCTGTGTTCCCAGCTCTGTTATTTGGATATAGTCCCCCTTAATGGAGATATGCTCGGGTGTGTTCCCAGCGACTGAGTTTTATTAAAGTGTGCTGATTCTCGTGGGGGTGTGATGGAGAGCGTGGTGGGGTATGTTCTTGATGACGAGGCAGCACAGGACTCTGTTGTCATGAGTGGGATGCCCAGACGCAAATATTGGCCACCAGATGGTAGCACACTGCACAGGTGACACCGATCCTCTTAACAACTAAAATAACTACTTGTTCTTAACCTACCATCAGAAGTTTTCTTAATATTATACAAATTATACCACCTAAAAACATGCTTAATACATACTGCAGTGTTCACTAATTCGGTGGAGGCATTACCTGAGATGATTACCATAATAATCATTGTGTGTAATGCATAGTGGGGTCATTTTGTCCATATTAATGTTAGTTTAAACGAGCTCGCGACTCCACTTAGTATGCACATTGAGTTAACATAAATCATTGTAATCAGAGTTGAGTGTTAATATGTTATACAATGCACGTAAGAGGGGTGTGTGTGTGTGTGTGTGTGTGTGTGTGTGTGTGTGTGTGTGTGCGTGCGTGCGCGGGCGTTTGTGTGCGTGCGCGTGTGCGTGCGCTCCTAAATGTTTCGGATCACCTGAAGATTTGGCTCCCAGGTCAATTTTTCTTAAAGATTAACCTAACTAACCTCCCTTACCATTGCTTCTCTCCCTTTAAGATTCTGCCTCCCTTTATTCACCCCAGTCAAAGTGCAGTACAGAAGATTATGACAAACAGGCAGATAATTTAAGTTAACAAGAATACTGATGGTAATACTGGGATAGATTTCTCATTTTTTGTCTTATGTTTTCCTCCGTCTCTCTCACATATGGTAGACATTTCTTAACTCTGGGGTTTTTTTTACCCATTAATTTCAGTAATTATCCTTCTCTTCTCACCCCTTCCGTTTCCTCTTTTCTTTCTTTCTTTCCTCACTCACTCCCTCCCTCCCTACTCACTCACCTCCTTCCTTTCCTCACCTCTGCCACTCTCGTTTCCCTCTCTCTCTCTCCCTTCCTCACTTCCCTCACTCACTCCTGCCACTCTCATCTCACTCTTCCCAGAATGTGCGCTTCTCACTCTTATTACTCCCAGACATTCCAGGAAGATCTCGTGAATAAAGGCTTTATTTTTTACTCGTTCTGCTCTGATGATGATGAACATTACCACAGTGCTCTCTCTCTCTCTCTCTCTCTCTCTCTCTCTCTCTCTCTCTCTCTCTCTCTCAACACCCGCGCAGTGAGTCACACTAGCGGTGGTTTGATCTTCGTTCTGTTGATATAAATTTACGGTCAGTCTAAACATCTGTCACCAATGGTATACATAACTGACGTCAACAGTATACATATATAACACCAACAGTATACATATATGACAATATTATACAAAAGCTCTTAATAAACTACCAATTCCTGGTTTCGTTCGTTAATTTTGTTATAAGATAAAAAACATTAATCTTTAGGTGAATTAAGCCGAGGTGTCTAATGTTTAGGTGATCCCAACATCCGTCTGCCCAAGCGCTATTTCTTTTACCTATGCAAAAACTGTCATGGAGAAAATAAGATAATAATTGATAATCTCAACATAACAGCTAAAGATAATTGAGTTCTTGTTGGACTCGAATTTAAGTATATTAACCGAACCTAACCTAAGCTAACCTAACCTAACCTAAGCTAACCTGACCTAATGAAGTAAAGACACTGTAGTTTCGGTTGCCATATCTCAATTTTTTCTTCTTTTCAACAGCATGTGTGGCCGCTACGACTGAAGACCGGAGAGTCAACTGTGTATGTAAACATCACCGAGCAACACACACGTAGGTAAGTCAGTTTGTTCATAGCTTACTGGGGTCATGTAGTTCTTAAATGACTCAGACGTGATACCAAGGTGTTGACGACCACGATCAGAACAAAGACGAAGTAAACTAACTCTACAACCGTTAGGGGAGTTATGCGTTCATGTACTACTAACAGTTATATAAACACTGATGGCCATAACAATATTGCTGTCCCTGCTCTCACTATAGGAAATTCATAGTTATTTCTATGTCTTTGACTTTGACAGCAGCAAGTCCCTAGACATATGTTGAACACTTGACCGGTAGTCGCTGCGCCACTCTCAAGGTTGCAAGGTTGTCTGGGTGTTTGCCAAGTCTTAGGTCTTAGACGCCTGTGCAATTGCAAGTGTGGCTTTTGATATTGAGAGACTTATAAAGTTTATTTGAGAGACAAGATGGGATTAGAGATAGGTTTATTCTGAGTACCGGCTAGAAATATTTTCCAAATTATAGACTATAGAGGAAATGTGATGCTGTTGAAACCGCCATGACCTGTGCCTCAAGTTGGATGGGGGGGGTGTAGGGTAGGAGGAGGTGAAAGAAGATTACTGGCCAAGGAAGAATGTAGATAGTCCGGAAATTGACGAGAGATGGAGAGGGATGCAGTAGTTGGTGGGCTTAACTGACTCACTAGATAAGCTGATTAGTGGGTGAACGTCTGCATTGGATAGAATTTTGCTGGTGGGTTAGGTCTGGTTGGCTGCCCACACTGGCACTAGACAGTCTACCCTGCTTCATGATCAGTGCTTTTGATGCCATATTTTGTATTCCGCCAATCACGCTAGCGGGTTCTGGTCCACAGGGCGGTTGTCTATTGCCTGACTATGAAGACGGGGGATAGAGTTAGTCCCCTTGTGTTATGGTAGCTTTTGGGAATATGTTATATGGTTGTTGTCATTGTGTGGTGGGAATCTGTGTAGCAGTTCTTGGTCATGTCACTATTTTTTTTCTTCAGATTCTTGAAGCCAGAATGTGTAGCTGTTGGTTGATGATTCTTGGTGTGGTGGTGTTACTGGAAGGGTGGTGATGGTGAGGCTGGTGGTGGTGACGCTGGGTGGATGGTGGTGGTGAGGCTGGGTGGATGGTGGTGGTAGTATTGGTAGTATCGTTGGGTGGTGGTGACGACGCTGGATGGTGTTGATTATTTTTTCTTTTTCTTTTTTTGCCGCAGACACCGGCTAGTTTATTGTACAACCTATACTCATCCTGTGAGTGTTAGCGCAAAAAGGATTGCAGAATAGAAGTCACAAAGGGTGTAAGTGACTAGAAACGATGTTATTAAGCAAATAGACAAAATAGAACCTAATAAATTTTAGGTCCCGATGTCATATTTGCTAGATTATTAAAGGAATGTAAGGAAGAGCTTGGTATACCGCTAGCAAATTTGTTTAATATCTCATTAAAAACAGGTGTAGTCCTAGCATCCTGGAGGATAGCGAATGTGATAACTATTTTCAAGAAGGGAGATAGAACACTAGCCTCTTACTACTGTCCAATTGGTTAAACATCAGTTGTGGGGAGATTTCTGGAAGCAATAATTTTAAACTCCATTCGAAATCACCTGGGAAGCAAAAGTTGATCAATGAATCCCAACATGGCTTCACAAGTGGGTGTTCATGTCTGACTAATCTATTAACATTCTTTTCAATTGTTTTCGAATCAATGGATGACGGACACGATTATGATGTGGTATACCTCAATTTTAGCAAGGCCTTCGACAGAGTCCCCACGAAAGACTAATACGAAAAGTGGAGGCTCGTGGAATTGAAGGAGATTTTATACAATGGATTAGGGCGTGGTTACAGGACAGGGAACAGGAGTAAGCATTCACGGCACGAAATCTAATTGGGGGTAACGTCACTATTGGAGTACCCCAAGGCTCATTTCTTGGACCATTACTATTTATTATATACATAAACGACATAGATATAGGCGTAGACAGCAACAGAAGTAAATTTGCTGATGGCACTAAACTAGGGCATGTAATTAAGTCAGACGAGGACTTCGCAAAATTACAGGAAGATTTAAAAAAAAATCGCATGGTTTGACAAATGGCAGATGAAATTTAATGTTGACAAATGTAAAGTACTTACTCTAGGAGATGTAAACAGAGAAACCAGATATCAGATGAACAACGTCGTTATAGAGAAATCCGATTGTGAGAAAGATTTAGGAGTAATGATAAGTGTATTTGTTCGAAACAAGGCCAACAAAGTACTAGGGCTCATACAAAGGAGTGTTAGTTACAAGACTATCGAGGTTATCCTAAAACTATATCTTGCGCTTGTGAGACCTCACTTGGATTACGCAGTTCAGTTGTGATCACCATACAACAGAATGGATATAGAATCCCTAGAAAGAATTCAGAGGAGAATGACAAGACTAATCCAGGGCATTAGGAACCTTGAGTACAGAGACAAGTTAAAGCATCTTAATTTGCACTCCCTCGAGAGACGTAGAGTGAGGGGCGATATGATCGAGGTGTATAAATGGAAGTCAGGGCTAAACAAATGTGATATAACAAGGGTACTCAAACTATCCAACCAGGAGCGAACTCGTAGTAATGGTTTTAAATTAGACAAATTTAGATTTAGGCGTTAGATAGGTAAACATTGGTTTGGAAATAGAGTAGTGGGTGAGTGAAACAAGTTACCAAACATCATCATTAACTCGAATACTCTGGATAGCTTTAAACTTAGGTTGGATGGATTTATGAGCTGTAGAGGTTGGGTGTAAACGAGACAGCCCAGTATGGGCCAATAGGCCTGCTGCAGTTTCTTCCATTCTTATGTTCTTATGTGTGATCAGGATATTGTGGCATTGAATGTCACAGAGTATTTCCAGTATACTGTTTGTTTAGTTCTGTACATAGGAATTGACTTATTCACACCTGTGTGACGAGCATACCCCCAGTGCTAGATCATATGTTTGGTTGGACATTTAAATTTACTGCTATTATTATATTTATTGTTATTGATATCTGCATGAAAGGAATTTTAGTACATTTTGTGTTTAGTTCTGTATTTATCAATTGAATTAACTATTAGAGGTAAAAACGTGGATACAGTCTTAATATATCAGCTATCTTGCCATCAGAGATAAAATGCTGTGTCATTTCACGCACAGTGTGCTTGGACCTCTTCCATGAAGGTTCTCTAGAACACTTTACTTTACATTTAGCTTTGCACACATGTGCCTGAGGGGCAAAATACCAGAGGTACTTACAGTATATCCTAACCTTAGTCTAGCGATTACAACATCTTGTAATCTAATGATCTTGTTACTTGCTCCATATACATGTTTCACTTCATACATTTCTTCATGGTAAACAATGGATTGACTTTTGCTGTCTGCGCTTGTCTGCTTGCTTCAGATTCATCGGCAAATTGTTTCCTTTTGACAGTTATCGATTGTATTCAGCAGTGTCTTTGTTAGATGTCAGTTTGGCGAGGGCATCAACTCTGTCATGTTCTTTAAGGCCTATATAAGAGGTACACATATCTGTCAGGCTTCAGATACATGCACTTTACAACTTTAGTGAGGTGGTGGTGATATCAGTGGGTGATGGTGCTGTTGGCTGGTTGTAGCTCACGTTTGCGGTTTTGCTGGATCGTGTAATTGGCTCCAGTGTGTTGCACGTCTTCTTGGAGGCCGCCAAACTTACTCCTTCACGGTTATAATATAGAGGTGTCTCAGAGGCACTGTGGAGTACTTCACCCTCCTATTTCACCATTAGATTAGGTTAGGTTAGATTAGGTTAGGTTAGTAAACTAGAAGCTGGTCACAATAGTTATCTAGTTATCTAGGTCGGTAAACCCATTCCCTGTATCAACTCTTAACTATTTCACCTTGTATCTACTGTACTAGCGTGTGTCAGCTAAAGCTATGCTCTTAAATATATAAATCAAATCTTGTTTTCGTTTTTTTGCTTTTGTCTCCTCTGGCGGGACAGGAGGGCACACGTCGTCCCAGGCAGCTCTCGCAACAGTCGTAGGTGGTGGTAGTGAACAGTAGCGGGCGGTGAACAAGCAGGCTAATAGGTCCCAGTGAACGGCTGCTACACATGACCACTGCTGGGCCGCTCACATGGAGTAGAACACGTGGCATAACAGTTACTTGATTGATTTCTTGTTTGTGTATTTACTTACCAACTTACTTCCTTATTTGTTTTCTTAACTTAAATTTACTTACTTAATCATTAACTTTATTTACTTACTTCACACCTGTATATTCATTCACCTCTGTCATGTTCTTTAAGTTAGGTTAGTTTAGATGAGGTTAATGTTATGTTAGGTTAAATTAAGGTTCGGATAAATTAGGTTAGGTTAGGATAAATTAGGTTAGGTTAGGATGAATAAATTAAGGAGGTATTTCTTCAGGTGATCCGAGAACACCATTACCAACTGAACATAAAAAACACTGAAATTTCGACCAAGAACATATGATTCCATCTGCAGTTTCTGACAGATGTATTGACGTCATTTCACCTGTAACTAACAACAACGTTCCTCCTCTTTACATACAAGGGATCACCTGAAAAATACCCCCTCCCCAAATTAAGACCTCTGATGATTAAACACCTTAACACTACCTGGGGCGAGTTAGGTTAGCGTTATGATAGGTTAAGTAAATGGAAAGAGCATGGAGTTGAGGAGGAGGAAGACGGAGGTAAGGAGAAGAGAGGAGGGAGGAGAAGAGGGAGGTAGGTAGGACGAGGAGGTGGAGGGAGGCGGGGCAGTCCAGACAATCTCGCCCCGTCGGTGACCTGCAACTGTCCTTCACACAACCTTCCTTACCCTCTGCCTCACACACCCCCTTGCCTCACACACCCCCTTGCCTCGCACACCCCCTTGCCTCACACACCCCCTTGCCTCACACACCCCCTTGCCTCACACACCCCCTTGCCTCGCACACCCCCTTGCCTCACACACCCCCTTGCCTCACACACCCCCTTGCCTCACACACCCCCTTGCCTCACACACCCCCTTGCCTCACACCTCCTTGCTTCACACCCCACCCTGTCTCCCTCACCCCTTTCTTCATATTGTCCCTCACCCCTTGCTTCACACATATTGCCTTACACCTTGCTTTATACCCTGCATCACACCCTGCCTCACACCTTGCCTCATTCCTTGCCTTATACCCTGCGTCACACCATGCCTCACACCTTGCCTCATTACTTGCCTTATACCCTGCGTCACATCTCGCCTCATACCCTGCTTCACACCTTGCCTCATACCCTGACTCACACTCAGAGAGGTTATTACCCGCAGACATCGTGCACTGTTGCCATAGGTGATTTAGTACCGGCAGACATCATGTAGTGTTGCCATGTGTTAGTATCAGTAGACATCATGCAGCGTTGCCATCTGTTAGTATCAGTAGACATCATGCTGTGTTGCCATCTGTTAGTACCAGTAGACATCATGCAGTGTTGCCATCTGTTAGTACCAGTAGACACCATGCAGTGCTGCCATATGTGAGTTAGACATCATGCAGTGGTACCAGAGCTGCAAGAAATTTGTTCAAGACTGTGGTTACACTTCCCACGGGGCATTTCCGGTGGGCTGCGCCTCTTTAACTACCTAACCACAGCCCCTCACTTTTAAGTCACCACGTGGTGCGCCCGCTGAGGCGTGGGTGGAAGTGTGCAAACGTGGGCGTGAGACTCCGGGCGTGGGGTACAGGTGTGGATATGAGAGTTACAGGTTGTGGGTGCGAGAGTTACAGGTGTGGGTGCGAAAGTTACAGGTGTGGGTGTGAGAGTTACAGGTATGGGTGTAAGAGTTACAGGTGTGAGTGTGAGAGTTACAGGTGTGGGTGTGCGAGTTACAGGTGTGGGTGTGAGAGTTACAGGTGTGGGTATGAGAGTTACAGGTGTGGGTGTGAGAGTTACAGGTGTGGGTGTGAGAGTTACAAGTTACATTGTTGTTGACAATCTCATTATTGTTATTATTATTATTATTATTATTATTATTATTATTATTATTATCATCATCAACCACCGTTGAAGTAGCAGTGTACAGACTGTCGGATACAGTACCTCATCGAAACTCCTGTAACTATACATTTCCCCTGTATCTTTGTCTGTATTGATTAATGTATACTTGAAAATAAACATTGAGTGACGGAGTGTCCATGTATGACTGAGTGGTGTCTGGTGTTACTGAGTGGTGTCTGGTGTTACTGAGTGGTGTCTGGTGTTACTGAGAAGTGTGTGAGAGTGGGTGTTGGAGATATACTCTTTGGTCTATAAGTGTGTGTGTGTGTGTGTGTGTGTGTGTTACATTAAAGTGGCTGTCAATATAGTATTATTGGATATTGAGTGACGATTGAGTGATCAGTTGCAGTGAGTGACGGTTGAGTGACCAGTTGTAGTGAGTGACGGTTGAGTGGTCGGATGCAGTGAGTGACCGACCAGAGTCTCAGGTTTGTGGAGTCGTTGCTGACCCTTCAGATCTGTTGCGGCTGTGTTAACGATGTGGCGACCGGAAGTGCTTACCACATACACACACACACTTGATGTGGTGGTAGTATGGTGGTGGTGGTGGTGTGGTATTGTGCTGGTGTTATAGCGTGGTAGTCTGGTGTGGTGGTAATGTGGTGGTATGGTGTGGTGGTAGGGTATTGTGGTACTGTGGTGGTATGGTGTGGTGGTGTGGTATTGTGCTGGTGTTATAGCGTGGTAGTCTGGTGTGGTGGTAATGTGGTGGTAGTGTGATGGTAGGGTATTGTGGTACTGTGGTGGTATGGTGTGGTGGTGTGGTATTGTGCTGGTGTTATAGCGTGGTAGTCTGGTGTGGTGGTAATGTGGTGGTATGGTGTGGTGGTAGTGTACCAGTATGGACCGGGTCCCAAGCCTAGTGGGCTCTAATCCTCGGGAACCTCAATCATAATAGGTCTAATCTTCGTGGTCCTTAATCCTCGTGGGTCCCAATCTTAATAGGCCCCTATCTTTTGAGGGGCCCTTATCTTAATAAACCTAATCCAAATAAGCCTCGATTCTTATGGTTCCAATGAGTTAAATCAGAATAAGTCCTGCTTTTAGTGAGGTCTACCAACACTTGGCTCATCCACGTGTACGCCAAGAGTAGTTCTGCTTCCTCTGTATCTCCCTGTTGAAATTACTACCCTATGTTGTTGCCTGAGTGTTTCTGGACATGACCCACCTCCCACACTCTCTGTCAGGAGGTCAGGCAAGGGCCCTACAGTACAAGCACGGCATTTTTAGATGTTACCACGAATACTTATAATCGAGGCGCAGTCCCATGTACACTATCTGCTGGGACTGAGTCACGGGTTGATACTCTTTATAATGGCGGATGACATCTCTGGTTACAGCGTCATAATTAGTAGTGTCACCTCCCTGTCTAAGGTCTCAAATTGTGCTGTTCAGTTCTGGTGCCCTTATTATAGAATGGATATCAATTCACTGGAGTCGGTGCAGCGAAGAATGACTAAAATGATTCCCGGATTTAGAAACCTTCCATATCAAGATAGATTAAATAAACTAAACTTGCATTCCCTAGAAAGACGGAGAGTGTGGGGAGATATGACAGAAGTATTTAAGTGGGTGAAAGGAATCAATAAAAGAGATATAGATAAATTTCTTATATCCGAGCAGGATAGGACTCGTAGCAACGGATTTAAGTTGGATAAATTTAGGTTTAGGAGGGAGATAGGAAGGAACTGGTTCACAAATAGGGTGGTGGACGAGTGGAACAAGCTTAGCAACTTTGTAGTAATTGCTGGAGCGCTGGAAAGTTTTAAAAGGAGGCTAGATAGATTCATGGATGATAGAGAGTGGTAGTAACTCTCGACAGGAGCTGCCATGCACAGGCCAACCGGCCTATTGCAGACTCCTTATGTTCTTGTGTTCTCGTGTTATCTGAGGATTGAGATGGCCGAGGAAGCCTTCTGTGTTCTCTCCTTGGGTTGCTTCTTACGATCAACAGTGTGGTAGGCAGCAATTCCCGTGTGATGGGATTCAGAGAAACTTGAAATGGATGTTATCAGTTTGCTTTAGCCCAATGATGGAGGCGAGGGTATGTTGGACGGCAGGAGAGGAAGATAGGATTTGAGCCTCGCTAGTGCGGAAGTACTATTGCTGATGATGAGGAAGTTCCGGAAGTCATTCCACAGCAGACAGGGAGAGTATGATAGGAGGTCGTGAGAGAGAAGGTGGCTGTCGATCTGCTCTAGGCAGACAAGTTTCAGTATGTAACTCATTTGGGTAGATTTTCAGTCAGGGAGGATGTGGACGACAACATCGACGGTAGGGAGCGTCCATGACGAGAGAGGTGGATGGATGTACTCGGGGAGGAGAGATGGAAAGCTGGTGTAGAGATGATATCGTAGGATGTCAACAGCAGTGTGGGTAGGTCAGTGTCGTAAAGGGGAGGGACGGATACGTCTTACTGCGCTTTAACAACTAGAATCTTTGAGCGCCCTCTCTTGATGCTGGTGTTATACTAAATCACTGAACGAAGATAGTTTTGATATATATCCAGAAATATTCGTCTTTTCTTGGAGTTTCCAGCAGCTGAAGGTAATATCAGGCAGAGTTACAGGTGACTGGAATCTATTAGACCGGGGCCTATTAGTGTGTGATGTGTAGCGAGTGAATGTCTGGTGTCGTGTTTGTTTGGGTATAAGTGCTGCCCTCTTGTGGTGTGAATATCATGTACCGTGTAGAGTAAGTGCTGCCCTCTTGGCGGTTTGTGTTCATGAGAGGTGACATCTAGTGGGAGGTACAGACTCACTTGTTCTCTCTACCTGTGTTGGCTGTTGCGCTCTCACCTTGGTAAATAAAACGCAAACCCCCTATTGTAATTAACCTGTGCCATGAGAAAGTTATTATACTATTGAGTCTGGTGCCTATTACGTCTGGTGCCTGTTACGTCTGGTGCCTGTTACGACTGGGGCCTATTACGTATGGGGCCTATTATGTCTGAAACCTATTACGTCTGGTGCCTTTTACGTCTGGTGCCTATTGCGTCTGGTGCCTATTATGTCTGGTGCCTATTTGGTTTGATGCCTATTAGGTCTTGTTCCTATTAGGCCTGGTTCTTATTAGATCTGGGGCCTCTTAAATTCTGGGGCCTATGAGGTCAGGGCCCACTTAACCAGCCATTAGACAGAGCATTGAAACCACTTGAATTATCCACGAAGGAGATACAAGCAATTATACGACGGGTGGTGAGGGTTGTTGAGTGGTGAGGGTTGTTGAGTGGTGAGGGTTGTTGCGTGGTGAGGGTTGTTGAGTGGTGAGGGTTGTTGCGTGGTGGTGGTGAGGGTTGTTGCGTGGTGAGGGTTGTTGCGTGGTGAGGGTTGTTGCGTGGTGAGGGTTGTTGCGTGGTGGTTGTTGCGTGGTGAGGTTGTTGAGTGGTGAGGGTTGTTGCGTGGTGAGGGCTGCTGAGTGGTGAGGGTTGTTGCGTGGTGAGGGCTGCTGAGTGGTGAGGGTTGTTGAGTAGTGAGGGTTATTGTGAGAGATGAGGGTTGTTAGTGAAGGACCATTGGGGTGGAGGATGATATTAACAGTGGATAGTGGACTCGGGGAAGGTGACCCAGTCCTCCCCAAAAAAGTGGATGATGGTGGTCTGGTGAGTTGAAAGTTGACCTCAGAAAGTGGATGAAGGAGGGGAGAGAGGGGGGGGGGGTGTTGGGGGGGTTTGGAGAGACTGGAGACAAGCCGGGACAGGGAGCATCAACCCTTCTCACACCTCAAGGACGACGTCGCCAACCCCTCCACCTCCACTCACACACTCGTAAACGAATTACTCAGGCAATTTAAACTCCAATTATATTAAGGAATGTGAGTGTTGACGTCCTCTCGCGGCCGATGCATAATACCGGCTCAACTTAATGACTTCTTCTTCCTGACTTACACCTGTATTCTTTTATTATACTATGAAATATATTGTATAGACATTATATTTTTCTTATATACATTTTCTGTTTATTTATTCTTTCTGCTTTTGCGATTTTATAAGATCTTGAAACATAGAAAAAGGGAAGAAAATTGCAAGTGTAGACAGTGGTAGGTGTAGACAGTGGTAGGTGTAGACAGTGGTAGGTGTAGACAGTGGTAGGTGTAGACAGTGGTAGATGTAGACAGTGGCAGGTGTAGACAGTGGTAGGTGTACTGTAGACAGTGGCAGGTGTAGACAGTGGTATGTGTACACAGTGGTAGGTGTAGACAGTGGTACTGTAGACAGTGGCAGGTGTAGACAGTGGTAGGTGTAGTCAGTGGCAAGTGTAGACAGTGGCAGGTGTAGACAGGGTAGACAGTGGGCAAGTGTAGACAGTGGTAAGTGTAGTATGAGTGACAGGTGTAAACAGACAGCAGCCATCACCCCCACCCATAATCCTTCACCTGCCTCCCCATAACCCACCTGCCTCTACCCATAATCCCTGCCCTCCCCCACCTCCCTCCCATAATCCTTCACCTGCCTCCACCCATAATCCTTCCACCTTCCCTCCCACCTCCCTCCACCCACCAACCTTTCCCTCCTCACACCTCCACCTCCTCCACCCATAATCCTTCACCTGCCTCCACCCATAACCCCATCCTCCACCTCCCTCCACCACATAATCCCTCCCTCTACCCACAATCCTTCACCCCACCCATCTCCACCTCCCTCCACCCATACAATCCTTCACCTGCCCTCACCATAATCCTCCCTCCCTCCACCCATAATCCCTTCCACCTCCCTCCACCCACAATCCTTCACCTGCCTCCACCCATAATCCTTCACCTCCAACCCATAATCCTTCACCTCCCTCCACCCATAATCCTCCACCTCCCTCTACCCATAATCCTTCACCTCCCTCCACCCATAATCCTTCACCTCCCTCCACCCATAATCCTTCACCTCCCTCCACCCATAATCCTTCGCCTCCCTCCACCCAACACCTCAGACCCCCCAGGGCATAAGGTGAGGGCAACATTGCATGCCACGTCATGTCCTCTCCCTCTCCCCCCTCACCACCTGCATGTTCCTCTGCTGAGAGAGAGAGAGAGAGAGAGAGAGAATGTGAAAGTCAGAGGTAGAGTAGAATAATGGTTGCCCCTCGTGTAACGGGGATGGCCGATCCTAGGGCCACCAAGGGGTGAATTTGTTTAAGGTGTAGAAGCTGTCGCCAACACAACAACCACACCCTGAGTTAACGAGTTGCATGACCCAGTGTCAAGGAACAGTCCGAGAAGACCGGACAACTCGCCAACTGCACTGGCTAACCATTACCCCGGAATACGATCCGCAAATCGATTAACATCCAGGTCCCCAATTACTGCTGGGTAGACAGAGGCAAATGGCGTAAAGAAATTTGCCCATAGTTTCACCCTGCCCTGGGATGGAACCCGGGTCTGCTCGCTTGCGAGGCGGGCATGCTGACCATTACACCATAGGCAGAGTAGAATAGATGTGGACAGACAAATAGACGGACTGATAGAAAGACAGACAGACAGACAGACAGACAGACAGACAGAATGACAGTGAAAAACTGGCAGACAGAGAAAAGGACTGGCAGACAGATTGACAGATAGATACACAAACTAGCAATTATATGCAAAGACTGACAAATAGACAGATTGACAGACAGACAGACAGACAAACTGACAGACCTACATACTGAGAGATGGATAGAATGAATGACAGACTGACAAAGTGATAGACAGGCTGACAGACAGATAGAAAGACTGACAAAAAGACAGGCTGACAAATGGAACAGACTGACAAATAGACAGACTGGTAAGACAGATTGACAGACTGACAGACAGATAAACAGACTTACAGATAGATAGACAAAAATTTATAGAGAGGATGCATTTAAAACAGCGGCGGGCGGGGCGGGGCGGGGCGGGCGGGGCGGGGCGGGGCGGCGATGGTGGTTGTATAAGGGCAGGAGGCATCAGGGGAGGGGAGGAATGGGGGTATGTCTGGGTGCTTGCCATGAGACGTTGAACAGTGAACTGGTCAGGTTCACCAACCCACCCACCTCCACCCTGTCCCATCCACCTCCACCCTGTCCCACCCACCTCCACCCTGTTCCATCCACCTCCACCCTGTCCCACCCACCTCCACCCTATCCCACCCACCTCCACCCTGTTCCATCCACCTCCACCCTGTCCCATCCACCTCCACCTGTCCCACCCCCCCACCCTGTCCCACCCACCTCTACCCTGTCTCACCCACCTCCACCCCTGTCCACCCACCTCCACCTTGTTCCATCCATCTCCACCCTGTCCCACCCACCTCCACCCTGTCCCATCCACCACCACCCTGTCCCACCCACCTCCACCCTGTCTCACCCACTTCCACTCTGTCTCCTCCCTCCACCCTGTCCCACCCACCTCCACCTTGTTCCATCCATCTCCACCCTGTCCCACCTCCACCCACCACCTCCACCCTGCCCCCCCACCTCCACCTGCCCCCACCCACCTCTACCCTGTCTCACCCACCTCCACCCTGTCCCACCCACCTCCACCTTGTTCCATCCATCTCCACCCTGTCCCACCCACCTCCACCCTGTCCCATCCACCTCCACCCTGTCCCACTCACCTCCACCCTGTCTCACCCACTTCCACTCTGTCTCACTCACCTCCACCCTGTCCCACCCACCTCCACCTTGTTCCATCCATCTCCACCCTGTCCCACCCCTCCACCCTGTCCCATCCACCTCCACCCTGTCCCACCCACCTCCACCCTGTCCACTTCTCTGTCTCACTCACCTCCACCCTGTCCCACCCACCTCCACCCTGTCCCATCCATCTCCACCTTGTTCCATCCACCTCCACCCTGTCCCACCCACCTCCACCCTGTCCCACCCACCTCCACCTGTCCCACCCACCTCCACCACCTCCACCCTGTCCCACCCACCTCCACCCTGTCCCATCCATCTCCACCCTGTCCCACCCACCTCCACCCTGTCCCACCCACTTCCCTCTGTCTCACTCACCTCCACCCTGTCCCACCCACCTCCACCCTGTTCCATCCATCTCCACCCCTGTCCCACCCACCTCCACCCTGCCCCACCCATCTCCACCCACCTCCACCCTGTCCCCACCCACCCTGTCCACCCCCTCCACCCTGTCTCACTCACCTGAACCCTGTCCACACCCAGGTTATAGAGTTGTAACAACACTAGTAACGTCATGCTATAGAGCTGTAACAACACTAGTAACGTCAGGCTATAGAGCTGTAACAACAATAGTAACGTCAGGCTATAGAGCTGTAACTACACTAGTAACGACTATTGTAACATGAGGTCTGCAATACGTCATCAGTTGTAAAAATATTACCAGCGTCTCTTTCAGCTGTGTCTGTTACTCGAGGCTCCTAATGTACACGGTGATCGAAAAGTCCCTGTGCACCTGCAGTAATTAAAATGTTTGTTGTACCTTGTTATACCTACATTTTTTCACCTTGTTTTTACTTATAGTAAATACTGGAAATGATATCCACTTCCAATATTTACTGTAACCATTTCCAACATTTGCTGAGTAGAATGAGGTCTATAACAATGTAGGTATAACAAGGTACAACTAAAATGCTAATTATTGCAGGTATACAGGGACTTTTCGATCACCGTGTACATAACAGTATTTAAATGTAGATGAACGTTAAAGCGCGTTTTAATATTTGTACATGAGTGCTGTGGCCGAGTGACGACAACACTCTTTTCCTGTCCTAAGACACACTGGTTTCGCACCCGGGGCATCTCCAGTTCTCTCAGATGTGAATAAGAACTTAATTTTAAAGGTGGAAAGTGAAGGTAGGCGATTACAATGCCTCCCTGTGTACCGAAGACGAAATGTAGTGACCTTTATCCTCACTGTCTCGAACTATGGGGCCCACTTTCAATAATTTTATGGAAAGCAAGTAGCGAGAGAGATGTTCATTGTTATTGTGTTCGTTGGCTTAAGTTAGGTTAGGTTTAAAACATATTAACTATATTAAATACAACTTACTGAAAGGTGGTTGAGTTAAAGTCACAGGGATGTTAGCGCCGTCTTGTGTTCCTTCTGCGGGGTATAATTCACTAGGATGTTTCGCACGTCTTCAGGGTTGAGAGTTTTCCCTTGACACTTGCTAATTCATGAAGTAAAGTTGTATTATCCTGAAGATTAGACACCCTAACTTAACCTAACGCTAACTGAACCTAACCTAACCTAACCAAACCGAACTAAACATAACCTAACCAAACCTAACTAAACATAACCTAACCCAACTAAACATATCCTAACCCAAACTAACCTAATCTAACCTAATCCCCCAGGTAACGATAGGATGCTTAAGCTTCAGGTTGAATAATCTGGGGTGTCTAATCTTTAGGTATTCATAAAGGTGAAATGTAAAATACAATACTCTTAAATTGTGTGCGGAACTTGACTACATTTGCATACAATAAAACACAACAGTGGTCCCAGTTTACCGCCTTGCGGAACCCCTTACAGCTTACACTATTGACGAGAGTTGAGAATTATAGCTACTGAACTGAACTAAACTTAACTTGTTTTCCTGTACATCAAATCAAGTATTAATCGTTTAGCAAACCTCTTGTATTACGATAGTCTAGCTTTGATGGTATGATAGTTGTGCAGGCCAATGAAATCAAAGGCTTTTAAGAAGTCTATGAAAATATTGCAAGTGTGTCAAGGTTGATATTACAAAAAAATAGTTAAAGGCAACAAGATACTCCCAATCGAATATTTTTGCTATTAAACAAAAAATATTATTGTGGGGGTTCTGCTGCAGAATTCTGGTCTGTCACCTATTCACTCATCTTATACCATCGCAATGTACCGAGTTTAAAATCTGTCCGGATGCTGAGAAAATACCAGAACATAATGTATTTTAAAATTGCCATTAGATTAAGAAGTGTTGGATGTCTGCAGGTGAAGTAGCGTTATTAATAGGGCCACTTCCTTAATGATGCACGTCCTGATGTCGCCACTACCTGCAGCTGCGTCTTAGAACTATTTAATTCTCTCAAGAGAGCTTGGTCTTTGGTGATACAACTGATCAACATCAATATCACCTGGCAGGTGAGACAGCCTTCAGTAGTGGATGCTGGCAGTCACTTGTAAGACAGCTGTATGTTCTGTTGACAGTTACAGGTGAAAAAACGTCATTTATGATCACATACAGTCACAGGTGAGACTGCCTTCAATAGTGAACATTGACAAGCTCAGGTGAGAGAGCCGCCAGCGGTTGTGGCCAGACAGACACACTCCTCCCAGCCGCCAGGCCACGAGGCTCCACCTGAGCCCCACCTAACTGGTATTTCCACTCGGCAGAATGTGTGCATGGCATGGGGGCTGGGCACGGCAGGGGGAGTGTGCATGGCGTGGGGGCTGGGCACGGCAGGGGAGTGTGTGTGGAAGGGGGAGTGAGCGTGGCTGAGGGCTGTGCATGGTAGGGGAAGTATGCGTGGCAGGGGGAGTGTGCATGTCAGGGTGTGTGCCTGGTAGTGGGGTTTGCATGGCATGAGGGTTGTGTTCAGGGCACGGTGGATATGTGCTTGTCGGAGGGGCTCTGTGCATGGCAGGATGGGGGCTGTGAACATGGCAGGTGGGTTGTGTGCTTGGCGGCGGGAGTGGGGGAACTGTGTGCATGGAGGAGAGGAGGAGCTTGTTGCATGGCGAGATAAGAGAGGTGGGGAGGGAGGGAGGGAGGGCTATATTCATGGAAGACGGAGTGGGAGGGCTGTATGCTTGGCGGAGGAAGGAGAGAGGGAGGGCCTGTGCTTATGGAAGAAAGAGGAGTGAGAGGTGGTCTGCATGGGGAAAATGGTGAAAGGAGGAAAGGAAGGAGGGCCTGTGGTCATGGAAGAAGGAGGCAGGGGCTATACCCATGGAGGAGGGAAAGAGTGCTACCTAATATGCATGACAGATGGAGTAAGGTGCAAAAGGTAGTGTGCTTGGTGGAGGGACGGAGGGAGGGAGGTGCTGGCGGCGGAGTGCATGCCAAATGGAGTGGGGGGGAGGGAGAGAGGAGGGAGGGACAGCGGCACACGTGGGTTATGTAAGCTGGTCCCGCCTGCATCATACCCCCCCCCCGCGCATCCTCCACTTCTCTAATACCCACCTCTTCCTCCCTCTCCCTGCCCCATTCACCCCCACCAACCACCGTCTACCTGCTGACTCCCATGTGTTTGCGTCCACTACAGTCACCATCACAAGCACCACTACAGTCACCATCACAAGCACCACTACAGTCACCATCACAAGTACCACTATAGTCACCATCACAAGCACCACTATAGTCACCATCACAAGGCACCACTATAGTCACCATCACAAGCACCACTCACCATCTCACTACAGTCACGAGCACCACTACAGTCACCATCACAGCACCACTACAGTCATCATCACAAGCACCACTACAGTCACCATCACAGTCAGCACCACTACAGTCACCGTCACAAGCACCACTACAGTCACTATCACAATTAGCAATACAGTCACCATCACAAGCACCACTACAGTCATCATCACAAGCACCACTACAGTCACCATCACAAGTACCACTATAGTCACCATCACAAGCACCACTACAGTCACCATCACAAGCACCACTACAGTCACCATCACAAGCACCACTACAGTCACCATCACAAGCACCACTACAGTCACCATCACAAGCACCAATACACACGTCCTGAACACACAAAGAGTGACTGGCTGGTGAGAATCCAGTTAAGATGGAGGTCGCTTGCACACACACACACACACACCCACCCCACTTGAGCGAGACCAAATCGTGATATACCAACTTGATTTCTGCCTCATACTGCGACATCACTTTACCTGTAACAGAACAATATATATATATCTTGTATTTCAATACAGTGTTACACATCTGCAACCTTTCATCAGTTCATTTGTAATATTAAGTCATTTGCAACATGACTGTAAGGGATAAAAGGGTGTTATTGTTGCACAGGTGAAGTTTCCTCTTTTTGGGCGTCTTGGTCACCTGAAGTCGGTAGGTGAGGTGAGGTAAGTGTCCGGGGGTGGGGGGGGGGATCAGCCAGCGGGTTGAACAGGCGAGTTTTTGTTGCCGTCAGCCTCGTCGTGGTGTGGGCTTCGCTGACACTCGCGTCCTCATCTGCATCCCTCTATGACCGGGCTGACACTCATAGCCTCATCTGCATCATCTATCCCCGGGCTGACATTATGCCCGGGCTGACATTATGCCCGGGCTGACATTATGCCCGGGCTGACATTATGCTCGTGCTGACACATTTATCTGTATACTGACCGAGAGAAAGAGAATTATGAGAAAGAATGAGAATAATGAGAGAGAATGAGGATACTGAGTGATATGATTATGAGAGATAGAGAGAATTGAGGAAGAAAGAGAGTAATAGAGAGAAGGAGAGAGTACAGTCAGGGGTCGTCCTCACCTCCACACCCCGACCAGGGCCCTGTCGACGACTCTTCCGCCCCCAACCGCCCCAGATTGACTCAGTATTTGAAGCTTTTGCCATCGGGGGATTATTTATTGTCATTTTTAATACTTTATATAAAATAAATCTTTAAATTCACTATGAAATACAAGCAACAGATGAAGTAAAGAAAGAGAATAAAACAAATATTGAACAAGGAGAGAGAGAGAGAGAGAGAGAGAGAGAGAGAGAGAGAGAGAGATTAGTTATACCTTACATATAGATGTATTGAATATATACGTAATGAAATAATTTTATACGTAGATACGATCAAATTGACCCCAGTTACCTAACCTAACCATGGTCTTAATACGCCCCAGTCCTAATGGTTAATATTGATTAGGCTGGGGCCCAATAAGACTGGGGCCTATTAGAACTGATGCCTATTAGCACTGGGGCCTATTAGCACTAGGACCCAATAAGACTGGGCTCTAATAGCACCAGGGCCCACATGTTAAGAAGCTTCTCAAGACTACAATTATTCTACAGACCAAGAATCAAAGACACTCCTCCTGTAGATGGTGACCTGTGTGTGTGTGGCACAGTCTCATACATGTGTCCACTTCATATTAACTGTTAGTAATCCTGACGCAATGTCTTCTGTGAATCAGTTAAGTATTTTTCTACAATTAAGTCTTTTTCTACAAGCTTTACTTAGAATAAACAACTTAAGAATATCTGGGAAGTTTTTTTTTAGGGTGTGTGTGTGTGTGTGTGTGTGTGTGTGTGTGTGTGTGTGTGTGTGTGTGTGTGTGTGTGTGTGTGTGTGTGTGTGTGTGTGTGTGTGTGTGTGTGTGTGTGTGTGTGTGTGTGTGTGTGTGTGTGTGTGTGTGTGTGTGTGTGTGTGTGTGTGTGTGTGTGTGTGTGTGTGTGTGTGTGTGTGTGTGTGTGTGTGTGTGTGGACGGATGATTATGAAAACTGTCTCAAGAAAATAGGAAAGAGAGATAGACACCAGACATTTAAGAGAAAAATAGAAAGATAAACATGACGGAGAACTAGACAGACAGACGGAGGACTAGACACACACAGACAGACAGACACAGACAGACAGACAGACGGAGACAGACGGAGAACTAGACAGGCAAACAGAGAGAGAGAGAGAGAGAGAGAGAGAGAGAGAGAGAGAGAGAGATCAAAAAAGTTTAAGGAACTGGGACTTAGATATTAATTTTCCGTGAGATCGTAAATGAAATATGACTCAAGATTCTCAAAAGGTTTATCCGGTGAATGTTTCTCATAAGTGAAGGTTGAAGGAAAATAAATTTGAAACATAAAGTCAAGAAATAATTCCAAAATCACATTAAGACACCTTAACTAGTTACACTGGGGCCTATTACGACAGGACCTCATTAAGATTGGGGCGCATTGGAACAGGGTCCTTCAGGACAGAGCCTTATTAGAACTGGGGCCCATTAGGATTGGGCCCAATAGCTTTGAGACCCATTAGAAATAGGGTCCAATAGACATGTAAACAAACAAGACAGAGTGAGTGCGGGGTAAGACCAGCCGAGACTAAACATAAAGTTAAGTGAACAAACGAAGGTGTTGAGTTACTTTACATAGTCTGAGAGCAGCGAGGAGGAGATGAGTGACCAGGGTATACTGAATATGATAGCCACGTCCTGCTGCAGCTGCTGCTTGCAGGAATATGACAGCCACGAATTCCATCTGTTTTAGTTCTGATGCTGTTACTATCATTGTTGTTGTTGTCGTTGATGATGGTGGTGTTACTGTTGCTGCTTCTGTTACTGTTGTAGTAGTTGTTATCGCTGCTACTGTTGTAATGCATATGTTAACAGCGTCTTGTTGCACGTGATGGGACTGCATCTACTGCTGTTAACAACTTTACTATTTTAGTAACAGCAATTATTTTACCGCAGTTAGCTGTTATTGGTGGAAAGCTTTTACTGCTGTTGCTGTATTCTTCCCAACCAACAGCTTCCTCTCTTTAATTTAAGATATTTCCCGAAAAACATTCGTGTATTTGTCCAGTGTAAGACTCACTTAAAACACAAGACAAGAGAACACACAGCTTAAGAACGATCGTGGAAGGTGAGCTCTTAGGTGATCAGGAGTCTGGGAACGTTTCTCATTGTAAACAAAACTATGACTCCTTCCTTGTTTACATTCAGCGTTGAAAGTGTAGGAGCATCTCACGTGTTCCTTTAAGTTTTCGTACTCCAGGGGTTTAGTCATTGTCCTCAGGGGTTTAGTCATTGTCCTCAACTTTAAGTCATCGTATTCAAGGGGTTAGGTTATCGTACTGAAAGAGTGAAGTTATTATTCTCAGGGGTTTAAACCATTGTACTCAAGAGGTTAAGATATCGTACTCTAGGGGTTAAGTCATGGTACTCGACGATTAACTCATCATACTCCAGTGCAGGTATACAAACACTGTACAGTACATAGATAGTACATGTATGCAAACATTGTTCATAAACAGTGCAGGTATACAAATAATGGTAAACAATAAGTGTAATGGATCAAGTACACCCCAACATATTCTCCTACTGCGGTGTCCGTGTGGTATGAGGGGTGTGGGCGTGTGGCATGAGAGGTGTGGGCGTGTGGCATGAGGTGTGGGCGTATGGTATGAGAGGTGTGGATGTGCGATATGAGAGGTGTGGACGTGGCATGAGAGGTGTAGGCGTGTGGTATGAGAGGTGTGGGCGTGAAGCATGAGACAGCAGCGGCAAGCGCCTTGTTCCTGGGGGACACCTCATATGGCCAGACCCCTGAGCAGGACTCACCCACCGCCCTCAGTGTGTCACCAGTCATGGACAAGACCCGCCCACCCTTAGGCAGAACCCACACACTGACCCTAACCTCACCTAATCTATCATAGCTGGAATTTCTACAGGTTAAGGTTTAATTCAGGGGGTTAAAAGTAGGAATAAATCGTTTTTTGTTTGTTTTTTACCACGAAACGACCTGCGTGTGTTGTCAAATTAGGACAGGAGGAGTGGCCCTGCTCTCTCTCTCTCTCTCTCTCTCTCCTTCTACACACGAGTATATAGCCACGCTTACTACACGCCATGGGTGCGTGGAGAGACCCAACACAGCTACGCCCACTACATGTCAGAGGGGCGTGGTGAGTCACAACATAGTCACGCCCACTACACATCAGTGGATTGGGGGCGTGGTGAGTCACAACACAGCGACGCCCACTACACGTAATAAGGGCGTGGTAAGTCACAGCACAGCCACGCCCACTACACGTAATGGGGGGTGGTGAGTCACAACACAGCCACGCCCACTACACGTCATGGGGGCGTGGGAAGTCACAAAAGCCACGCCCACTACACGTAATTGGGGTGGGAAGTCACAACACAGCCACGCCCACTACACGTAATGGGGGCGTGGTGAGTCACAACACAGCCACGCCCACTACACGTAATGGGGGCGTGGTGAGTCACAACACAGCCACGCCCACTACACGTCATGGGGGCATGGTGAGTCAAAACACCAGGCACCCCTGCATGGCGTCACATTCAGTGTGTTACATGAGGCTTAGCAACACATGAGGCCTCCACTCCTAAAGGCCTAGTTATGATAGCCTCCACTCTTAATAGGGGGACTTTTGGGAGTAAGTCCTAATATAACTGGGGCCTAGTAGAGCTGGAGCCTAGTAGAACTGGTACCTAGTACAACTGGAGCCTTGTATGACTGGGGCCTATTATGACTGGAGCCTAGTATGAATGGAGCCTAGTAGTATTGCACCCGAGTAGGGCTAGAGCCCAGTAGGACTCAGGCCTAGTAGGACTGACACCTAGTAGAACTGGTGCCAAGTAGGAACTGAAGCGTAGTAGGATAGCAGCATAGTAGGCTTGGGGCCTCGTAGGACTGTGACCTAGAAGGACTGGCGCCTAGTTTAATTGGGCTTAGAAGGAATGGAACTTAGTAGGGCTGGGGCTTAGTAAGAGTAGGACCCAGTAGGACTTGGGGCCTATCTGACCTGTCACCTTCCTTGTCTCACTCACCTAATTTGTGGCAATTGCAGAAACATTTCTTGTTGACTATGACAACAGGAGCAAGACACTGAGATATAGGAAAGGGGGGAGGGAGGGAGGGAGGGAGGGAGGAAGGAAGGAAAGGGAGGAAGGAAGGGGGGAGGAGGAAGGAAAAGAGGGAGGAGGGAGGGAGGAGGGAAGGAAGGAAGGAGGAAGGAGGAGGGAGGAAGAGGAGGAGGAGGGGAGGAGGGAGGAAGGAAGGGAGGATGGAGAGGGAGGGAGGGAAGAGGAGAAAGGGAGGGAAAGAGGAGGGAGGGAGGGAGGAAGAGAGGGAGGGAGGGAGGGAAGAGGAGGAGGGAGAGAGGGAGGAAGGAAGGGGGGAAGAGAGGGAGAGGGAGGAAGGAAGGAGGAGGGGAGGAAGGAAGGAGGAGGGGAGGAGGGAAGGAGGATGGAGGGAGGGAGGGAGGGGAAGGAAAGAGGGAGGGAGGGAGGGAGGGAGGGAGGGAGGGAGGGAGGAGGAGGAAGAATGAAGGAAAGGAAGGAAGGAAGGAAGGAGGGAGAGAAGAACAAGGACGGAGGGAGGGAGGAACAAGGAGGGAGGTGGGACAAGATGGGAGGGTAACAAAGAGGAAGACAAGGAGAACGAAGGAGGGAAGGAGGGAAGGAGGCCTTATGTGTTAACGGTCCTGAAATGACACTCACGCGGGCGTCCCTGAGGAAGTTCCCTCCACCTCCCTCCCTCACACCTAACTGTACTTCCCTCTTTATCTCCCTCCGTAACTCCTACCCTCCCTCCCTCCCTCTACGGCTCCGTCCCTCCCTCCCTCCCTCTACAGCTCTCTCCCTCCTTCCCTCTACAGCTCCCTCCCTTCCTCCCTCTACCCTTCTCCCTCTACTCTCCTCCTTCCCTCTACAGCTCCTTCCCCTCCCCTCTACAGCTGTCTCCTCCCTCCCTCTACAGCTCTCTCTCCCTTCCTCTACAGCTCTCTCCCTCCCTCCCTCCCTCTACAGCTCTCTCTCTCTCTCTCTGTCAGTCAATCTACTTTCCCTACTTTCTACCTATCTACCTCTTCCTTCTTCTATAACCTAACCTAACCAAACCTAACCTAGCCTAATATCACTATTTGGTCAAAACCCCAGTGGTTAATTATTATTATTACACACACACACACACACACACACACACACACACTTGGTGATCGTGACGTCACCAGGTACGTGACTCTTCGTTCTGCACATAGGTTCTAGAACCGCGTGACGTCAATGTGAATGTTCTAGAACAGCGTGACGTCATAGTGAATGTTATAAGAACATAAGAATGGAGGAAACTGCAGCGGGCCTATTGGCCCATACTGGGCAGTCCCGTTTACACCCAACCCCTATTGCTCATATAAGCATCCAACCTATGTTTGAAGCTATTCAGCGTATTCCAGTTAATGATGATATTTGGTAACTTGTTCCATTCATCCACTACTCTGTTTCCAAACCAGTGTTTACCTATTTCACGCCTAAATCTAAATTTGTCTAATTTTTAAACTATTTTTTTTTTTTTTATTGGGCACTCCCCTACAACCTTGTGTAAGGTGAAGTGCAGAAGCGTTTACAGCGCCCAACAGGGAAGCATGCTAAGTTCATGCTTGCCTTTATGTCTCATGAGTTAAGGGCGTAGAAGACCGAAGAGTCAAGGGCATAGAAGCCTGAAGAGTCAGTGGTTTATGTCATCAAGTTATTGGAAGCTCCAACAACTTTCCCTGAATACGAATTCGCAACTTTCGACTTACAACAGGTACCTACTTTACTGCTAGGTGAACAGGGACTAATGGGGGCTAGGAAGTAAGTCCAAACAACTTCCACCGGCCCGGGAATCGAACCCATGACATCCGCTTGCAAGGCAAGAACGGTACCGCTTCTACCACTGATCCCCCGCAATTTAAAACCATTGTTACGAGTTCGGTCCTGGTTGGATAGTTTGAGTACCTTTGTAATGTCCCCTTTGTTTAGCCCTGCCTTCCACTTATACACCTCTATCAGGTCGCCCCTCGCTCTACGTCTCTCGAGGGAGTGCAAATTAAAATGCTTTAACCTGTCTCTATACTCAAGGTTCCTAATGCCCGGGATTAGTCTTGTCATTCTCCTCTGAATTCTTTCCAAGGATTCTATATCCATTCTGTAATACGGTGACCAGAACTGAACTGCGTAATCCAGGTGTGGTCTCACAAGCGCAAGATACAGTTTTAGGATGACCTCGCTAGTCTTGTAACTAACACTCCTTTGTATGAACCCAAGTACTTTATTAGCCTTGTTACGAGCAAAAACACATTGTTTACTTGGCTTAAGGTTCCTACTTATCATTACTCCTAAATCTCTCTTGCAGTCGGATTTCTCTATGGCATCGTTGTTCATCTGGTATCTGGTTTCCCTGTTTACATCTCCTATACTGAGTACTTTACATTTGTCCACGTTGAATTTCATCTGCCATTTTTCAGACCATTCGAAAAATTTGTTTAGATCTTCCTGTAGTTTTGTGGAGTCCTCGTCAGATTTAATAACACGTCCTATTTTAGTGTCATCAGCAAATTTGCTTATGTTGCTGTCTATGCCGATATCTATGTCGTTTATGTATATAATAAATAATAATGGTCCAAGTACTGAGCCTTGGGGAACTCCACTTGTGACGTTGCTCCAATGGGACTTAGTGCCGTTAATGCTCACTCGTTGTTTCCTGTCCTGTAACCACGCCCTAATGCATTTACGGATATTACCTTTGATGCCATGTGCTTCTACCATTCTAATTAGTCTTTCGTGGGGGACTCTGTCGAAGGCTTTGCTTAAGTCGAGATATACCACATCATAATTGTGCCCCTCGTCCGCCGATTCGAAAACTGATGAAAAGAATGTTAATAGGTTAGTTAGACATGAATATCCGCTTGTGAAGCCATGCTGGGAATCAGTGATCAATCGGTGCTTCTCCAGGTGATTTCGAATTGAGTTTGAAATGATTGCTTCCAGTAATTTGCCTACTATTGATGTTAGACTGATTGGGCGGTAGTTAGAGGATAGTAATCTATCCCCCTTCTTGAAAATCGGTTTTACATTCGCTATCCAGAACAGCGTGACGTTATAGTGAATGTTATAGAACCGCGTGACGTCAATGTGAAGGTTCTAGAACATTGTGACGCCATAGTGAAGGTTCTAGAACAGCGTGACGTCATAGTGAAGGTTCTAGAACCGCGTGCCGTCAATGTGAAGGTTCTAGAAAATTGTGACGCCATAGTGATGGTTCTAGAACAGTGTGACGTCGTAGTGAAGGTTCTAGAACCGCGTGACGTCATAGTGAAGGTTCTAGAACCGCGTGACGTCAATGTGAAGGTTCTAGAACAACGTGACGTCATAATGAAGGTTCTAGAACATTGTGACGCCCTAGTGAAGGTTCTAGAACCGCGTGACGTCATAGTGAAGGTTCTAAAACCGCGTCACGGTATAGTGAATGTTATAGAGCCGCGTGACGTCATAGTGATGGTTCTAAAACAGTGTCACGTTATCGAGGACGTTCTAGAATAACGTACTGCTGCTATGTACTGTTGCTCTTGTGTGCTGCTGTCTACTGTTGCTGTATCTTGCTGTTTTGTACTGTTGCTGTTACTGCTGCTGTGTACTGGTGGCTGAAGGAAAGTATCTGAATACAACGGGAATGCCAGAGCCCCCGGGGGCCCCCACAACACACAGGTGAGTAAGGAACCTGGTATGGGCGGAGTTCCGGAATGGAGTCGGAGTCACGCTAACGTCACTGACACGTCACTGTTGTTGCGTCAGAAACCTGATAGAGAGAAATCCTGTTTATCTTTCGATGAAAAATTAGATATTCGTTGCGTTAAGAGACGGAGGAAGTAATTATTTACAGTCCTGGTAACAGCTAGGTTGTTCATATACAGGAATGTGGTCTCCGGGAAGTAAGGGTGAGTGTACTGTAGGTGTGGTCGGGGTTATAGTCGGTTTGTTCGGACGTCGGGTGAGCAAGACGGACGAAAAGCTCCGTTAGATGAGTGCCAGACACAGTCAATATTACTACTATACATTCCTCTTTCCTCTCGCTACTGTTTGGTCTCTTCTCTTTATTTTATGTTATGTCCTCTTGTTATGCTTCACGCACACGAATTATCGTATGTGACGGTGTGGTAAGTGATGCTGAGAGGCTGAAACACAGATGAGAACCACAAATCTTGCTAGTGATGTTTGTCCAGGTGTTACCAGTTACGCTACGACTCCAGGCCTCTAACAGTTCCTAGCTCAAGCTCAAAGTGAACCCGGAATTTCAAACCACTAGCTGAGAAAACTAATAAACCTTGCTGTGATAAAACGCTCTTGATCTTTTAAATGAACCAATACAAGACAGAGCGGCAGTAGCTAACACAGAGGAGTCCTGTGGCTGTGTTTGCGGTGTGACTGTGACCGACTGGGTGACATTTTACACCGAAACTTGAGTGAAACTTTTGTGGTTCGTGGTAACATTCTGGACTCACACCAACGCCCCCCCCCCCCACCCCCACCCCCAGGTGAGTCATTCTGAACCACATATACTCTTTCATTCTACTTTCTAAGCACGTTCTTGCTGATAGCTACGAGATATGAATATAATAATAAATATCTGATGGCTTTGTTGACTATCCTTGATCGAATTGTCTTAACTGTATACCATTGTTTGTGTACCTGCGCTACCCAGGTGCATTGGATAGTGTACACTCACGCGGTCTATGTATACTTGCACGGTCTATATAAATCAGAACCGAATAACTACATTGTCTATATACATGCTCAACTATATACCTGCATTGTATATGTATATATATATCAAACCAGTGTAAACTTGCATGACGTTTTACGGTATAAATATCAATCAATTAATGTGTAACAAAGGCGAGGAAGGCGAAACTGTCTACGTCTGAGTGACCAACCTATCCCCCTACACCTGCTGTACAAGATGGCGGTGAAGCGTAAACTCAGTACTTAGATATGACTGACTCAGGTGCGTCTCTGTACATGATCCTCAATTAAGAAAGTTAAATAAGTTGTATGTGCTTGAAATGAAAGACCTTAGATCACTTGAAGAATGAACCCCCAGCTTATTTCACCTAAAGATTAAACCTCCAGCTTATTTCACCTTAAGATTAACCACCTCAATGGTAACCTAACCTAACCTCCCCAGGTAGCATTAGGTGGGTGTTTAATATTCAGGTGAAATAAGCTTGAAGGGTTAATCTTCAGGTGATCTCAGACCTGGCAGAGTGTGTAATTAGGTGATGAGTGGTACTGGTAGGTTGGTCGGGTTTTTGGACTTGCAGGAACCTCACATAATCACGGCTCAAGATCCTACGAGATGGTTATAAGTTCCGCCGGAAATGGTAGTCGTGTTGCTCACCCCGCCAGTGTGTGAAGGGTTCATCCTCTCGGCCGTGACAAAAGTTTTTCCCTCTTTTTAAGTTCATTTCCTTCGTTTCACCTTGACAGATTCATAGTTCCTCTGCGTCACACTCTGGGCAGGATGAGTGTTCACGAGCAAGATTATTAAGTTGATATAGTAACTTGATATTAACAGGATTATGGTGTAACATGATGCAAGAAGGTAGTTGATGACCCGTGGCGTACCGCAGGGCAGTCACATGGGTCCTCCCCATTTACATTACCAGAGTTACCTGAGTTACTGAGTTATCGGAGTTACCTGAAATAGCTGAGTTACCCGAAATACCTGAGTTACCTGAGCTACACGAGTTATCCGAATTTCCCGAGTTGCCTGAATTACTTGATGTACCGAGCTCCCTGATTTACCCGAATTACCTGATTTACCTTAGTTATTCGAGTTACCTGATTTACCTTAGTTACTCAAGTTACCTAACCTAACCTACAGTAACCTAACTGACCCTATTTACTTTCACGTCGTACTATATGTAAATTACTTTTATAAGTATCACCTCAGCCCTATTTACACTCCAGTCCTAGTACACCCCAGCCCTCGTACACCCCAGCCGTAGTACACTCTAGCTCTCGTACACCCCAGCTCTCGTACACCCCAGTTTTAGTACACACCAGTCCTAGTACACACCAGTCCTAGTAATCTCCAGCCCCAGTACACCCCAGTCCTAGTACACCCCAGCCCCAGTACACCCCAGTCCTAGTACACCCCAGTCCTAGTGCACCCCAGTTCTAGTACACCCCAGCCTTGTACAACCCTTGTACACCTCAGTTTTAGTACACCTTATTACACCCGAGTGAATCATATTACGAAATATTAATTTTAATATTTGTGTAAACTGGGTGAAAATTTACTTAAGTTATTAACAACTAATCTTACACACACACACACACACACACACGCGCGCGCGCGCGCACTATAAATAAAGGCTATTGGCCATATCTAACTTTTATTGCCTGTTATTTCATGTTCCTAACAACTATTACTTCTCTGTTAAACCTTCTCAATGGTGACAGGGTGAACGTGTACACAACCCGGCCCTGGTAGGAAGGAGGCGGTGACAGGGGTGGGGGGGAGGCAAAGGTCAGGAGAATGTTGGGGCTAGCTAAGGTCACCTTCACGACGCTGTGACCCGTGGTGACCTAGAAGACCTGCTCCTCCTCCTCCTCCCCCAGCACCGAATCCAGGTAAAAAAGTCACAGGTAAAAGAGTCACAGAAAAAAGTCACAGGAAAAAAGTCTCAGGAAAAAAAGAAAAGTAAACTATCGAATTCTCACTTTTTTTAAGGTTAATATGTCAATCAGTTTCAGTAAAGGAATATGCAGAACTGATGGTAACCTAACCTAACCTAACCTTTATTACCGGCCACCATAAATTAATTGTGACTTTTTTTCCCTGTGACTCTTTTTCCTAGCCAAAATTGTGACTTTTTTTCTGTGACTTTTTTCCTGTGACTTTATTACCGGCCACCCCAGCACCACCCCGCCTCCTCCTTCGGGACCAATATGGAGAAGGCTCACTCACCTGTACACACCGCACCTCTCTACTTAATTAATACTGTAAATGTGTGTGTGGGGGGGGGCCCCCCACACACACATTTACATTACATATGTATATACACAAGGACACACTTAGTAAAACATGCACGAACATACACACAATCAGATAAATATACACATATGCATTACATCACATAGAGAGAGAGAGAGAGAGAGAGAGAGAGAGAGAGAGAGAGAGAGAGACCATTCTTCTCCAACACAGTCACCACACACAGGAACCACCTCATTATGACTAGGTAAAGTGTACCTAATAATAACACTACCACACGTTCTTCCCCCTGACAACACTACCACACGTTCTTCCCCCTGACAACACTACCACACGTTCTCCCCCTGACAACACTACCACACGTTCTTCCCCCTGACAACACTACCACACGTTCTCCCCCTGACAACACCACGACACGTTCTCCCCCGACAACACTACGACACGTTCTTCCCCGACAACACTACCACACGTTCTTCCACAACACTCACACTGCCCTCCCGACAACACTACCACACGTTCTTCCCCCGACAACACTACCACACGTTCTCCCCCTGACAACACTACCACACGTTCTCCCCCTGACAACACTACCACACGTTCTTCCCCCTGACAACACTACCACACGTTCTTCCCCCTGACAGCACTCACCCTTATGATAAATCGAATCAAGGACAGTTCAGCCTCAACACGACAAAAATACTATAATGTCTATATTTTTACCTTCAGTCCTAGTACACTGTAGTCTTAGTACACCCTAGGTCTAGTACACTCTAGTCCTTTACCTAACTCAACCATACCTAACGATAACCTAACCTAACGATAACCTAACCTAACGATAACCTAACCTAACGATAACCTAACCTAACGATAACCTAACCTAACGATAACCTAACCTAACGATAACCTAACACAACCACATACCAACGATAACCTAACCTAACCTAACGATAACCGAACCTAACGATAACCTAACCTAACGATAACCTAACCTAACGATAACCTAACCTAACGATAACCTAACCCAACGATAACCTAACGATAACCTAACCAACCAACCATACCTAACTCAACCATACCTAACGATAACCTAACCTAACGATAACCTAACCTAACGATAACCTAACCTAACTCAACCATACCTAACGATAACCGAACCTAACGATAACCCAACCAACGATAACCTAACCTAACGGTAACCTAACCTAACGATAATCGAACCTAACTCAACCATACCTAACGATAACCTAACCTAACCGGCATACGTAAATAATAACTAACATTCTTTTTATATATCAGGAAGAGAATGATTAGTACAGTATAGAGGACAGTATGACAAGGTCAACCAACCTCACCTCAGAGTGCCACTGTCAAGGTGAGACGAGCCACTAATTACTATGGTGAAGAGGATGATGTTTACAACCTAACCTAAACACACACACACAGCAACCACCTTAATATTCTTCCTCATGTCATCTACTTATGAGGCAGTGTAGGGGTATAGTGTTGGAGACAGTGTTGGAGGCAGTGAGGAAGAAAGTGAGGGTGGCGGTGTTGGGAATACTGTTGGCGGCAGTGTAGGGGTAGTGATGGTGACAGTGGGGAGGGCAGGAGGCGAGGCGAGGCGTGTCTGTACCTGTGACAACCTGAGACTCTCACGCTCGCGTCCTAAATATTTCACCCATGACGTCATCCTAGTACACATCCCACTCCAATTAGAAGGTACCACAGAGACTATAACACATCCCTGGCCCATTAGAAGGTACCACAGAGACTATAACACATCCCTGGCCCATTAGAAGGTACCACAAACGCTGTAACACATCCTTGGTACATTAGAAAGTACCTCGAACATTGCAACACATTCCTGAACCAGCATAGGTGTCACATATCCAATCCATGACGTCACTAGCGTAACATAAACCATTAATATGTTACTTGTGACGTCAGAAATCTCGCGTACCCTTCACCATGTTACCCTGACGTCATCAGTGTAACATTGCCCTACTGTGACGTCACGATAATTTAGCACATGATGAGGATGACGTTACACATGACCTGTAGTAGACCCACAAGGACACGTCATATCCGGCCAGTAGGGAACACACACACACAGGACAGCGACAATGTATCGATGTAAAAGTGTAATGGAAAGATCACTATAGAAAGAACATTATAATAAATAACATCAAAGTGAAGAGCATAAAATCATGTCAAGAACATGATAGAAATTTTTTAAGGCAAATTAAGCGTAACACGTGTCAATACGCAGATCACCGTTCGATGGCCGCGTTAACGCTTCGCGCCGTTACGCAGCACCTGGCGGAAACTGATGATAATTTCGCTCTAACATAAAATTCGCGAAAATCCATAGAAATCACGCCAGAGTCGCCAAATAACGATGGTTTCATCACGCGTCACCAAACCACACTAAGGGAGGACATTGACGTGGTTTTAGTGTGATAGTGACAGTATTTTAGCGTAACCAGACACCCGCAGTGACTCGTGGATACCCGCCGCCCGCCAAGGTGAACTGCGGGTGTTGAGGAGATATGGACCACTGCCCATGACCACCGCCGACCACCAGGCAACGCCCTCACCCTGCCAAGGACCACCACAGGCCATAGGAACTTCAATCAGAGCCATAAGTAACGTTTAGAAATTTATCCATAGTATATTTAGGGTCATCGTCCACTAGTACCACCATGGTCCACTAGTACCACCATGGTCCACTGGTACCACCATGGTCCACTGGTACCACCATGGTCCACTAGTACCACCATGGACCACTGGTACCACCATGGACCACTAGTCCACCATGGACCACTGGTACCACCATGGACCACTGGTACCACCATGGACCACTGGTACCACCATGGACCACTGGTACCACCAATGGACCACTGTACCACCATGTCCACTAGTACCACCATGGACCACTGGTACCACCATGGACCCACTAGCACCACCATGGACCACTGGTACCACCATGGACCACTGGTACCACCTGCTAGACCACTGGTACCACCATGGACCACTGGTACCACCATGGTCCACTAGTACCACCATGGACCACTGGTACCACCATGGACCACTAGTACCACCATGGACCACTGGTACCACCATGGACCACTAGTACCACCATGGCCCACTAGGTACCACCATGGTCCACTGGTACCACCATGGTCCACTAGTACCACCATGGACCACTAGTACCACCATGGACCACTAGTACCACCATGGTCCACTAGTACCACCATGGTCCACTAGTACCACCATGGTCCACTAGTACCACCATGGACCACTAGTACCACCATGGACCACTAGTACCACCATGGACCACTAGTACCACCATGGACCACTATACCACCATGACCACTAGTACCACCATGGACCACTAGTACCACCATAGACCACTAGTACCACCATGGTCCACTAGTACCACCATGGTCCACTAGTACCACCATGGTCCACTAGTACCACCATGGTCCACTAGTACCACCATGGACCACTAGTGCCAACCATGGTTCAGTGGTATCACTCGGGACCACGAATGAGGACCGTGGGGCTGGAAGGGAGGAACCATGGGACAGGAGTGTACGGACCATGTTCCAAAACGACCATGAGCAAGGAAAGGACATGGAACAGGAGGGTAAGGAATTCAGGAGAGGACCATGGAACAGGAAGTTAAGGACCATGAGGGAAGGACCATGGAACAGAGGTTAAGGACCATGAGTGGAAGGACCATGGAACAGGAGGTTAAGGACCATGAGTAAGGAAGGACCATGGAACAGGAGGTTAAAGACCATGAGTGAGGAAGGACCATGGAACAGGAGGTAAGGACCATGAGTGAGGACCATGGAACAGGAGGTAAGGACCATGAGTAAGGAAGGACCATGGAACAGGAGGGCAAGGACCATGAGGAGGACCATGGAACAAGAGGTTAAGGACCATGAATAAGGAAGGACCATGGAACAGGAGGGCAAGGACCATGAGTGAGGACCATGGAACAGGAAGTTAAGGACCATGAGTAAGGAAGGACCATGGAACAGGAGGTTAAAGACCATGAGTGAGGACGGACCATGGAACAGGAGGTTAAGGACCATGAGTAAGGAAGGACCATGGAACAGGAGGTTAAAGACCATGAGTGAGGAAGGACCATGAACAGGAGGGCAAGGACCATGAGTGAGGACCATGGAACAGGAGGTTAAGGACCAGAATAAGGAAGGACCATGGAACAGGAAGTTAAGGACCATGAGTAAGGAAGGACCATGGAACAGGAGGTTAAGGACCATGAGTAAGGAAGGACCATGGAACAGGAGGTTAAAGACCATGAGGAGGAAGGACCATGGAACAAGAGGTTAAGGATCATGAGTAAGGAAGGACCATGAAACAGGAGGGCAAGGACCATGAGTGAGGACCATGGAACAAGAGGTTAAGGACCATGAATAAGGAAGGACCATGGAACAGGAGGGCAAGGACCATGAGTGAGGACCATGGAACAAGAGGTTAAGGACCATGAATAAGGAAGGACCATGAAACAGGAGGGCAAGGACCATGAGTGAGGACCATGGAACAGGAAGTTAAAGACCATGAGTGAGGAAGGACCATGGAACAGGAAGTTAAGGACCATGAGTAAGGAAGGACCATGGAACAGGAGGGTAAAGGAGTGGCATGCAAGACAAATCAAGGCCGAGCCGAGCCACTGGGGTCTGAGGACAACGACCGCCTCTGCCTGGTGGTGGAGGGAGGTGTTGCCGCCACCACCACCACTGTCACCGCCACCACTCACTCACATTACTCCTGCCGCTGCCTCCCTACCCAAAATGGCTGCCTGTCTCCAACCCTCCAATATTCCCTTAAAACTCACCTCGTAGTTTTAAAGTGAGGAAATAGTGAAGTAGGAGGCGTCTTGTAGGGTCTGGCAGACACCTCCCAATACAGGTATGTTTGGCCAACCACCTCCGCCCATCACCACACCTGCGCCATATACTTGCTACTGCTATATGCCATCTTCCTCATGTCTCTCACCTCTACCATCTTCCTCATGTCTGCCACCACTGTCACCTTCCTCATGTCTGTCACCTCTACCATCTTCCTCATGTCTGCCACCTCTACCATCTTCCTCATGTCTGCCACCACTGTCACCTTCCTCATGTCTGCCACCTCTACCATCTTCCTCATGTCTGCCACCACTGTCATCTTCCTCATGTCTGCCACCTCTACCATCTTCCTCATGTCTGCCACCACTGTCACCTTCCTCATGTCTGTCACCTCTACCATCTTCCTCATGTCTGCCACCTCTACCATCTTCCTCATGTCTGCCACCTCTACCATCTTCTCCTCATGTCTGTTACCTCACTGTCACCCACCCTCATATGTCTGCCACCTCACCATCTTCCTCATGTCTGCCACCTCTACCATCTTCCCTCATGTCTGTCACCTCTACCATCTTCCCCATGTCTGTCACCTCTACCATCTTCCTCATGTCTGCCACCACTGTCACCTTCCTCATGTCTGTCACCTCTACCATCTTCCTCATGTCTGCCACCTCTACCATCTTCCTCATGTCTGCCACCTCTACCATCTTCCTCATGTCTGCCACCACTGTCATCTTCCTCATTAATATAGCACAAATTATCCTTAAAATTATCAGCATTTAAATTATTCTACAATCTAAGGAAAGTGGTAAAGGAGGAGGAGGAGGAAGAGGAGGGGGGAAAAGAAGAAGAGGAGGAGGAGGATGAAGAGGGAGGAAGAGGAGGAGGAGGGGAAGGGGAAGAAGAAGAGGAGGAGGATGAAGAGGGAGGAAGAGGAAGAGGAGGAGGGAAGAAGAAGGAGAAGAGGAGGAGGAGGAGGGGAGGAGGAGGGAGGGAAGAGTAGGGAGGAGGAGGAGGAGGAGGGAAGAAGTAAAGGAAGAGGAGGAGGGAGGAGGAGGAGGGGGGATGAGTAGAGGAGGAGGAGGAAGATAGGCAGTTGGGAGAGATTGAAGACGGCTGGGGAAGACAGGCGAGGGCTGGGGAGAGACAGAGAGAGGGCTGGGGAGAGACAGAGAGGGCTGGGGGAGAGACAGAGAGGGCTGGGGAGAGAGACAGGAGAGGGCTGGGGGGAGAGAGACAGGAGAGGGCTGGGGGAGAGACAGGAGAGGGCTGGGGAGAGAGACAGGAGAGGGCTGGGGGAGAGACAGGAGAGGGCTGGGGGAGAGAGACAGGAGAGGGCTGGGGGAGGAGACACAGGCGAGGGCTGGGGGAGAGACAGGAGAGGGCTGGGGAGAGAGACAGGAGAGGGTTGGGGGAGAGACAGGAGAGGGCTGGGGAGAGAGACAGGAGAGGGCTGGGGGAGAGAGAGAAGGTTAGGGGAGGCTTGGGAGAGAGACAGGGAGAGGGCTGGGGAGAGACAGGAGAGGGCTGGGGAGAGAGAGACAGAGAGGGCTGGGGAGAGACAGGAGAAGGCCGGGAGAAACAGGAGGCCTGGGAGAGAGACAGGAGAGGGCTGGGGTGAAGAGAAAGGCTTAACTGGACAATTGCTGCCACAAACATATTATACAGCAGCAGAAGATCTATTAGGGGTGACGCAGCCCTGAGCACCACCACCATCACCTCCCTCCCTCACCCACCACCACTCTCCCTCACCACCACTCTCCCTCAAATCACCACCTCCCCAAATCACCACTCTCCCCGCCACCACCACTCTCCCTCACCACCACCACTCTCCCTCACCACCACCACCACTCTCCCTCACCACCACCACTCTCCCTCACCCACCACCACTCTCCCTCACTCACCACCTCTCCCTCACCACCACCACTCTCCATCACCATCACCACCACTCTTCCTCACCATCACCACCACCACTCCCTCACCACCACCACCACCACTCTCCCTCACCACCACCACTCTCCCTCACCATCGCCACCGCCATGATGATGATGTTTGGTGGTGATGATGAGAGAGAGAGAGGTTATGATAGTGCGGGAAGGTGAGGAGTGGTGGTAGTGAGGAGGAAAGGGGTAGTGATGGTGAGGGAGGGTAACGGTGGGTGACGGTGAAAGAGGGTGATGGTGTATGAGGGTGATGGTGAGAGTGATGGTGAAAGAGGATGATGGTGAGGGAGGATGTTGAGAGGATGATGGTAAGGGAGAGTGATGGTGAGGGAGGGTGATGGTGCGGAAGAGAGGAGTGAGAGGGAGGTGGTGATGAAAAACCACAATATACTGTAGGTGTGTGTGTGTATGTGAGAGCTACACAGAGCAAACACATAACTCCTGGGTGGTGTGTGTGGAGGTAGACAGCATAAATACACTTCCCCAGCGGGCGTGAGCAGGTTTTAAATGACCAGCTCATGTTGTCAGTCAGTGGACAGTCCCTGCCTTCCTCCTGCCTCCTGTGTTATGATGCCATTACCTCTTTCACTTTACTACTAATGGTCATTAATACTATCCTTAATGGGAGGCACACCTGTTGTTATGTTCCTCTGTGTATGTTCAGGTATTCTCTGGTTCCTGTATATTGTGTCGTTGTGTGGTGTCGTTGTGTGGTGTGTACTGTACTCGTATATATTGTCTTCCTGAGTGATCTCCAAGTGGCATGTTGCACTGGTCTACGGACTACCATCTACAGGCAGACTTAGGAGGGAGATGCAGGACGGTCCGGTGCGGGAAGGGGCGATGCAGGACGGGGCAGTGCAGGTTGGGGCGGTGTAGGATGGGGCGGTGTAGGATGGGGCAGTGTAGATGGGGTGGTGGAGGATGGGTGGCAGGATGGGGGTGGTGTAGGATGCGTGCAGGATTGACGATGCAGGATGGGGCGGTGCAGACGGGTGGGGGAGTGTCGCCTCACTAGCCTCACCACACACGCCACCTGGGTTAATGTTCCACTGATCGTTGCGACCGCTGGCAACTGCTTGAACCTGTTGTGCTCTCCCTCCTCCCTCCCCTGCCCCCCTTCCCCTGCCTTCCCTCCCCTTCCTCCACAAACACCCCTCCCTCAAATTCCTCCTCCATTCCCTTCACTCCCCACACCTCTCCTCCCTCCTTCTTTCCCCTACACCCTGTCTCCACACCCAGCCACCAAACCCCATCCCCCACTCCACCTCCCTCCCTCATAAGCAATTCTCCAGGAACCCCTCCCTCCACAGCCCCTCCCTCCAATCCCCCTCCCCTCCACCTCCCTCCCTCCACCCTCCCTCCAATCTCCCTCCAATCTCCCTCCCTCCCAACCCTCCTCCAACCCTCCACACCTCCACCTGTCTGGGTACTCACTGAATGTGGTCTCACCAATGTCTCCTGACCTGACCGCTCTGGAGATCACAAGACGAGTGACGTTCGTCTCTCTCTTTCTCTCCCTCTCTCTCTCCAGCACCTAGTTCAACTTCATCACAGTCCCGCAGAATACACTGACCAATTGGTCTGGTCGATAAAGTCTGGTGAGGAACAAGCTATTTCAATATTGAAGGCTCTACTAAGGCTTTAAGATATTACAGCATGTCAGGTGGCAGGGGAGTGATTTGACATAAGAACATTAGAACAACATTATGTTCTTATGTTGTTCTTATGTTCTTATGTCAAATCACTCCCCTGCCACCTGACATGCTGTAATATCTTATGGCCCTAGTAGAGCCTTCAATATTGAAATAGCTTGTTCCTCACCAGACTTTATCGGCCAGTTTCCTATAACTCACCAAGAACGAGCAACAGTATTAATGAATGGTAAATCATCTTCTCCGGGTGAGGATGGCATAACCTATAACACCTTAAAATTGTTGATTGAGATCCCTAACCACCCACTGCTTGACCTGTGTCAAATGAGCCTCACTCAAAGTATTCTGCCAAATAAATTGACTCGGGAATACAGAGTACCAATCTCTAAAGCTAACTTTCAAAATGTCAGGCTCGTCTCACTTAGTCTTGCATGTGTATAGTCCTTGAAAGACATGTTTTGCAGAATATCTTGTTCTCTGGAATGATAAGACACAAACAGCTTTTATAGACCTCAAATCAGCCTTTTATGTCGCCAAAAGAGACATTATACATGAGCAACTGGCTAATTTTGGCATGCAAGGTAACTTCCTGACATGAATGAAGTTATCTGTCCAAGAGATGTGCCAGTATCCTATTTGGGGGAGTCTTAAGTACCAGAATGAGAGCAGTAATATGACATGCAGATGATATCTGCATTGTGGTACAGACCAAACCTTGCTTCAAGTCTTGCTGGATGTATTCGCTCGGAAGACTGTGGAACGTCTCGATGGTCGTCAAATCTCGCCCTGCTCACCCTCTTAACTACAATATAACAGTGTGCCCTAGGAACTATCGAGCTCTTATAAAAATTAATTGGAATTAATGTTAATAATACGAACTACCTTCGTACTACCCAATTCTCAGAGCGCACCAAACTTTTCAGAACCCTCGTTGGTAAAAGCTATTAACATCACTTGTGCTCGTATCTTCTATCTTCACTTCATTCGATGCCCCAAATCTACCAGAATTGTACATGAGGAAAGAACTCAAGCTGCCCTCTTTATATGAGAAAATATTTTTACATAATACCATGCTTTGTATCAAACTTTGCAAGAATAATGGCCCCTCAACCACAGCTCAAACTAAATTGAGATTCTATCTAAGTAACCCTGACCGCCTTTACAACCTTCCACAAAAGACTTTCTATGGAGCGTGGCTCTGTAGGCGTGTCGCTGATCTCTTGAAGCTGAATTGCCTTTCATTCCAGATGAAGCCTTTAATGCTATCCCTGTTTGGCTAAGTACCAGCTCTTATTCATTAAACACTGATTTGTTGAGATGTATAAGGCTAGAAACTATTAACAGTCGCCTTCAGAGCATTAAATTAAATTAATGTTATGTTTTTACTGGTGGTTCTGTGCAGTCAAACACAGGTAGATCAAGTTGTGCATGTGCAATAATTAAAGAAAATGAAGCAGCATTGTCAAATGTGAACAGACTTAACAAATGAGCCAGCACGACACAAAGTGAACTTATGGAAATCTACTTAGCCACTGACTACCTTAAAGAATATGGAGGTGGTGTGGTATTCTGTGACTCTCAAAGTGCTTTGCCTTAATGTCAAAAATGGTAAGTGACATTAAAATAAATGTGAATATTCTTATGAAAAACAACCTTCGTATTGAACTTGTGTGGATTCCCTCTCATGTTGGAATTAGGAATCATAACCGTGTTGATAGATTGGCCAATGAGGCATGAAACAAAAAAAATGTAGACTGAGACCTCGGCCTCTCCGATACTGTACTTAAAAACATACAACTTCATATCATGAACTCTTATCTAGAAGAACCGAGAAATGCACAGAAACCTGACAAGTTGTATCATTACCAAATATGACAAATTTTGTGACAAGAGGTACCGGTATGGCCAGCACAAGGACTGAACCAATCCAAACAATGTGATGTATAGTCGCAACCTGAATTAGGATAGGAAACGGGCACACTCAGCATGTAAACTTGGCAAAAAGCCTTTAAATCATACCTGGCTTATTGTACCACGAGCTATGTGACTACTACATTGAATCAGGAGTCCTTGATGATAGTTTGGCGGTTTGTTTATCTTTAATTTGCTAGTCCTCGGTGATTAATCCTCAGTTTATAATACCCTACATGTATGTCCCTGAAGAATATGACCTCTATTATATCCTCATGTATTTGAACCTCCGTGTTGTTAGGTGAGTGTACAGAGAGTTAAGTGAAGACCGGATAATGAAAGAGATGAAGAGAGAGAGACAAAGAAAGAAGAAAAGAGACGTAGAGAGAAAGAGAAAATAGGAAGACAGAGAGATGTAGAAAGGAGAAAAAAGAGAAGATGAGAAAATAAGAGACGAAGAGAGAATAAAAGAGACACAAAGAGAGAAGAAGAGAGGTTGTACTGGGGATTGTTAACATCTTCACGAGGGTAATGACTCTACTTAGAGGAAGGCAGAGCACCACCCTGGCTAACTCCAGCCTTAATGGAAAAGTAATCAGACTGTGGCCCATCCCCCAGCAGCACGGATGATGTGTTTGGATAAAAAAGAAGAGACGAAAAGAGATGAGAAAAACAAGACAAATATAAATAAGAACTAAAAGGACAAGTCACGTGTTTCTTTAATCTTCGTTCAGTCATTCTGTGCAAATCTCACTGAAGATGATAAATTCTGATCACTTGATAATTAACCTCAAGCTTATTTCACCTGGTCATTACAGTAAGTACCCAAACTACCTGGAGGTTAAATTAGGTTAGGTTAGCTTTAGAGCAGGGTCATGTTAGATTATTAGGTTAGCTTTAGATTGTTATGATAGATTAGGATAGTATTAAGTTAGTTTAGTATTAGGGTGGTTAATCATTAGGTGGAGTTTCTAATCATCAGGTAATCCGGCAGTAGTTGATATGGACCCATCTCACCCTCCTCCTCCAAGAGTCTGTTAAACTCGTATCCTTGGTCCACACACAGCTCATACACGTCTTATACCTCATGCACGCTTCATACACGCTGCCTCGTGCACGCCTCATACACGCTGCCTCGTGCACGCTTTACATGCCTAATGTAATCCTACCTAACCAAACCACCTAACATTTGCTCTCTCTCTCTCTCTCTCTCTCTCTCTCTCTCTCTCTTAAATCCGGGAAGATGATCACTCGCTCACCACAAACTAATTTCCACTACAATCCCTTTTCTCTTTCGCCTCTGGGACGCAATTCTGGGTTATTTGATGTTATTGTTTATTTTCTTCTGCCTGAGGAAAACTATGAGGCCATTCACCTCTGTTAGTAGAAGTAGTAGTGGTAGTAGTAGTAGTAGTAGTAAAAGTAGCTTTAGCTATAGCACAGGTGGTGGGCGCCTCGAACTGGTTAACGTTACCGATAAGGTCAAATGGTTTGTCTTAATAAACAAGAATTTACAGATGCCATTGCTCTAAGGTACGGTCGGCCAGTAGAAGGTTTGCCCTCCCAATGCGTGTGTGGCTCTTCCTATGATGGTGATCACGCCATGGTCTGCAAGAAGGGGGGCTTCATATGCATGAGGCAGGACGAGGTAAGGGACCTCACAGCAAATATGTTGAAGGAAATCTGCCGGGACGTCATGGTAGAACCGACCCTCCTTCCATTGGATGGTGAGATCTTCCAACACAGGACTTCAAACACATCTAACGAAGCCCGTGTGGACGTCAGTGCTCGAGGATTCTGGACGCGGGGACAGCGAGCTTTCTTCGACATCAGGATTTTTGATCCCATGGCCGCATGTCACCGTAACCTAGCTCTCGATGCTGCACATAGGAGGAACGAGAACGGCAAGAGAAGGGCATATGGGGAGAGAATTCAAAACGTTGATCAAGGCAGCTTCACTCCTCTAGTGTTCACAACCTCTGGTGGGATGGGACCAAGTGCAAGATGTTTCTACGCCAGACTCGCGGAGGTGATCTCCAAACAGAAGCAGCAGCCCAGAAGTTATGTTCCAGCCTGGATGAGATGTCGACTGTCTTTCTCTCTCCTTCGGTCGGCTTTGCTCTGCCTCAGGGGAACGAGAGCTTCTGCCCCAACTCCGACAACTGCTGCAGATATTGACTATGAGGCTACTGTCACTGAATGCCTCATAAGATCTGCGGCTCAACTAATTTAACACAGATAGGATAGCTACTTATGTATTAGGATATTTAATATTAAGGTAATTAAATGGTGGCGAAGGTGTGGCTATTGGGGGAGGCTGGAGGCTACGTAAAAAAAAAAAAAAATAGTAAAAGTAGTAGTAGGTCTATACATGCTCCAACATACAATAAACTAGAAAACAACCAAGGTCAAGCAAGTGGCATATGCTGATGACTTTGCAGGAGAAGTGGAGGACATCAAAAAGTGGTGATACCTGGTAACATCACGAGGTTCACAACTAGGGTATCACCCAAATGCCAGCAAGTCCTTCTTCACTGTGAAGCCCGAATAACCTGACCGGGCTATGGAGGTGTTCAATGGAAGTGAGGTCAAAATAACAAAGGACTGCCAAAGACACCTATAAGTGCTGTAATAGGCACAAATTATTTCAAGACCGAGTATGTAACAGGAAAGGTAAATTAGTTGGCCGAAGGAAATCCAAGCTCCGTCGAATATTGCTAAAACTGAGCCACAAGCGGCGTTTTCGATAATTGCTCACGGAGCCAAGCATCTCTGGAACTACATGATGCGCACTATCCCCGAAATCGGACCCCTCCTCCACCTTATGGCTCATCCTACGACATCGAACACGCCATAGTGTGCAAGAAGGGGGCTTCTATGCATTAGGCATAATGAAGTGAATATGCTGAAGAAAATCTGCAACGATGTCACGGTGGAACCCACTCTCTTTCTGTTGGATAGTGAGAATCTCCATTACAGGGCATCAAACACATCAAATGAAGCCCGAGTGAACGTCAGTGCTTGAGGATTCTGTACGCGGAAAACAGCGAGCTCTCTTCTGTATCAGGATAGTCGACCACATGGCCGCATGTCATCGTGAACTGTTTCCTCGAGACTGCACACAAAGAGGAACAAAAATGACAAGAACAAGGCGAGATCCAAGAGAATTCAAAATGTAGATGAAGGCTTCATCCCTCTGGTGTTCACAACCTCTGGCAAGATAGGACCAAGTGCATTGATGCTTCTATGCAAGACTGGCCAAGGTGTTATCTGAACAGAAGCAGCAGTCCAGAAGCCACGTTGCAGCCTGGTAGAGATGTCGACTGTCCTTCTCTCTGCTTATGTCTGCATTGCTTTGTCTCAAGGGAAAGAGATCATCTGCCCCAAAGCCGACAACGGTTGCAGACATTGACTAGGAGGCAACAGTAACTGAATGCCTCATAGATCTGCGGCTTAACTCACTCAGCTAGGATAAATTTTGTGTTAGGATATTTAGGTGTGACTATTAGGGGAGGTAGTAGTAATAGTAGTAGTCCCAAATGTAGCTATAGTGATAGTAGTAATAGTGCCAAATGTAGCTGTAACGATAATAGTAGTAGTAGTAGTATAAGTAGTAGTACAGTAGTAGTAGAGGTTGGAGGCCAATTATTGAGGAAAAAAGTAGTAGTAGCAGTGGTAATAACAGACAAAAAGACAAACAGGCTCACATACAGACAGGCAAAGAGACAAATAGACAGAATTATAGGTAGACAAACAGTCATACACGCAGACAGACATACAGGCAAACAAACAGAGAGGCATATTCAAGAGCTGCGGCTGTCTCATGTCTGTTATCAAGGACTGAAGAATATAAACAATTCTCCTGCTCAGAGGTTATCATCGTTACCTCATCATAAACTCATCAGCGACCCAGGGGCGTGTTGTGCCGGATAACAGGCATGGGAGTCGTGAATCCCATCCCAGGGGCGGTGTTTTAAAGTGCAGCGGGTGGTGTGGGGGGGACGGGGGCGTGTTGTGGGGTGTAACAGGCAGGGGCGGGTATTGCAAAGTGCAGCAGGTGGGGGGTGTTCTGAGGTGAAGCAGGTCTTGAGAAGGGAGTTTTCTGAGGTGCAGCGGGCAGGAGGAGGGGCGTGTTGTGAGGTGCAGGAGGAAGGTCGTGTTGTAAAGTGCAGCAGGCGGGGGGTGTTCTGAGGTGTAGCAGGCGGGGAGGGCGTGTTGTGATGCAACAGGCGGGGAGGGGCGTGTTGTGAGGTGCAACAGGCAGGGGAGGGGGTGTTGTGAGGTGCACAGGCAGGAGGGCGTGTTGTGAGGTGCAACAGGCAGGGGAGGGGCGTGTTGTGAGGTGCAACAGGCAGGGGGAGAGGCGTGTTGTGAGGTGCAGCAGGTGTAGTGCTGTGGAGGAGGGCTGGCCGGGGAGACCCCACCTCCACATTCCCTCTCGATGTTTACACAGGTCTCTCACGTTCCCACGCTGAGAGTAAAAGAGAGGGAGAGAGAGTCGAAGTAATGTCTAAAAATTACCAAAAACCTCAGAGTGTCGGCCCACAGGAGAAATAATTTGTTTCTTCTCTTAAATACAAGTTAGTCCCATCCCATTGTGAGTAACTCACTTCCCTACCAACGGTCGTAACTCCCTCTCCTACGGTCGTAACTCCCTCTCCTACGGTCGTAACTCCCTCTCCTACGGTCGTAACTCCCTCTCCTACGGTCGTAACTCCCTCTCCTACGGTCGTAACTCCCTCTCCTACGGTCGTAACTCCCTCTCTCCTACCGTTGTAACTCCCTCTCTCCTACCGTTGTAACTCCCTCTCTCCTACCGTTGTAACTCCCCCTCTCCTACCGTTGTAACTCCCTCTATCCTACCATTGTAACTCCCTCTCTCCTACCGTTGTAACGCACGCCCTCTCTCCTACCGTTGTAACTCCCTCTCTCCTACCGATGTAACGCCCTCTCTTACCGTTGTAACGCCCTCCTACCGTTGTAACGCCCTCTCTCCCTACCGTTGTAACGCCCTCTCCTACCGTTGTGTAACGCCCTCCCCTCACCGTTGTAACGCCGTCTCTCCTACCGTTGTAACTCCCTCTCCTACCGTTGTAACTCTCTCCTACCGTTGTAACGCCTCCTACCGTTGTAACGCCCTCTCTCCTACCGTTGTAACGCCCTCTCTCCTACCGTTGTAACTCCCTCTCTCTCCTACCGTTGTAACTCCCCTCCTACCGTTGTAACTCCCTCTCTCCTACCATTGTAACTCCCTCTCCTACCATTGTAACCTCTCTCCTACCGTTGTAACTCCCTCCTACCCGTTGTAACCTCTCTCCTACCCGTTGTAACTCCCTCTATTCTACCGCTGTAACGCCCTCTTCTACCGCTGTAACGCCCTCTCTTCTACCGCTGTAACGCCCTCCTACCGTTGTAACGCCCTCTCTCCTACCGTTGTAACGCCCCTCTCCTACCGTTGTAACTCCCTCTCCTACCGTTGTAACTCCCTCTCTCCTACCGTTGTACTCCCTCTCCTACCCGTTGTAACTCCCTCTCTCCTATCCGTTGTAACTCCTCTATTCTACCGTGTTGTAACGCCCTCTCTCTCCTACCGTTGTAACGCCCTCTCTCCTACCGTTGTAACGCCCTCTCTCTCCTACCGTTGTAACGCCCTCTCCTACCGTTGTAAATAATCTCTCTCCTACCGTTGTAACGCCTCTCCTACCGTTGTAACGCCCTCTCTCTCCTACCGTTGTAACGCCCTCTCTCCTACCGTTGTAACGCCCTCTCTCCTACCGTTGTAACGCCCTCTCTCCTACCATTGTAACTCCTCCTCTCCTACCGTTGTAACGCCCTCTCTCCTACCATTGTAACTCCTCCTCTCCTACCGTTGTAACGCCCTCTCTCCTACCATTGTAACTCCTCCTCTCCTACCGTTGTAACGCCCTCTCTCCTACCGTTGTAACTCCTCCTCTCCTACCGTTGTAACTCCTTCTCTCCTACCGTTGTGACTACCCTCTCCCCCCACTTCCTACTTTTTGTTACACCAATATTGTGTATCTGCGCACCATCTGACCTTTAGCTTAATACCAAGCTAAACCCTGGAGCTAAATTTTTCAAGCTAAAACTGAGAACTTGTTCAGGGTATGTTTGACGTCTTAGGGGTTTGGTATGTTGTAGGTTAGTGGTAGTAGTAATTATCATCTCAGGGTAGAGGGACCAGGGCGTCAATGAGTCAGGGTACGAGTGACAAGCTGCAAGGGACAGGATACATGGATCACACACACACACGCATACAACGCATATTATATCATTATGTCTAAATCAAATGTAAGTGTATATTTTCAGCCGCCGGCTGCAACTCTATTAATAAACCGTTCATTATTATTATTATTATTATTATTTTACACACATGCCACCAAGATATAAGAACATAAGAAAATAAGGAGTCTGCAATAGGCCGGTTGGCCTGTGCATGGCAGCTCCTGTCGAAAGTTACTACCACTCTCTATCATCCATGAATCTATCTAGCTTCCTTTTAAAACTTTCCAGAGTTCCAACACTTACTACAAAGTTGCTAAGCTTGTTCCACTCGTCCACCACCCTATTTGTGAACCAGTTCCTTCCTATCTCCCTCCTAAACCTAAACTTATCCAACTTAAATCCGTTGTTACGAGTCCTATCCTGCTCGGATAATAAAGGCACCAGAACTGAAGGAAAACAACTAAAGGATGACGTTTCATTACAAGACTAGAAAATCATCTATCCACTCTGAACTAGGTGCGCTTCTGTGCTACTTTTTCTTATTTTGACATTTTTTCCTTCCTTTCCTACATTCGGTTGTGGCACAAGACAGTCTACCTTGTTCCTTGTTTAAAGGTTTTGAGGACATAGTTTGTGTCCCACCGACCTTGCTACCGGCTTTTGGTCCAGGAAGGTTGTCTATTGCCTGACCGTGAAGACTGGGGGAGGGGGAGTGGTGGCCCCTTTGTGTTCTGGTAACCATCAGGAATCAACTGTGGTATTTGCCATTGTCTGGTGGGAATCTTTGCAGGAGTTCTTGGTGATATCACTCTTTTTTGTTTTACTATATTCTTCTGGCCAAGGTCTGAGCTGTTTTTTCACTTAAGGACTAAATACTAACCTAACTTAATACTATCCTAACATTCTACTTACTGCAGCGTACTTAATATTGGTAGAACAAATACTGTCAACGTATACAGCCTTAACAACATCAACCTAGAAAGGTCGACTTGTGAAAGAGACTTAGGGGAACTTGTAAGCCGGGACCTACGGCCTAGAAAACAGTGCGTTAATGTTCGAAATAAGGCAAACAGAGTATTAGGTTTTATATCTAGAAGTGTAAGTAATAAGAGTGCAGAGGTCTTATTGCAACTATATCTTGCGTTAGTCAGGCCGCACCTCGATTATGCGGTTCAGTTCTGGTGCCCTTATAGAATGGATATCAATTCACTGGGGTTGGTGCAGCGAAGAATGACGAAAATGATTCCGGGACTTAAAAACCTTCCATATCAAGATAGATTAAAGAAACTAAACTTGCATTCCCTAGAAAGACGAAGAGTGCGGGGAGATATGATAGAAGTATTTAAGTGGGTGAAAGGAATCAATAAAGGCGATATAGATAAAGTTCTTATAATATCCGAGCAGGATAGGACTCGTAGCAACGGATTTAAGTTGGATAAGTTTAGGTTTAGGAGGGAGATAGGAAGGAACTGGTTCACAAATAGGGTGGTGGACGAGTGGAACAAGCTTAGCAACTTTGTAGTAAGTGCTGGAACGCTGGAGAGTTTTAAAAGGAGGCTAGATAGATTCATGGATGATAGAGAGTGGTAGTAACTCTCGACAGGAGCTGCCATGCACAGGCCAACCGGCCTAATGCAGACTCCTTATGTTCTTATTGATATAGTGTCAATCTGCTTACTCGTACTTCCACCCAGTCCAACCTCCCTCCCTCATCCAACCTCTCTCCAACCCAACCTCTGCTCAACCTCCCGTATCCCATTTTACCCCAGTTTAACCTCCTGCCAGCCCTGTCTCCCCGAGCCTCCTCCTAGTCCACCCCCTCCCCAGCCTACCCCTGATTAGGAGGCGGCGGTGAGGCAATTGGAGCTACCACAGTTTTCCTGGCCTGAGGGAACGGGCAGCTGAGGTACCTGACTCCAGCCCACACTACCTTGCCTCTACCACACACACCACCCTGCCTCTACCGCACACCACCCTGCCTCTACTGCACTCCACCCTGCCTCTACCACACACACTACCGTGCCTCTACCACACACACACCACCCTGCCTCTACTGCTCTCTCCACCAAGCTCTACTGCAGACTCCACCCCTGCCTTTACTGCATCCTCCACCCTGCCTCTACCGCACAACCACCCTGCCTCTACCACACACACACCACCCTGCCTCTACCGCACACCACCCTGCCTCTACCGGGCACACCCACCCCTGCTCTACCGCACACCGCCCCGCCTCTACCGCGCACCGCCCTGCTCTACCGCACACCGCCCTGCGTTCTACCGCATAATCGCCCTGCTCTACCGCACACCGCCTGCTCTACCGCACACCGCTCTGCCTCTACCGCACACCACCTCTGCCTCTACGCCGCACACCACACTCCCGCTTCTACCGCACACCACCCGCCTCTACCACACACACACCACCCTGTTCTACCGCACACCAACACCTTGCCACCGCATCAATTACCTCTGCTCTACACACACACCACCCTGCCTCTACCGCACACACCACCCCTGCCTCTACCGCACACCACCCTGCCTCTACCGCACACTATGTATCACCAGACATCTCTCCATTTTGTATCACCGTGTGGCTATCTATATCACCATGTGTTTCTCCCTTATGTATCACTATGTGTTTCTTTCTTATGTATCACCATGTGTTTATATCAATGTATAACCCCGTATCTCACTTAATATCACTCTTGTGTGTCTGTATGTATGATCCTATAACTCTCCTCTATGTATCACTGTATCTCTATATGTATCCACCATGTATCGTCAGTGCCAAGACAAGACGTGAACTATACAGATGAGACCGAATTGTACTCCAATCTTGTCAGTAATGTTGTTTAACTAACTAAATCAACTGGCCCTGTTCTCTGTTGTTGGGGCGTGGTAGGGCGGTTGTTGGGGCGTGGTAGGGGCAGTTGTTGGGGCGTGGAAGGGGCGGTTGTTGGAGCGTGGTAGGGGCAGTTGTTGGGGCGTGAAGAGGCGGTTGTTGGAGCGTGGTAGGGGCAGTTGTTGGGGCGGAAGGGCGGTTGTTGGGGCGTGGTAGGCGGTTGTTGGGGCGTGGTAGGTTGTTGTTGGGTCGTGAAGGGGCGGTTGTTGGGGCGTGGTATGGGCGGTTGTTGGGGCGTGGAAGGGGCGGTTGGCATTAAAGACGGAGGAGGAGGTGTTGGGGGAATGGCCTCTTCTCTTTCTCCATTTTCTTTTTCTTTTCTGCGTCTTTTAAAACCTATATAAGTAGAGAGAGAGAGAGAGAGAGAGAGAGAGAGAGAGAGAGAGAGAGAGAGAGAGAGAGAGAGAAAAATTAAGCGCGTGTGTGCCTGTGTGTGCGAGGAGGGCGGGAGGGAGTGAGGCGGGGAAAGCGAGGAGGAAAATGTGTGTTTATTTGTTGAAGAACAAGGGGAGTGGAGGATGCCCAGGAAGGAGTGAGATGTATAGAGGGAGAGGGAAGTGGTGGGTGTGTAGAGGGAGTGGAGGGATGGCATAGAGGGAGGGGGGGAAGTGGTGGGTGTGTAGAGGGAGGGAGGGTGTGTGGAGGAGGGGAAGTGGTGGGTGTGTAGAGGGAGGGAGGATGTATAGAGGGAGAGGGGAAGTGGTGGGTGTGTGAGGGAGGGAGGGATGTATAGAGGGAGGGCGCGGTAGAGGTGTGTAGATGGAGGGAGGGGGGGAAGTGGTAGGTGTGTAGGAGGAGTGGAGGGTGTATAGAGGGAGAGGGGAAGTGGTGGGGTGGTAGAGGGAGTGGAGGATGTATAGAGGGAGGGGGAAGTAGGGTGTAGAGGGAGGGAGGGTGTGTGGAGGGAGGGGGGGAAGTGGTGGGTGGTAGAGGGGAGGGAGGGTGTGGAGGGAGGGGGGGGGAAGTGGTGGGTGTGTAGAGGGAGGGAGGATGTATAGAGGGAGGGGGCGGTGGGTGTGTAGAGGGAGGGAGGGAGGGTGTGTGGAGGGAGGGGGGAAGTGGTGGGTGTGTAGAGGGAGGGAGGGTGTGTGGAGGGAAGGATGAAGGGAGGGTGGAGTGTCGCCGGCAGCACATCATAGTCACACGGATGGTCTCAGCACCCAGCATCCTCCAGTGACCACCTGTACCTGCCCCCGCCGGAAGACCCTGGCCAATTAATGTACCTGACGAGAGAGGGTGTTGGTAGTCTTGACTCACCTGAAGACCAAACACCCTAGCTTATTTCACTTGATTATTAAACACCCTAATCTAACATGTGGGGTTAAGTTAGGTTATATGAGGGTAAATTAGGTTAGGTTAGGTTAGGTTAGGTTAGGTTAGGTTTGGTTTGGTTTGGTTTGGTTTGGTTTAGTTAAGGTTAGGTTAGGATATATTAGGTTAGGTTAGCAATAGGGTGTTTCTATCAGGTGAAATAAGTTGGGGGTGTCTAATCTTCAGGTGATCAGTTATCTTATGGCTAAGATCCGCCCTATAATGACTGCTCTTCACTTCCTGTGGGGGGAGAGTCGGCGCTTACGTCCTTCTTACCGGTGCGGGGGCGTGAGAACAGGGCATGTGTAGGGGTAGACAAATGTGGGTAGGGGAAGGGGGGTACTGGTGCCCACAGGTGCCCACAGGTGTCCACAGGATGTTCACATTATACCCTAGAATTAAATACTTTCCCTCTGTGCTATAATTTGGTTCCCTTTGTACAAGACACTGACGCCTGATACTGAAACTGAGAAACCTCCATATAACGAACAACCTACTCCTATGTAGTCTGTTAGATAGAGGTTTCATGTCTAACGGACCTCGATATAACGCACTACCATCTCTTATATACAATAATCTGTTATATAGAGGGTTCGCTGTATAAGATCTGACGAACAAAATTATATTCAAAAGTAAATTTCATATAAATATCAACTGACTAAAATTTTGCTCACCTGAAGATTAGCCCCCAGCTTGTTTCACCTGATGATTAAACACTCTAACGGCACCTGGGGGGGGGGTTAGAGAGATTCTAGGTTAGGTTAGGTTAGGTCAGGTCGGGTCAATCTCAAGGTGAAATAAGCTGGGGACTATTGTTCACATGATCCTATAAGTTGTGTTACATGAGTATAACAGAGATACTGAAAGAACTAGCCTAACCTAACCTAACCTAACCTAATCTAATCTAACCAAGTTGCTGAATTGGGTCAGGTGAATTGGGTCATTGTTTGTATCGTTTACTCCAAAGCTTTGGGATAAAAAGACATTGAAATTGGAAAGCAAGATTGACCCTTCCAACTTCTTAAATCTTAAATTTTCCAGAATCGGACAAGGAGGGGGTAGTTCTCACGGGGAGGGGTCACGGAGGTGTATTGGGGGTCATGTGTTGGTGGTGGTCACACACACACACACACACACACACACCGGACATGCAACAGGCATAGGTCTGGTTCATCTTAGCACTATAAACACTATTGTTCGGGGTCAAAGTTCCTCACTGATGCCTTCACACAATTTTATCTCCCGCGTGTGTATTAATAGCGTGGGTGTGCATGGTGAGCTGCCCTCGTACACAAGGCCGCCTCTGTACCTATGACGTCCTTACCCCCCCTGTGTGGCGCCCGACAACTGACTCAACCCTTCTGCAGCGCCTCCCTCACCCTAAAAAGGACCTACTTGCCTTGGCTCCTAACTTCTTTTTCTTCTTCCCTTCTTCATTCTTTCCTCCTCCTCTGCTTCCCTACTCTCCTCCTCACCATGGATCACTGGCAAAAAAAAAGCCCCTGGCCGTCACTTAACAGGGAAATAAAATTGCTAATTTGAAAGTTAAGAACTGTGTCAGTCCCTTAAAACCTCCGCCATTTTCTTAGGTTAGGTTAGGGTAAGTTTGACAGGTTAGGTTAGGTTTTAGGCCCCGACACTCTTATGTGGAAGTACCTCGCACACTTTCGCTACAATATAGATTGATATGTTCCCCTCTCTAGAACAACCTCCAAAAGTTTCTTGCGAACTACCTCCAGACGCTCAGTGTCCACGTGGTTGGTTGAGGATGGCGGGAGGAGAGTGGGAGAAGGGCAGGAGGAGGGTGGGTGGAGGGCGGGAAGAGGGCAGGATGGTGGCAGGCAGCACCAGCAGTACACACAAAGAAAGACCCTCGTGTCCACATTCTTAAAAGATTCGTCCATTTTTCCCTTTATTTCCCCCTTTTATCTTATGATACTTGGACAGTAAAGTCTCAGGGTGCAATTTGGTCATAATTTGTGCCAAAACAACCCGAGACAAAAGCATCATGAACAATGAAGGAATCCTAGACAGACCGCTGGTCTCCTTCCCTCGGCATGGTCGCCTCTAGTGGGTGGCCATTAGGTAAATAAGGTCAAATTAAATTTCTATAACACCTTAATGGCATCTGTTTGAAGACTCTTAGTACGTCGTCAGTCTGGGAGACAAGTTAACGCACAGAGCCTTTAGGAGGAGCCCTGGTACGTACACACGTCCTCTATATATACCGACGTGTAATTAGGTGCTGTAGTATTGTCGGTGGCCACCTGTTAACGCGGTGGCCACCTGTTGACGCGTGGCCACCACCAGCTGACGTAGTTTTCCTCGCGCTCCACAGATGGCGCCTCTAGCTCGCCCTCCTCCTCACACTCGCCCAATCCTCACAATAACAAGATGTTGTTTATGATGACGTTAGTGTGGAGCATCTTGTGGCCTTGGGCCGACCATACGCCTCCCACAGTATGCCAACTATATTATTTGTGTAATGTCTATATACTGCTGTGTCATATCCTACTAGCGTCGCTGCTCACAATATGAGTAAGGGGTGCACAATAAACTAGCCGCTGACTGAGGGAAATATTCAAATATTCAATTTCTATTACACAGTGACTGTGTGTTTGTGTTTTGAGTTTACCTGATGAATAGTTTGATAATTACACACCAGGTAGGCTGCAAAATTTTATAAGAGACACAATAACCGGGAGATAGACTCATAATTATTCAGTAAAATCTTCATACATGCATATATATATATATATATATATATATATATATATATATATATATATATATATATATATATATATATATATATATATATATATATATATATATATATATATATATATATATATATATATATTGATAGTTTAAGATATACACAAACAGTGAATATATACAATGTACCATATGTGTGTATTTCATAACTGTCTCTCGCACATTCCAGATACTGACTGGTGACAGCGGCTCACAGCACCACCGTAAGTATTCAGAATCGTTATCAAGTTTAACTTAAGTGTGAAGGTAAATTATCTGACCCTCGTTAGACACTGATATTATTACACTTAGTGAATATAAAGTCTAAGAGTTTTTCTTCTTATCTTAGTAAACTTCTCATGTGCACTGTGTTTTCTCTATATTATTGTTGAGGTTATTAGGTAACCCACTAGCTGCTGAATGATTTGGAGCAACCACTTTTCGGCTATGTCTTGATGTATTGTGTGTGTGTCAGTTCTACAGGCCCAAGTCATAGTGACCCCAACCCTAACTTAACCTAACTACATCATTAATATTGGGGTACTGTATAATAGAGCTGAGATCCTTGGAACTAGGGCACCGTAGGACTGAACCCCCAATCGTAATAGCGGCGCGGGTAGTGAGAGGATCGCCAGGTAGTCCGCCACCCCCTCCACCCCCCTCGCCCCTGCAGGAATGTTCGTCGCCGCCGCCTCACCCTGCCTCGCCTAGTGTGTTTTGGTCTTCTGAATCAGCTGACACTTGTTCACGGTTCCTGCCAGTGCACAATGTTACCCTTTACTCTTCCATGTGTAATGTTTGTTATTAATCTCGCAACCGAACCACGTTGAGGAGGGCGACCAGTGCTGTGTGTGTGTGTATGTAGCAGCTGCCTAATGGATCACGTGAATGGATCATGTCAATGAGCGACTTATCTGGGATGAAATGCGCAGGGCTTCCATACACAACAAAGTCTGTATAGTAGGCGACTTTAACTTTGGCCAAATAGATTGGACTGACCTTACAGGTAACTCAGAATCAGAGGATTTTCTCGAGACGATCCAGGACTGTTTTCTACGTCAACATATAACCGAACCCACCCGGGGTAATAATATACTCGATTTAGTTCTGTCAAACAGAGAAAACCTCATTAGCAATGTCGAGGTAGGGAACGAACTTGCAAACAGCGATCACAAAGAAATTAGATTCCAGTTAGATTTTCAGAGCAGACGTAAGGAAAATTCCACTAAAGTACCAGATTTCAGAAGAGCAAACTTTGACAGTTTAAAGAGGCAGCTGAGAGAGTGGGTGTCGCGCTTGGCCGTGAACCTGACAGATGACACCGACCTGATAACGAGATCTGAGAGTGCCGAGTTCCACGACAATTTAAATAGTGAATTACTTAATGCACAAAGGCAGAATATACCATACAAAAAACTCAGATCAGACAACAATAACCCTAAATGGATAAATAATTATTTAAAGAACATCATTGGCCAAAGGAAGGCTATAGGTAGAAGGATAAATCGTGGCGAAATTTACCTCCGGGATTATTATAGGGTATTGGCGAGTAGGGTTAAAACCGAGATAAGGAAAGCCAAGAGGAATAATGAGGTAAGGATAGCAAGGGAGGCGAAGACAAACCCCAAAGGATTCTACCAAATGTATCAAACTAAAACACGAGAAAAGATTGGACCAATACGGTCAGACACCGGCGAGCTCACTGATAACGACAGAGAAATGAGTAGTAATTTGAATAAATATTTTTCAACAGTTTTCACCACCGAAAATTTAAACATGATACCCGGGGCACCGACTCTATTCAGAGATAGTGAAGAAAACAAATTAAGCGAGATAGAAGTGACTAGTAACGATGTTAGTAAGCAAATAGACAAACTAAAGCCTAATAAGTCACCTGGTCCCGATGAGATATTTGCCAGAGTATTAAAGGAATGTAAGGAAGAGCTTAGTATGCCCTTAGCAAAGTTGTTTAACATGTCCTTAAAAACAGGTGTAGTACCAGAATCCTGGAGGATAGCGAATGTAATACCGATTTTCAAGAAGGGGATAGATCACTATCCTCTAACTACCGCCCAATCAGTCTAACATCAATAGTAGGCAAATTACTGGAAGCAATCATTTCAAACTCTATTCGAAATCACCTGGAGAAGCACCGATTGATCAATGATTCCCAGCATGGCTTCACAAGCGGACGTTCTTGTCTAACTAATCTATTAACATTCTTTTCATCAGTTTTCGAATCGGTGGACGAGGGGCACAATTATGATGTGGTATATCTCGACTTTAGCAAAGCCTTCGACAGAGTCCCCACGAAAGACTAATTAGAAAGGTAGAAGCACATGGCATCAAAGGTAATATCCTTAAATGGATTAGGGCGTGGTTACAGGACAGGAAACAGCGAGTGAGCATTAATGGCACTAAGTCCCATTGGAGCAACGTCACAAGTGGAGTTCCCCAAGGCTCAGTACTTGGACCATTATTATTTATTATATACATAAACGACATAGATATCGGCATAGACAGCAACATAAGCAAATTTGCTGATGACACTAAAATAGGACGTGTTATTAAATCTGACGAGGACTCCACAAAACTACAGGAAGATCTAAACAAATTTTTCGAATGGTCTGAAAAATGGCAGGTGAAATTCAACGTGGACAAATGTACAGTACTCAGTATAGGAGATGTAAACAGGGAAACCAGTTACCAGATGAACAACGATGCCATAGAGAAATCCGACTGCGAGAGAGATTTAGGAGTAATGATAAGTAGGAACCTTAAGCCAAGTAAACAATGTGTTTTTGCTCGTAACAAGGCTAATAAAGTACTTGGGTTCATTCAAAGGAGTGTTAGTTACAAGACTAGCGAGGTCATCCTAAAACTGTATCTTGCTCTTGTGAGACCACACCTGGATTATGCAGTTCAGTTCTGGTCACCGTATTACAGAATGGATATAGAATCCTTGGAAAGAATTCAGAGGAGAATGACAAGACTAATCCCGGGCATTAGGAACCTTGAATATAGAGACAGTTTAAAGCATCTTAATTTGCACTCCCTCGAGAGACGTAGAGCGAGGGGCGACCTGATAGAGGTGTATAAGTGGAAGGCAGGGCTAAACAAAGGGGACATTACAAAGGTACTCAAACTATCCAACCAGGAGCGAACTCGTAACAATGGTTTTAAATTAGACAAATTTAGATTTAGGCGTGAATTAGGTAAACACTGGTTTGGAAACAGAGTAGTGGATGAATGGAACAAGTCACCAAAAATCATCATTAACTCGAATACGCTGAATAGCTTCAAACATAGGTTGGATGCTTATATGAGCAATAGGGGTTGGGTGTAAACGGGACTGCCCAGTATGGGCCAGTAGGCCCGCTGCAGTTTCCTCCAATCTTATGTTCTTATTAAATACACTAACCCATTGATATTTAGGGGGTATGCTTAGATTGGGTATAGGTTGGTTGATCTTTAGGTAAAAATACTGTGGAAGGGGGACTGATCTTCAAGTGATCCTAAAACAGAGTTGTCACCTTTAAGAGAGAGAAGCTGGGTGAGTGAGCGAGCGAGTGTGTGGGACGGGTTATTAGAGAGGGAGGAGGAGGGAGTCGGCCAGGTTGCCTCAGGGCCTCCCAGATAGCGGTCACTGCCTGCTGGTCTATGGTCTCTCACCACCACCACTCCTCTCTGCCTGCATTACCACTACCACCACAACTACTCTGTGACTGCACCACCACAAACACCACCAGTCCATTCCGATTCCCTGACTGCACCACTACCAGTCCATTCCAATTCCCTGACTGCACCACCACCTCTACCACACGCACACACACACACACACACCCACACACACACACACATTCTGCTTTCTCCCGGTAAGCCTCCACCAAGGACGCATCACTGCCTGTTACTGACTCCCCAAAGCTGAACACCCTGAGGGCGTGGAGGGTAATTACTGGCAGGCCCACCTACCTACAATACCTCCTCCAGGGGCGTACAACAACACCTTTCCATTCACTGTGTTCATTAATGGTTGTTGTTTTAAAGCATCGCCAGAGGAACTTGCTGTCAATATGGAAACAGAAGTAACTTGACATCACCTGAAGATTGATTCCCAACATATTTCACCTTAAAATTAACCTAACCTAACCAAGCGTTACTATAGTTAATCATCAGGTGCAATAAGGTGGGAGGTGAATCTTAGGTGATCTGACACGTTTCACTGAAGGTCAGATCTGTACTTTATCCTTTTGACTTTAATGGGTAGTTTATGTTTTTCGTCAAGGTTGACTTAAAACGTCACTTACGAAAATTCAACATATTTGTTTTAAATCTGAGAAAAACATAAGAAAATTAATACAATAATACTGAAAAAAATTCCATTGGTATTGTTTCATGGCGTTCAATAAAGAATAGTTTAATGCTCCTTGCTGATAAAGAGAGTGATATAAATGACAGGAGTTGGGCACTACACGCCCAAGGTCCTCCTCTAACACCTCCCTGAAGATGTACAGGAGCGCTACACACCTCAGATCTCCTCCAGTACCCCACCCCCCCCGAAGGTGTAGAAGGAAGTATAGGCCTAACTCATGTACCCAGATAATGAGTGACACTGACATATTCACTGGGGAAATTGAGTCATTTAGCACAGGATGACTATAATGGCGGCCCTGGAGATGGTCGGGTTTGACGGACTGTTGGCTGCTGAAGACGAGAACCAGTGGTGGTTCTTGTGTTGTAGTGTGTGTTTACATGTAAGTGGTGGTTTTTGTGTTGTAGTGTGTGTTTACATCTAAGTGGTGGTTCTTGTGTTGTAGTGTGTGTTTACATCTAAGTGGTGGTTCTTGATGTGTTGTAGTGTGTGTTTACATCTAAGTGGTGGTTCTTGTTAATAATAATAATAATAATTAACGGTTTATTGAAAAAGTTCTGCAGCCCGAAGGCTGAAAATATACATTGGGCATAAATGACTTATTACATACATTGGTGGTTTAACAAAAGCCTTCATTAGAGAAAGGTAAAGGAACATACAGTGAACATACAGATTAATGTAGGTGTTGAACAGCAAAAACGTAGTGTAGTAACTCCCTCCCAGATGGTGTTAGGAGGGACCTCACGTGGTGTAGTAGTTCCCTCACAGATGGTGTTATGAGGGGCCTCACGTGGTGTAGTAATTCCCTCACAGATGGTGTTATGAGGGGCCTCACGTGGTGTAGTAATTCCTCACAGATGGTGTTATGAGGGGCCTCACGTGGTGTAGTAATTCCCTCACAGATGGTGTTATGAGGGGCCTCACGTGGTGTAGTAATTCCCTCACAGATGGTGTTATGAGGGGCCTCACGTGGTGTAGTAATTCCCTCACAGATGGTGTTATGAGGGGCCTCACGTGGTGTAGTAATTCCCTCACAGATGGTGTTATGAGGGGCCTCACGTGGTGTAGTAATTCCCTCACAGATGGTGTTATGAGGGGCCTCACGTGGTGTAGTAACTCCTTCACATATGGTGTTATGAGGGGCCTCACGTGGTGTAGTAATTCCCTCACAGATGGTGTTATATGAGTGAGGTGTGGTTCCAGGCCTTCCTATCGTAGACGGATTAACACATCGCTGGTAGTTGGGTCTCACGGGCCGTTATCACTGGGTACCTGGGACCTCACTGTGTGAAAGGTCAACTTGGGTACCACTGTTACTGTTGAGTTGTTCTCACTGACTTAAGCACTGTTCACCACTGTTCACCTCTGTTTAACACTGGTTCCATTTCTTTCCTAAATGAAATAGTGACTTCTGGCGTGAACTTGTTGATATTCCGGTGGGGAGGAGGGTTCAGGGGAGGGAGTTGGTATGGGCCAACATAGCAGTTGACCTGGCTGCTCCGAGAGGAGCGCCAGGTACGTCTTGACCCTTCGGTGGTCAAGGATGTAGTGTGTGTTGTAGTGTGTGTTTACATCTAAGTGGTGGTTCTTGTTGTGTTGTAGTGTGTGTTTACATCTAAGTGGTGGTTCTTGTTGTGTTGTAGTGTGTGTTTACATCTAAGTGGTGGTTCTTGTTGTCTTATAGTGTGTGTTTACATCTAAGTGGTGGTTCTTGTGTTGTAGTGTGTGTTTACATCTAAGTGGTGGTCCTTGATGTGTTGTAGTGTGTGTTTACATGACAGATATATATTTACTTGTTCACCCATTTATTATTTTCATTATTATTTTCTTAGTAGTGGTAGTAGTAGTAGTAGTAGCTGATTATTTTATGTCTGAGTGTGTGCATACGACTGGAAGTATGTGCACATGCATCTCCATACGTGCGTGTGTGTGGGGGGTACCGTAAGCCTCGTAAGGGCTATGAGGAGGAGGGGAGGGGAGGGGGAGGCAGGCCATGAATGACTCCTGTCCCTGATAAACATCTGTGACGCCTGCTAGACCTACAGCTGCCTGCCTCTAGTACACCACCCTGACCTATATCTGGGACAGTACACCACCCTGACCTATATCTGGGGCAGTACACCACCCTGGCTTGTATCTGGGACAGTACACCACCCTGGCGTGTATCAAGGAGAGTACACCACTCTGACCTGCATCTAGGACAGTACACCACCCTGGCGTGTATCAAGGAGAGTACACCACCCTGACCTATATCTGGGGCAGTACACCACCCTGACCTGTATCTGGGACAGTACCCCACCCTAGAGTGTCACCCCAGAGCACCACCTTAGAGTATCACCCTAGAGTACCACGTTCTAGTATTGCCCTATTGTACCATCCCAGAGTGCCACCCCAAAGTGCCAACCCAGAGTACCAACCCAGGGTATCACCCTAGAATCCTACAGTATTACCCGAGAGTACCATCCCAGAGTACCCGCCTGGCTTCCGTTTATACATAAGAACATATGAACATATACTGTACACCTCGATCATATCGCCCCTCACTCTACGTCTTTCAACGGAGTGCAAATTAAGATGCTTTAACCTGTCTCTGTACTCAAGGTTCCTAATCCCCGGGATTAGTCTTGTCATTCTCCTCTGTATGCTTTCTAAGGAGTCTATATTCATTCTGTAATGCGGTGACCAGAACTGAGCTGCATAATCCAAGTGAGGTCTCACAAGCGCAAGATACAGTTTTAGGCGCAAGATACAGTTTTAGGATGACTTCGCTAGTCTTGTAACTAACACTCCTTTGTATGAACCCAAGTACTTTGTTAGCCTTGTTTCGAGCAAATACACATTGTTGTCTTGATTTATGATTCCTACTTATCATTACTTCTAAATCTTTCTCACAGTCGGATTTCTCTATTGCATCGTTGTTCGTCTGATATCTGGTTTCTCTGTTTACATTTCCTAGACTGATTACTTTACATTTGTCCACATTATATTTCATCTGCCATTTTTCAGTCCATGCGATTTTTTTTTATGTTTTCCTGTAGTTTTGTGGAGTCCTCGTCAGTATTTAATTATACGCCCTATTTTAGTGTCGTCTGCAAATTTACTTATGTTGCTGTCTACGCTTATATCTTTGTCGTTTATGAATATGATAAATAGTAATGGTCCAAATAGTGAGCCTTGGGGTACTCTACTAATGACGTCACCCCAGTCGGATATGGTGCTATTAATACTGATTCTGTTAACTGTCCTGTAACCACGCACTAATCCAGTTTAGAACCTTATCATCCAATTCCATGAGCCTCCACTTTATGTTTTAGTCTTTCGTGGGGGACCCTGTCGAAGGCTTTGCTAAAGTCGAGGTAAACTACATCATAATCGTGTCTGCCATCCACTGATTCGAAAACAGTTGAAAAGAATGATAATAGATTTGTCAGACATGAACGCCCACTTGTGAAGCCATGTTGGGAATTATTGATCAATTTGTATTTCTCGAGGTGATTTCGAATTGAGTTTGAAACTTTTGCTTCCAGTAATTTGCCTATAATTATTGATGTTAAACTGACTGGACGGTAGTTAGAGGATAGTGATCGATCTCCCTTCTTGAAAATTGGCATCACATTCACTTTCCTCCAGGATTCTGGCACTACACCCGTTTTTAATGACATGTTAAACAAATCTGCTAAGGGCATACTCTGGCAAAAATCTCATCGGGACCTGGTGACTTATAAGGCTTTAGTTTACCTTCTTTTTTTTTAAGGGGATTAGCCCACCCGGGCACAGGTCACTGACCCACATCTGGGCCTGGGGGGGGGGGGCGAAAATGTAACAACAACAACAACTACAACTACAACTAATACTAATAATAATAATAATAATCATAAAGAAATACAAAAATAAAAAAAAGATCAAAAGTGAGAAACAATATGTTGTGTTGTCATTAGTAAGTGAAACAATTGAGACCCTGCAATTGTGTGTAAATGAGGCACAAAGTCAGATCAGCAACCTGAGACTTGGTCACAATTTGCTTACTAACATCGTTACAAGTCACTACTATCTCGCTTAATCTATTTTCTCCAATATCTCTGTATATATTCGGTGCCTCGGGTCATGTTTAAATTTTCGGTGGTGAAAACTGATGAAAAATATATGTTTAGATTATTGCTCATTTCTCCGTCGTTATCCGTGAGCTCGCCTGTATCTGACCACCACTGAGTACCACCATTGCGTGCTGGTATTGAAGACCTTACATGATCAGGTTACGAACGTCCTGTAGTTCATGGTCCATTAGTAATTCAACAACGTAACCTGATCTGATCGAACTTAATATAGCTTAGGTTGTAGCTAGCTTCATGTATATCATAGTAACCTAACTTGTTCTAACTAACCTAACCTTAACTACCCTAACCTTAACTAACCCAACTAACCTAACTTAACCAAACCAAATCAAACCTATACTAACCCTGTCTAACAGAACCTAACCTACCTAACGTAACTTAACCTAACCTAAGCTAACCAACGAATTAAAGAACGTTATCTAACAAATTGAAATTAAAATATTTTATTGACAATAAAAACTATTACATCCAATGGATAGGATAGTGTACGACTCCCACCCTCGCCTTTGCCATCCCCTTCTGGTGCTTACAAAAAGCATAAATGTTATAACAGTACAAGAATTATCTTTACAGTAATAAAATAGTTCATTTTGATATGAACACTGAACTACATTAAAAGACCCAGAAAATTTAATCTTGCAAAAAGTTAACTTGGAGCAAAAATTTTATATATTACAAGAATTATTTTAATCCTTCCATTACTAATCATTCAACGCTCCAGGCTCATCCCATATAAACACCCCATGTCTCCCCACAACGCTCCAGGCTCATCCCATATAAACACCCCATGTCTCCCCACAACGCTCCAGGCTCATCCCATATAAACACCCCATGTCTCCCCACAACGCTCCAGGCTCATCCCATATAAACACCCCATGTCTCCCCACAACGCTCCAGGCTCATCCCATATAAACACCCCATGTCTCCCCACAACGCTCCAGGCTCATCCCATATAAACACCCATGTCTCCCCACAACGCTCCAGGCTCATCCCATATAAACACCCCATGTCTCCCCACAACGCTCCAGGCTCATCCCATATAAACACCCCATGTCTCCCCACAACGCTCCAGGTTCATCCCATATAAACACCCCATGTCTCCCCACAACGCTCCAGGCTCATCCCATATAAACACCCCATGTCTCCCCACAACGCTCCAGGTTCATCCCATATAAACACTCCATGTCTCCCCACAACGCTCCAGGTTCATCCCATATAAACACCCCATGTCTCCCCACAACGCTCCAGGCTCATCCCATATAAACACCCCATGTCTCCCCACAACGCTCCAGGCTCATCCCATATAAACACCCCATGTCTCCCCACATACGTCATTTAATTCAGTGATCATGACGTCTTATCCAAGTGGCCTTCATAACGCGGTATCTATTGTGTTGCGTTGAACTGTACTGACAACTTATTTTTTGCCTCCTCTTCTTATCCTTATTATTATTCTTTTCCTACTACTCATCATCTTCTTTCTCCTCCTCCCAGTCTTTACCCCCTTTTTCCTTACATCTTCTTCATCTTTTCTTACCTATTCCTCCTCCTCCTTTCTTTTTCTCTTTCTCCAATTCCTACTCTTCCCTTCTCCTCTTCCTCTTTCCAATCCCCTCCCTCCTCTTCTTCTCTACAGAACTGTAGTTGTGAGTTCATGGTTTATCTTAAAGCTGAGAGAGATCCGTATTAACGAAGGCTAGCTCATCAATGTAGAGGTTAAGGTTCTATGCAATATAAAGTTTACAATAGCATAATATAATGAAGAATATAATGTGTAAATCTATAGTGATTGTTGGTATGTAATAATAGGGGTGGTGTCTGTATACAGTCGTCATCATTCTTCATAATTGAATGCTTTTGAAGGGAGAAGGCGAAGGAAAAGGGGAGGAGAGGGTAGGAAGGGGGAGGTGGAAGGAAGAGGGGAAATATTATATGGAGGAGTGGAGGGAAGGGAGGGTTGGTGGGGGAGGAGTTTGAAGGGGGAGGGGGAGGGAAAGGGGAGAGATTGGAAGGGTAGGTGAGGAACTAGAGGGGGAAGGGAGGAACTAGAGGGAGAAGGGAGGAACTAGAGGGAGAGGGAGGAACTGGAGGGGGAGGGGGAGAGGAGGTAGCTGGGTGTGCCGCGGGAGGCAAGTTTAGTCAATAAGCCGGATACAAGGTCATCATCCACCACCACCTACGCGAGGAGGACCTGTAGTGTACACGTGTAGAGGAGGACCTGTAGTGTACACGTGTAGAGGAGGACCTGTAGTGTACACGTGTAGAGGAGGACCTGTAGTGTACAAATGTCGAGGAGGTTAGGTTGGCATTAGGTTAGGATAGGGTAAGTGAGGTTTGGTTGAGTTAGGTTAGGTTGAGTTAGGTTAGGTTAAGTTTGGTTAGGGTGGTTGATGTTCAGGTGAAATAAGCCGGGGTGTCTCATCTTCACGTGATCGGGAGGTAGTGAGCAATGGCGGATATTTACAAAGTCAACTGAGTCAATATACTGTACCCGAGAGAACCAAAGCTGAGAGTGAGAATCTGTCCGGTCTAGTGTTTGTGAGAGAGCTGCCTGGCTGGGTTTGCTTGGCTGCCTGGCTGGCTGGGTTAGCTTGGCTGCCTGGCTGGCTGGGTTAGCTTGGCTGGCTGGGTTAGCTTGGCTGCCTGGCTGGCTGGGTTAGCTTGGCTGCCTGGCTGGCTGGGTTAGCTTGGCTGCCTGGCTGGATGGATGGTTGACTGGCTGGCTGGATGGCTTTGTGGATAAATGGATGGATGGCTTGATGGCTGGCTGGTTAGGTGAATGGATGGATGGACGGATGGACTGATGGACTGATGGATGGCTGACTTGTTTGGCTGGATGGCTAGAATGGCTGGCTGACTGGCTGGTTGACAGACATGGGCTCTATTTAACACTGTTGACAAGCACTGGTCTTCCTTGCTCACACCTGGAGCTGTCACAACATCCACTGGCAGGTAATTCCACAATATCACGACTCTTTACTCCAGGAAGGTTAGCTCTGCTGTCTTACGCACTGGTAGCTTATTTAGCTTAAGACTGTGGTGCGGCCATCAGCTAAAGCCAGATGTGTATATTTTTGTCTCTTCTTTTTCCTTTGGTAAATAATATTGATGTTGATATTGAAACAGTTGATTTAACCAGGAAAATACAGATACAGAGCGGACAATAACAACAACATTGACCGCTCATGCTCGTAAAAACGCGTGAAGCTGATAGAGATAATTCAATAGGTCAACACAGTCAGAGTTTTGAAATCATAAATAACCGTAGAACCTGAAGATTAGCCCTCTCCCCAGTTTACAGCATTTAACCTTAACATTAACCACACTAACGTTATCTGCGGGAGATTTGTTAGGTTAGATTAGGCCAGCATCAAGGTGGTTAATCTAAAGTTGAAATAAACTTGGGCCCAATCTTCATGTGATCAAAACATCTCTCTGAATACGTGAGGATAACACCTGGCATGGCATTAATAAAACAGACAAACACCACCGGTCCAGCTCGTGCATCCTGAGGCACACCGCAAGTCACAGGAGGAAGTCGTGTCTTTAACCACCACAAATGCTTTTAGAAAGTCGCTATTCCACGTTGAGCTTTTACCAGATTGCAGTTTCCGTTCAGTAGAAATTTGATATTTTCATGAAATATTCTTCCAAACGCCTATCCGGAGGTAACATAATATATACTGTCAATATAACAACCACACACGTGACCACACATACACCGCCTCCGGAAGTTGTGTCTAGCTGGAGTGACGAAACATGAATCAACACTGTCATTCCTTAACACGATTATTCTACTGTAAATGATCCCTCACGTGCTAAGATGATCCCTCGGTCTAAATGCAAGACACACACACACACACACACACGCTAGTTTTCATTCAATATTGGGCTTTACTTTCTTCACCAAGAGTTCATTACACAAGTCGTCGACCATTAGAATATACGCCGTAAGGGCCAGAACTTTTATTAGCCTTACAAGCTTATATAACTTGATATTAAGACGATCTACTGAGAACAGTGTATAAATTATGGTTGAACTGATCCAATGTGTTTCTTCACTGCTATGAGCCTGTTTGTATCCTCTCTCGTAAACACAGGAAAGGAATCCAGTCGGCCAGTGCCTCGACTTTGTCTCAACTCCATATTACTACTATTTACGAGTCTCAGATCTGATACACTTGCTGATGAAGACCAGTGATGGAGAGGGCAACGACTAAACCTCATCTGCCAAAAACTCAAGTTATCATTTTTTGTTTTATAATTTAATGAAAAAAAAACCACATTGATTATATTATTAACTTGGAGGAATAAGTCAAATAGGCCTCAGGCCTACTGGCCCCTAACCTAACAACTTAACCTAACCTAGCACAATCTTACCTAATAAAACCCAAGCTAACCTAATCCAAACCAACCAAACCTAAGCTAACCTGACCTAACCTAACCTGACCCAACCTAACCAAACCAAACCTAACCAAACCTAACCTAACTTTACTCGATCCAACCTAACCCCTCACACACCAAATATAATGGTTAAGCAAGGCTAGTTTAGCTTAGATTCGGTTAGGTTAAGTCAAACAAGGTCAGGTCAGGTCAGGTCAGATTAGGCTGGGTACTTGGAACCCATTATGACTGATCTCTATCAGACGTGGGGCCCCGTTACGAGTGCGGCACACTCGTCCTTACCAGAACCCTTCATGCAAGACTCTCCCTCCCGAGTCTGAAGCAACAGTGGCGGCGGCTGACTCAAGCGAGTCGAGTGAAGTAGTGTGACAACTCTCTCCCGCCACACGCAGCGGTAATTCACGGCTCACGGGGATCACCACGAGGTCCTCTAATAAATAACTCATAAATTTTAAACAACTGATATATATAGGAAAAACATAGGATATAATAATGAAGTATATTGAGGTAATTTGCTGCGTATGAGTAACACTTGTGAGAATGTGGCAATACAAAGCCAGAAATATTGTACTTAGCTACTTAATTCAGGTATTGTTTTATTCAGGGTGTGAATTGTCCCATCTTGGAATGTTGTAGGCAAGGGGAGGATTGCTGCCTGACTCACACCACCAAGCTAATCCTAATTGATCCAGAAAAAAATAACGTTAGGTTAGGTAAGCTTAAATTAAGTTGAATTAAGTTAGGTTTAATTAGGTTAGGTTGGATCAAAATCACGAGTAAAACCTTCAAATATAAAAACATCTGGAGACTGAACAATGGCCGTACACTTACCATAATCCTCTATAGTAACATAATCATAACACACCCTAAATTAACGTAAACCTTTTTATAAACAATGAGAAGTAAATTAACTTCTTTTCAACACAATACTCATTAAAAAAAAATACTCTCTCCACTTTACGCTGGAGCTGTTAATAACATTAGTGGTCGTAAGCGGTATGACAGCATCGCCAACACCTCTTTGTAAACCGGTTAGAAATTTGAGACTGTCATAACAAAAGCAAAGTCGTTTTACCTGTCCGACCCCTCAGTAGTGGTCTCAGGTTTCCTCACCACAGTTTAAGACATTGAAATTTTGTGACGTCTAGACTGGCAGTAAGTATTATGATATTTTTTTCCGCTATCCTTGGTCGACTCAAATTACTGTTTGCTGTTTTTATTTTTTTTATACCTGCACACTCTATGTATAAATATTTATACCTCTACAGTCTTTGTATATTTTCTTGTATACCTGCATTGTGTATTTTGCTTGTGTACCTACACTGTATATGTATATTGTTTATATGCCTACACCGTCAAATGCAATTTGTTTTTTATAGTTTGTATAATTTGATTAAAACTGCACTGCTTGCCTTATTAACTTGGGTGACTTTAAGACGACATGTTATCACTAATTATTCCTAATTGGTATTAAGTGAACGTATCTAAGGTAGAGTTTTAGTGTAATGTTGTTATTATTCCTCGATGATAATTTTGTAATTTGCCTTAAGTTAGTCGGTTAGGTTACGAACATGATCTGGGATGAGTACAGCACCACACAGAGACACTCACTCTCGGGAAACCTCAATTGTGAGTGTCTGTTACTTGAGGACTTAGAGCGGTGATTCTGAACCCTTTCCCCTGTTCGCAACCACCAAGCCGTTCTCATCCCCCGAATTCATGAAAGAACATATTGTTATAGGAATTAATAACAGATCCATCGTGGTTTATCTATATTGACAACTCAAAAATAAATAGTGAAAATGCAATGAATTACCAAAGTGCAAAAATACACAATTGACAACTAAATAATACATTGTAAAAATTCAGATAACTACAAATGTGCAAAAATTACTTTACTATTGCTAGTACTTTGCATGGTATGTTGCGGATGAAGCTGATTGATTATGCTTGTGCACTAAATTCAGTGACTTCGTTGCTGTCGTTTGTCCTTCATGATGGCATCGAATCTTGGCGTCTTGGTGCTGAGCCCTACTCGCTGAGCGACGTTTGATCCCAGCTTCCTCGCACCCCTAAGAAACCGGTTTCGTATCCCCGGTTAAGAACCACTGACATAGAGGATAATGCGAGTTAGTTTACGAAGACTACGATACATTACTAGTTTTCTGCCTCACACTACGTTATTTTCTTATAGTGTCTTGTTTTATATTACAATAAAAATAACGTTCGTGTGTGTGTGTGACAACGTTGATTCAGCTAACATTCCTTTGTGTGAATACAAATACTTTGTTGCCTTGTTTCGAGGCAAATACACATTGTTGTCTTGGTTTAAGATTCCTATTTACCTTTACCCTTAAGTCTTTCTCAGTCAGATTTATTCTATAGCAAAGTTGTTCATCTGATATCTGGTTTCCCTATTTACATCTCCTAGGCTAAGTGCTTCACATTTTTCCACATTAAATTTCGAATGCCACTTTTCAATTCACGAGAAAAGTTTGTGTAGATCTTCCTCGTAAGATTTAATTACACGCCCTATTTTAGTGTCGTCAGCACATTTACTTACGTTGCTGTTTACGCCTATATTAATAGAGTTTATGAATATAATAAATAGTAATGGTCCCAGTACTGAGCCTGGGGATACTCCACTAGTAACGTTACCCCAACTAGAACATAAAAGAATGGAGGAAACTGCAGCGGGCCTATTGGCCCATACTGTGCAGTCCCGTTTACACTCAACCCCTATCGCTCATATATCCATCCAACTTTTTTTTTTTTTTTACGTGAATTAGCCCACCCAGGCACAGGTCACTGACCCACATCGGGGCCTGGTGGGCGAAAATGTAATAATAATAATAATAATAATAATAATAATAATAATAATAATAATAATAATAATAATAAAGAACCACAAAGAAATACAAAATGAGAAAAAACAAAAGTGAGGAACAATATATGTATGTTGTGTTGTCAATAGTAAGAGAAACAATTGAGACCCTGCAATTGCGTGTAAATGAGGCAGAAAGTCAGATCAGCAACCTGGGACTTGGTCACAATTTTCGTGATGCCATGTGGCAGCAAGATCTACCACAGACAACACATTATGCTTCCAATATCTTCCCAGGTGGTAGTACCTCCCTGTTTGGTAGCTGCCTAATACCTACTACCTATCCAGCGTATTCGAGTTAATGATGATGTTTGATAACTTCTTCCACTCATCCACTACTCTATTTCCAAACCAATGTTAGCCTATTTCTCGCCTAAATCTAAATTTCTCTAATTTAAAACCATTGCTACGAGTTCGCTCCTGGATGGATAGTTTGAGTACCTTTGTTATATCACCTTTGTTTAATCTTGACTTCCATTTATACACCTTGATCGCATCGCCCCTCACTCTACGTCTCTCGAGGGAGTGCAGATTAAGATGCTTTAACCTGTCCCTGTACTCAAGGTTCCTAATGCCCGGGATTAGTCTTGTCATTCTTCTCTGAATTTTTTCTAGGGATTCTATATCCATTGTGTAGTATGGTGAGTTTGGGAAGAAATAGTCAATAATAATAGAACCTTCCTAACCTAGCTTGTCCTACCCTACCTTAACCTAACCCCCAGGTAGCATTAGGGTGGTCAGTCTTCAGGTGAAATTACGGAGAGGGCCTATCTTCACGTGACCCATTCATTTTTAAAGATACGTACTTGTCATAATAATTATTTTTAAATGTATCTAAAAGTCCTACATAATTTAGAGTTAACTAAAGTTTCCTCGGTTCTAAAGAAAGATGGCAGCCATAGGTCTAGTGTTTCTTGCGCTGGATAGAGATAAATCGCTCTGACTGATTACTTACAGCATGGCGTTTACCTCGTCAACCTGCCTTTCATTTACCTGGCCTTGTGTTGATAATTATAAAGATGTATGATATACATGAATAAGAATATAAGTAATAATAACGCATGTTGTAACAGAAGCTCGGTGTGAGTACGTGTCATAAACAGTAGACACGCCCTGCACACGTAGCCAGCATAAAGTTACGGTGAAATGGGATTATACTTGGTGTTGGCAAAAACTATGACGAATTGTACACGATAAGTGGTGTTGGTGTGGGGGGCGTTCGTGTGTGGGTTTTCGATATTAAACAAGGAAGAAGTCGTTAAAGTGTTAGATGTAGACTTTGGTTTAAGGAGCATTGGTGTGTTTTTACCTTTGGTAATATAAAATAATGTTTATTTTTGTGTGAGTGAATGGTCTAGACTAGAGCGTGGTGGGGATGGGCGGGGTAGGATGAGGCCTCGACCTACCAACCCCCCTAGGCCTACCTGAGCCTGGGAGCGGCGCCTCAGTGGTCGTGGGTCCTTTCCCTCTTTACTCAGGTCATGTGGCGTGCTTTATGGTTTTATGGCAATCCTCCACAGCCCGAGATGGGAGAGATAACACTACCATGGGAAATGCCCAGCAGTCACCCTTGCCTCCTTCCCTCCCTCCCGACGGGGCTGTCTCAGGAGTCAGGTCTTCGTCCGTCGAATGGTCAAGGTCTCTTAGGACACGTCGGGATATTTCCTGAGGTCTGAAAACCCGTCCGGAATGCGAGTAGCGGCTAATGGGGAGGAGAGCGGCAGCGACCATGATGGTTGGTGCATGACCAGGGGCCCCTTGCGTGCTGACTCCCTCACCACTACCTAATTCTACCTCCTTATCTCATCACGTCTCTCTACTAACATTTTTTCCCCAATACATTTTTCGCTTTAAGTCGATGAGTTGGTGATGAAGCTGAAACACACCCGAAGAACACCTGCAAATGTTGAGACTCAGCAGAGGTGATGTTATGTAAACCATGATAACTTGTTTTGAGGGAGTAAGACGCAGCCAGGAGGAGGAAGAGGTGGCGGGCCAAGCCGTAAACCTGACCATATTGGTTGGTGAAGACCACAAGTGTAAACTACAGTAGCAGTGCACCTACCCTCACCCACCCACCCTCACTCACCCACCCCCACTCACCCATCCTCGCCCACCCTCACTCACCCACCTTCACTCATCCACCCTCACTCACCCCTCACTTGAGTAGTTGTCACAGGTGTGTGTGTGTGTGTGTGTGTGTGTGTGTGTGTGTGTGTGTGTGTGTGTGCAGCCGCAATCAGTGTTGTCTATTTTCAATGATAACTCACTCACTGTACGCCACACCTAACACACCAGTCAACCAACCTTCTCCACACCCACCACACCTCACCTCACCCTGTCCCAAGCTCCCCCTCACCCCAAGCTCCCCCTCGCCCCACCTGCCCCAAGCTCCCCCTCACCATACCCTGCCCAAACTTTCCCTCACCGTACCCTACCCCATTGTCCCCATCACCACACCCTGCCCCATTGTCCCCTTCACCACACCCTGCCCCATTGTCCCCTTCACCACACCCTGCCCCAAGCTCTTCCTCTGCTCACCCTGCCCTAAGCTCCCCCTCAGCTCACCCTGCCCCAAGCTCCTCCTTACCTCACCCTGGACCGCCCATGGGAACACCTTAGGCCAGCGCCGACCTCACAACCAAACTTCCTGCTTGGCGTCACTAACCAGAGCCCCGAGGAAGCGGTGTAGTGTATTTATCCAGAATAATACAATGCTAACAAAAACAACAATATAGACAAGGTCACGCCTTTCGAGTGTTATAATTCTCTTGAAGGTGTTTGATAAATACTGTACATATATCATCGTCTCTTTCAAAGGTTTCGGAGCTGAGCATTGGTGTAGGATCCATGATTTGATTTCTTTCGTACACGCAGAAGTCTCTTCCTCCTATGCTTTCTTGCTAGTCCACCCAAGGGTTGTTTCACCATCATTCAGCAGCTACTGGATTACTCCACCACCCTGACAGGATGCTAATCCATCTAAGGGTTGTTTCACCATCATTCAGCAGCCACTTGGCGGTCCATAATCAAAGCAGGATCAAACTTGTCGATTCAAGAACTTCCCCTGGCCCGTGGTGTAAGTCTCTCCCCAGATGGCCCCGCAGTGTAGTGATAACCTCCGGACTGTTGACTCACCGTGATGGGAGAGAATGTTGTGTCCAGCGTGGGGGCTGCTAAACTCCAGACCCCGAACCGGACCTGAATTATGATAACACCCCAACTTGGGTCATGCTTAGCTTAAGTTACGGGCCATTAACTTAGGATGGAGCAGGCTTCTTTAGGTTAGGTTAGGTCAGTCTTATGATTGATTAGATTTAGTTAGGTTAGGTTAGAGTTCCGGGTTCATATCCGGTATTCACCAAACGCTGTCGAGAGGAGGGAACGTGCTTGATGACGGGGGGGGTAAAGGGTGAGTGAACACCTACCCCGATACCTACCTCTAACACCTACCCCCTACCCCCAGCACCTATCCTCACCACCTACACTCACCACCTACCCTCCAACACCTAACCCAAACACTTACCCCCAATACCTACCCCCAATACTTGCCCCTAACACCTGCCTCTAACATCTACTCCCAAGCACCTCCCCACAGCACCTACCCCCAAGCACATACCCCGAACACCTACCCTTAGCAATTATCCCAGCAGCTACCGATTTTTTTGTAGAGAAAGGATGGGTGAAAGAAGATTAGAGGTGTGGGAAGGAAGTTATAGTTCGGAAATTGAAGAAATTTAGGAGGAGGTAAGAGAGGGCGGGCTGACCGCCTAGCTAAGCTTATAATGTGTTAGGGTTGTGTCATGGGTTAGTTATTGTCTGTCGGTACAGGCACTAGACATCCTACCCTGTCCCATATATGGGCGTTTTAAGGGCCTTATTTCATATTCCGCCGACCCTACTGGCGGATGCTGGTCTAGCCTTAAGCATCTAATCCCCAAGCATGTCCCCGCAACTCATACCCCCAGGCACCTCCCGGCAGCACCCTACCCCCAGCATCTATACCCCAGCACCTATTCCCAGCAGCCTCGTGGGAAGACAAACCTTAAGACTCTCAACCCTCACCTCTGTTGAATCCGTCATGACAGTTGACGTCGAGTAAATATATGTCCATAGTGGACACTCCTGGCCGCCGTGCACCTGTTGATGTGGATGTTGAGCTGATGTTGACTCTGTTGCGGCTGCCTTGTTGATGTTGAGATAATATTGACTTTGTTTCAGCTGCTCTGTTGATGGGGAGGTGATGTTGCCTCTGTTGCAGCTGTTTTTATCTTATTGAGATGATCTTAACTCTGAGGAGACCTAAACGTTGTATGCTTGTCAGTCTATCATTCCATCTGTACATGTCTTTAAGTAGTGAAGACGACATCTGAACGCTGTATTGAACTAGTTACCAGAAACTTCATCTCCTATACTGTGTTGTCTTGTGTCAGGTCTTTCATGAATTCTATTCTCTGATTTTTTTCTCCTTTTTGTTTTACGATGTTTGTAAGTAGTTTTGTTTTCCATACTTAGTCTAGGAGATGTCTAATTTAAAACCATCGTTACGAGTTCGCTCCTGGTTGGATAATTTGAGTACCTTTGTTATATCACCTTTGTTTAGTACTGACTTCCATTTATACACCTCGATCATATCGCCCCTCACTCTACGTCACTCGAGGAAGTGCAGATTAAGATGTTTTAACCTGTCCCTGTACTCAAGGTAACTCTAACGTCACTGGATAGCTTCAAACATACGTTTGGATCTTCTTTCAACTTTATGAACGCTAAAATTCGACTACCCTCCCTTACCTCTCAACCAAAGCTTTTTTTTTTTTAGTTTAACAAATTTATTGACAAAGCTTGGAGTACAGTTTGCCTATTCTGAGTAATTCAGTCAGGTCTTGACACTGAGGGTGGTATCACTTCTCACTGCCACACAGGACAGAGGTTCTTACACAAAGAAATACATCATATTCATTAGCAGTATATATAGGTCAGATTCATGTGGGTGATGTCACTGTTCACTGCCATGCAGGACAGAGGTTCATATACATTGGACTTTTATTGCCACACTTATTAACTACAGCTAAGGTCTCTCTCGTTCATCTGTCAGGGGCGGTTCCAGGAATATCAAAAGGGGGGGGGGCATGAAGTTGTGGGTGGGGGAACATGGCGAGCGCAGCGAGCCCATCCAGCTGTTTGTTTGTTTGTTTTTTTGGTGGGGCGCTGTAAGCCATCTTAAAAAAGTTTTTGAAATCTGACCAATATCATGGGCATTTTGAGGCCATTGTAAAGCCATTCGCACTTGATATTTCGAGATATTCTGAAGTCAGTAGTAAATACTTTTTACAAGGCAAAAATGCATGAGTACAATACTGCATTAAAGAAAAAATATTGGATTTTCTGGTGAAAGGGGGTCCGACCCCCAGGACCTCCCTGGATCCGCCCTTGCCTGCCAACCAGAGCTCTGTGTTTTTGTCGCCCGTCGTCTCGCAGCTCACACCATCACAACCCGTTCTGGCACGTCGATTATTCCTGGTCTAGCAGCAGGTGAGGGCGCTAGTCAGGTCAGTTGCTCCTGCCTCCCCCCTCCCCGAAGCAACCCCTACAGGCATGACCAGAACTTGTACCCTCCTAGACTTTACCTTCACCCTGCCAGAGCCCCAAGTGTGACCACACCTACCTACCCCAAGCTTATGACCAGCACCAGTAACACACTGAGTACAGTACACTACACAAGTACACATGAATGACCAATGTTAGTTAAGGAGTTACGTGCGTACGGCAAACTAGTATGAACGTCTTGGGGGTGAGTGAATGACCGGCACCTAAGCTTAACGGTACCTTCTCTATGTTATAAAATAGTCTTGATGACCTGCATGGTAACGCCGGTAAAAAATGAATCGGAGCGCTCGCTGATTCGTAAAGTTTCGTACGATCAGCGTTCCTCGTGAGTGATCATAAATTATTCAGAGTAACAGGGATTGCTGGTGAATTTAAAGAACCATCCTGCAAAATCACAACTTGTTTTGAATGAGGAAGAGATTCATCAGGTGTAAATAATGTCCCAAAGTTTTAAAGTGTTTGAGGGTGATGGACAATAGGCGCTTACTCTATGATTGTAAATACTTTTCCCATAATTACGTTCATATATAACATCTCTAAGCATTTAGGAGAAATTATAGAGTGTGTAGACCGGAGAAGAAGATAGAAGACTTAAAGTCAGTGAAGAAATTGAAGGAAAAATGTGGGTTATGTTTGAAGAGAAAGTGCTTTGTCTTCAACGTGAGACAAACGAGTCATGGGATCACTCGTGCGGTCTTGGATAGGGAAAGGGCAGTTGTACGAGCAGTGAGTGATCATTGGTGCAGTGTTAGTGGTGGTAGGAACTTATTGACACTGGATAGCTTCAAACATAGGTTGGATGGATATACGAGTGTTCGGGGTTGGGTGTAAACGGAACTGCCCAGTATGGGCCAATAGGTCAATTGCAGTTTCCTCCATTCTTATGTTCTTATTAGTTAATTCAGGTCTGACACTCGCAATAAAAGAGAAAATGATTGAAAACTTAGTCCTAAATATAGTGATTATTTTTACAATAATTAATAACGATCCAATTGTCTGACCCTCTCCAGGGAACTCGAGAGTTACTGGAGGTCTCACAGCTACTGGGTAACTCACAGCTACTGAGTAACCCACAGCTACTAGGTAACTCAAAGGTACTACAGCAACCCTGGGTAGGCTTACAGCAGTTACAGCGCCCACCACCACCACTACCATCACTACCACCGCTACCACCACCACCGCTACCACCACCACCACCGCTACCACCACCACTACAACCACCATTACCATCACTAGCATCAACACACTAGCATCAACACCACCACTACGACCACCACCATTACCACTGCCACCACCACCACTACCACCATACCACTACATCGCCACCACTACCACATCACCACTAGCACTACCACCGCCACCACTATCACCACAACCACTATCACCACAACCAATTATCATCACCACTACTACCATCATCATCACTGCCATCACCAATACCACGACCATCACCACCACCATCACTGCCATCACCAATACCACCACCACTACCGTCACCACCAATCCCACCACTAGCACCACTACCAACACTACATCATTACCGCCAGCACCAGATTTTAATTTCATATCTGAACAGAAAGTAGAGCCAGATTGTGATGATGAAGATGTAAAAAACAAAAAATAATGAGACTAAAGTTCGATGGTAAAAAAGAGACGATAAATAGGTTGAGAAATGATTGACAACATGGGAGAAGAATTAGGACCAGATTTTGATATTAAAAAGACTGGGAGACTTACACCCATCCCAACTTGAACCTAACCTAACCTAACCTAACACACAGAGAGAGAGAGAGAGAGAGAGAGAGAGAGAGAGAGAGAGAGAGAGAGAGAGAGAGAGAGAGAGAGAGAGAGAGAGAGAGAGAGAGAGAGAGAGAGAGAGAGAGAGAGAGAGAGAGAGAGAGAGAGAGAGAGAGAGAGAGAGAGAGAGAGAGTACAAGGGCACTGGCACCTCTCGTGTCCTCCCACAGGAAATGATGATCAAGTATATTAGTGATGGAGGTACTGATGTGTCTGGCTGTACATCATGTGTTGTCTGGCAGTACGTCGTGTGTGTGTGTGTGGCGGAAGAATGTGACCACCATGGGAACCCAATGACTACACCGGCGGATGAAGGCAATCCATGATGGTCAGGCTACTAAGGTGAAACGCAACAAACTGGGCTATCGACAGTCCATTACAATTCTCCCTCTCCCCAGTCGTTGCAACACTTGCACCACTGGATCAGGAAAATGGAATGCCAGGATGTGTGGTTGCAGCCTGCGCTCCTGCCTCTCCACATAAATCAACTCACGCACAGCCATCATCCAGCTCATCATACCTCTCATCATCATCCAACCCCTTATACCTCCAAAAGTCCTATAGCGACGGATGAGTGGCGACGGGGACAGGCAGAGATGATTGCCGGGAGTCTCTAGCCACACCTCTGCACATGGGTGGCACAGCTAAGATGGTCGTTTATGCACTGGGATCTAGGCAGCAGTGCAATCCGGTCCTGTCTGTGCAACTGAGCAGCCCTTTCGAGAAGCCACTCTGCTCACCCCACATGGGCAGGGGGCTAGAAAAGGTGCCCTAAACACAGCCTGCCTAAAAAAAAAAAAAACTGACTGGGCAACCGTACTCAGTAAGGTCATCCTTATGTGGTCGAAAACACAATCAAAATCACAAATCCAAACAAAAGCAAACTCTACAACCTCTTATGGTCACTGCATGGAATGTCAGGACCCTCCTGGATACTGGTGCAAATGAGCATCCTGAAAGAAGAACTGCCCTGTGGCAAAAGAGCTGGCTAGGTATAACATCGACATAGCAGCCATTAGTGAGTCCCAGCTCTCAGACGAGGGTCAACTCACAAAACAGGGTTCTAGCTATACCTTCTTCTGGAAGGGTAAGCCTGCTGCGGAGAGAAACCGCATTTGTGGAGTTGGCTTTGCCATCCGCCAACGCATTCTACACAGGCTAACTGAAATGCCTATTGGGATCAACGAGCGTCTCCTGACGCTTCGAGTCCCACTGAATCACTCACGTCATGCCTTTTTCATTAGTGCATACGCCCCAACACTGAATGCAGAGGATGACATCAAGGAGGCCTTTTACACCGACCTCGACAGAGTGCTAACCTCTATCCCCAGAGAAGATAAGGTTGTGCTCTTTGATGACTATACACAACCTCACTATCACCAATACCTTGTTTAGGCTGGCTGACAAGTTCAAGGGTTCGTGGCAACACCCACGATCCAAACACTGGCATCTCATTTACGACATCATTGTCAGGGAAAGAGATCACCGAGATGTCCTCATCACCCGAGTGTCGGCAGCTTCCACTACTGAACTTCAGTATGCAGACGACTTCAGTCTTGCTGCTCACACTGAATGCGACCTACAGAAAATCTTGAACACCTACGCAGATGCGTATGCACACTTCGGCCTTGAGGTGAATGTACTTAATACTCCTATTCTCTTTCAATCTGCCCCTGGTTCAAACACACCGCCATCCATCCATCCATCCATCTTAATTGTACTACCCTCTCCAATGCTACCCACTTTCAGTATCTTGGCTCCCACCTGTCCACCACCGCGGACATCAATGAAGAGATAGAGTATCGGATCAGATGTACATCTCAAGCCTTTGGCAGACTCCGAAACCGTGTCTTCAGCTGTAGGGAGCTGAAATTTACTACAAAGTTACACGTATATCAAGCAGTGGTCCTCCCCACCCTGCTATATGGCAGCGAGACATGGGTCACATACAGGAGGCACCTCAAGGCAGTTGAAAACTTTCACCGACGTAGTCTACGTTCTATCCTCCGAGTTCGCTGGGAAGACAAGAGAACAAATGCCACCATCCTTACTGACACCAACTGTAGGAGCATCGAGGCTACCATTATACCTGTACATGAGCAAATACGCTGGACTGGCCATGCTACTCGCATGGATGAAAGTCGACTGCCAAAGCAGCTTCTTTACAGCCACCTAACAAATAGTAAACGTAACGCCGGCGGGCAACTGAAAAGGCATAAGGATAGTCTTAAGACAAACCTGAAAAAGTGCCAAATCGACTCCCTCACCTGGGAGTCGATTACTCCACATCGTAACGCTTGGAGGAGCACCACACCAGATGGTGTTAATACTTTCGAGTTAGCCCGACCGCAAATCGAGGCAGACAAGCGCCAACACCGGAAAGACGCTGCCACCACCCCTCCCGCACTCGATGTAGCCCACCACATGTGCAACATCTGAACAACTCTCCCTGTCCCGTATCGGCCTGTTTAGTCCCCTCAAAACTCATCAATGAAGGTGACATCCCTAATAACTCGCATCTTTGTATCATAGCTGGATGATCGTCATACTCAATTCCGAGTGACAGCAAAGTAGTAGTAGTAGTAGTAGTGTGTGTGTGTGTGTGTGTGTGTGTGTGTGTGTGTGTTCATGACAGAGCTGTTATCAATGCGTCATTAAAGTTATCTTGTTAAAATTTGGTTCATTTTTGTTATTAATTTTGTGTGTGAATTATTTTTATAATTATTATTATTATTTTTTATAATTATTATTTTTTATAATTAATATTATTATTATTACAAACAATGACCATAGACACTGCAGGTAAACACACAATTAATATAGACAGTGAAGATATGCAAACAATGAACAAAGCCAGTGCACTGTGATATAAATAATGAAAAACAGTAAGTTCGAGATATTATTTGTTACTTAATGAGTAACTGATCGGTTAAAAAAATAGTTGGGTTTGTGTGCGTCGTAATATGACGTGTATTAAATGATGCAAAAAGTATCTTTATACTGTAATATTGTATTAGGCAATTCGACACAACAGACGAAGGATTTTGACAACCTTACCGAGACAACAGAAGTCGCAGTGTTCGTTTTGAAATTTATTGGATCCCTCCGAAAAGATACGTTTTTATATGGATATTAATACACTACATTTATCTCAAGGAATTATTATATAACATTTAGTATCATCTGGATTAATACATGTAACATGGTGTTAGTAAATACATGTGAGAACGTTACCAGGATTATCACTTTTTATTTATTTATTATTTTTTTTTACATTTATATTATAAGTAGAAGGATAAAGAGAATAATATATTAGTTATCAACATAGTACGTTCGCCCCCCTTCCTCTTCCTCCTAAATCAGATTAGGGTGATGTCACTAGTGGAGTACTCCAAGGCTCAGTACTTGGACCATTACTATTTATTACTCGTATATACTTTTTTTTACGGGGAATAATATGTTGTGTTGTCAATAGTAAGAGAAACAATTGAGACCCTGCAATTGTGTGTAAATGAGGCAGAAAGTCAGATCAGCAACCTGGGACTTGGTCACAATTTTCGTGATTCCATGTGGCAGCAGGGTCTACCATTAGACAACACATTATGCTTCCAATGTCTTCCCAGGCGGGAATACCTCCCTGTTTGATAAGAACATAAGAACATAAGAATGGAGGAAACTGCAGCGGGCCTGTTGGCCGATACTGGGCAGTCCCGTTTACACCCAACCCCTATTGCTCATATAAGCATCCAACCTATGTTTGAAGCTATTCAGCGTATTCGAATTAATGATGACATTTGATAACTTGTTCCATTCATCCACAACTCTGTTTCCAAACCAGTGTTTACCTATTTCACGCCTAAATCTAAATTTGTCTAATTTAAAACCATTGTTACGAGTTCGCTCCTGGTTGGATAGTTTGAGTACCTTTGTAATATCCCCTTTGTTTAGCCCTGACTTCCACTTATACACCTCTATCAGGTCGCCCCTCGCTCTACGTCTCTCGAGGGAGTGCAAATTAAGGTGTTTTAACCTGTCTCTATACTCAAGGTTCCTAATGCCCGGGATTAGTCTTGTCATTCTCCTCTGAATTCTTTCCAATGATTCTATATCCATTCTGTAATACGGTGACCAGAACTGAACTGCGTAATCCAGGTGTGGTCTCACAAGAGCAAGATACAGTTTTAGGATGACCTCGCTAGTCTTGTAACTAACACTCCTTTGTATGAACCCAAGTACTTTATTAGCTTTGTTACGAGCAAAAACACATTGTTTACTTGGCTTAAGGTTCCTACTTATTAGTACTCCTAAATCTCTCTCGCAGTCGGATTTCTCTATGGCATCGTTGTTCATCTGATATCTGGTTTCCCTGTTTACATCTCCTATACTGAGTACTCTACATTTCTCCACGTTGAATTTCATCTGCCATTTTTCAGACCATTCGAAAAATTTGTTTAGATCTTCCTGTAGTTTGCTGAGTCCTCGTCAGATTTAATAACACGTCCTATTTTAGTGTCATCAGCAAATTTACTTATGTTGCTGTCTATGCCGATATCTATGTCGTTTATGTATATAATAAATAATAATGGTCCAAGTACTGAGCCTTGGGGAACTCCACTTGTGACGTTGCTCCAATGGGACTTAGTGCCCTTAATGCTCACTCGCTGTTTCCTGTCCTGTAACCACGCCCTAATCCATTTAAGGATGTTACCTTTGATGCCATGAGCTTCTACCTTTCTAATTAGTCTTTCGTGGGGGACTCTGTCGAAGGCTTTGTTAAAGTCGAGATATACCACATCATAATTGTGCCCCTCGTCCACCGATTCGAAAACTGATGAAAAGAATGTTAATAGATTAGTTAGACAAGAACGTCCGCTTGTGAAGCCATGCTGGGAATCATTGATCAATCAGTGCTTCTCCAGGTGATTTCGAATAGTTTGAAATGATTGCTTCCAGTAATTTGCCTACTATTGATGTTAGACTGATTGGGCGATAGTTAGAGGATAGTGATCTATCCCCCTTCTTGAAAATCGGTATTACATTCGCTATCCTCCAGGATTCTGGTACTACACCTGTTTTTAAGGACATGTTAACCAGCTTAGCTTAGGGCATACTAAGCTCTTCCTTACATTCCTTTAATACTCTGGCAAATATCTCATCGGGACCAGGTGACTTATTAGGCTTTAGTTTGTCTATTTGCTTACTAACATCGTTCCTAGTCACTACTATCTCGCTTAATTTGTTTTCTTCACTATCTCTGAATAGAGTCGGTGCCTCGGGTATCATGTTTAAATTTTCGGTGGTGAAAACTGTTGAAAAATATTTATTCAAATTATTGCTCATTTCTCCGTCGTTAGGAACCTTGAGTATAGAGACAGATTAAAGCATCTGAACTTGCATTCCCTGGAGAGACGTAGAGTAAGGGGCGATATGATAGAAATTTATAAATGGAAGTCAGGGTTAAACAAACGTGAGGTACTTAAATTATCCAAACACGAGCAAATTCGTAGCAATAGTTTTAAATTAGACAAATCTAGATTTAGGCGCGAGATAGGTGAACATTGGTTTGGAAATAGTGTAGTGGATGAGTGGAACAAGTTACCAAACATCATCATAACTCAAATACGCTGGGTGGCTTCAAGCATAGGTTAGATGGATATATGAGTGATAGGGGTTGGGTGTAAACGGGACTGCCCAGTATGGGCAAATAGGCCCGCGCAGTTTCCTCCATCTTTTATGTTTTTATGTTTCTCCTCATTCTCATCCTCCTCCTCCCCCACCACCAAAAAAAAAAAAATATATATATATATATATATATATATATATATATATATATATATATATATATATATATATATATATATATATATATATATATATATATATATATATATATATATATATATATATATATATATATATATATATATATATATATATATATATATATATATATATATATATATATGTGTGTGTGTGTTATAATAATAATAATAAGAGCCTCCGGAAAGATAACTTCCTTTTCTCCTCTTAAGAAATATCGGCGTGGTTTGTAGGACGTGGGTCGTGGGTTGTGGTGGATCGTGGGAGTCGTGGGTCTTAGGGTGTGGGTCGTGGATTATGGAACTTGAGTTACGGGGCGTGAGTCCTAGAACGTGGGCGTGGTGCGTGGGTAATGGGACATGGATTTTTTTTTCATTTATTGGGCACCCCCCTACATCCTTGTGTAAGGTGAAGCGCAGAAGCGCTTTACAGCGCCCAACAGGGAAGCATGCCAAGTTCATGCTTGCCTTATGTCCGATGAGTTAAGGGCGTAGGAGCCTGAAGAGTTAATAATTTTTATGTCTAAGCAAGTTATTGGAAGCTCCAACAACTTGTACCTGAATACGAATTCGCAACTTTCGACTTACAGCAGGTACCTACAGTGCTGCGAGGTGAACAGGAACCAGGAGGACTAGGAAGAGTGGGGACATGGATTGTGGGGCTGGGAACATGGGTCATGCTGTGTGGGACATGGGTCATGGGCGTTAGTCGTGGAGAGGGAGACAAATGTCATGGGGCGTGAGTCGTGGGGCGTGGAGCCATGGGGTGTGGGTCGTGGGTTTGTGAAGTAGAGGAGCGCCCTTCTCCCCTCTTTCTCTCTGTCCTCCGGAAATGCCTGCCCCTCATCCTGTCTGCCCTCTCCCCCTTCTCCTCCCTCCCCACCTCCCCTTACCTATCATCCCAGCCCTCCCTCCCCACAACCACTGTCCCTCCGGTAACAAAACACCTCCCTACTACCACACGCAGACCTCACCATGAGTGAGAGAGAGAGAGAGAGAGAGAGAGAGAGAGAGAGAAGCTAAAATCGTCTTACAAGTTTACAATGATTCAACATATACATAGACAATACAGGTGTACAAGCAATGCATATAGACAGTGCAGGTATACAAACTAATTGCATAGTGCAGGCTCACAAGCAATGAATCATAGACAGTTGAGTCCTGTCGCCTCTCCTCCTGGACCACAAACCCCGAGATTCAAAATTGTGAATCCGAAGCATTTATGGACAGAATAATACATAGGTGTGTCTACTACTTCGGGTTCACTAGTCTGAATCTCGAGTTTCGTGGAACAGCAAGAGAGGCAGCAGGACTTTTGTGGGGTGACTGTACATCGACAGCTCATGTATACAAATAACGTACATAAACATTGCAAGTATAAAATGCATATAGACATTGCAGTTATACAAACATTTCGTTCACCGTGACGTCCCAGGTAACACAACACCCAAGAGAGACTATCGTCCTCCCTCATCTCCTGACCATGATGTCTTCACCACTAGCTGGACAGGGGAAACGACACGGAGGCTAGAAAGTGAATGGAGATCGCCTGAAATTCGTCCCCTGGAGGGTTAGGTTAGTTTAGGCTAGGTTAGTTTAGGCTAGGTTAGGTTAGGTTAGATTAGATTAGGTTAGATTAGATTAGATTAGGTTAGGTTAATCATAAGGTAAAATAAACTGGAGGAGCCAACCATCAGGTGATCCGTGGATGGCATTGTAACTATGACTGAGATTGATAAACTCATATACCCAGCCACCTACCCAGCCATCCGCCCAGCCATCCGCCCAGCCACCCGCCCAGCTACCCAGCCAGCCATTCTTGACCGGAGGGTAGCGGGTACAGCTGCCTCATCGCCGGGGAATGTTCACTCTGCCGCTTGTCTCTTATACCAACACACACACACACACACTTACCCTACCTGAGAGGGAGCTGAGAGAAGGAAATATCACTACATTAGACGGGGATCACCTGGCGGTTAGACATTCCATCATATTGTAGTAATAATATTATGATTATCAAAGGGCATAGAAATTACTAGGATGTTAATGGTAACAAGTGACTTGCTTGACAGGGTCTGGTTAATCAATGCGACTGGGGGTGCCAAGAATGTGAGCAATTGGCTTTAAACGTGATTGGTGGTATCTGGAGTTTAACGGGGCGTCAGCTGCTAATGGTGGCATGTTTGGTTTTCCTGAAGCTTAGACACACTAGCTTATTCCACCTGAAACAAATAGAGTAACTTAACCTAACCTATCTCCCCCAAGTAGCAGTATGGTCGTTAATCTTTGGTTTAAATAGGCCGGGGTGTCTAATATTCAGGTGATCTGGGAGCTCAATAGCTGTAAGGTAGTGTACACTTCAAGTGACTCGAAGATCAGTCATCTATCTACTTGTCCACTGAATACAAGCGAGTGGAAAGTGCTTCATATATACCTGGTGATGAAGGCTACACGTGAGGGCGGTGCTGAAGAGGGAATCTGGATATAAAGGATCGGTGATTGTCCTGTTAGTTCACCGACTTAGATTACTTTGATGGTCAGATTAGCCAATCTCTCTAGTTAGCCTGATTGTGGTTCCTGCGATGTTTGCCAGGGGAATCGCCAATCAATCGGGTGTGGAACATAAGAACATAAGAATGGAGGAAACTGCAGCTGGCCTATTGGCCCATACTGGGTAGTCCCGTTTACACCCAACCCCTATCGCTCATATATCCATCCAACCTATGTTTGAAGCTATCCAGCGTGTTCGAGTTAGGATGAAGTTTGGTAACTTGTTCCACTCATCCACTACTCTATTTCCAAACCAATGTTTACCTATTTCGCGCCTAAATCTAAATTTGTCTAATTTAAAACATTTTTAAGAGTTAGCTCCTGGTTGGATAGTTTGAGTACGTTTGTTATTTCACCTTTGTTTAGCCCTGACTTCCATTTATACACCTCGATCATATTGCCCCTCACTCTACGTTTGAATAACATGAATTAACCTACCCTTAACATAACCTACCTCTAACCCTACCTACTTTTATCCTAACCTTATATAATCTATCCTAACCTAATTAAACCTACTACTAACCTAACCAAACTTAACTTAACCTAACTTAACCTAACCTAACTTAAAATTACCAACCCCCTAAGAGGAGTAATAGAACCCGTAGGCCTGAAGGGCGAATACATTATATTGTATACTAATCCTTCTGTACACAAGGAGGCAGCGTGGCCGACACTGCACTCGCCAGCCTTCACTTAAACTGTAAAATTATGTACGAATTACTGCTGGGTCAACTTAGGGACAAGAAAAAATTTTTCTATCCACGTTGCCTCCGCAACCTTGACCTAATCTAACTTAACCTAACCTCCCTCAGTGATGTGACACCTGCAGCTTACGGAGGTTACCCTGACCAACGTAACCCGAAACCCGACCCGAGGTTAGGTTAGGTTAGGTTGAGAGTATGAGTCCTGGTCTAGCATTAGTAATACTCTTAGGCAGGATCAGCTAACTCACTTCCCAGACCTCACGTACGTACGTACGTGTGTGTGTGTGTGTGTGTGTGTGTGTGCGTGTGCTCTCTCTCACTTGAATCAAGGTATTGCTGAATCTTTTTTTCTTTTTTTTTATGGGGATTTGCCCACCCGAGCACAGGTCACTGACCCACATCTGGGCCTGGGGGCGAAAATGCAATAATAATAATAATAATAATAATAATAATAATAATAATAACAATAATAATAATAATAATAATAATAATAATAATAAAGCAGCATAAAAAATCATAAAGAAATAAAAAAATAAAAAAAAGATCGAGAGTGAGAAACAATATATGTATGTTGTGTTGTCAATAGTAAGAGAAACAATTGAGACCCTGCAATTGTGTGTAAATGAGGCAGAAAGTCAGATCAGCAACCTGGGATTTGGTCACAATTTTCGTGATGTCATATGGCAGCAGGGTCTACCATTAGACAACACATAATTATGCTTCCAATATCATCCCAGGCGGTAGTACCTCCCTGTTTGGTAGCTGCCTACCACCTGCCTGGCAGGATAATAATATTGATACCGATAGTACGAATAATAGTGATGAAGGTCATGGAGTTGATGATAATGAAGAGTAATAATAATAATAATAATAATAATAATAATAATAATTTATTTTTAATTGCCTTACTTAGTAACCTGGTGGTGTGAAAGACAAGGACAAGGACACTCAGACAAAAACAAAGACAGACACTCACGACAAGGACACGTGACATAAGTTAACACGAATGAGAGAGGACAGATGCTGTTCTTGTATTAGGGCCTACACCTGTCAGGGTTATGAGGCACCTGTCTCTCTCTTGTTATTCAGCTCAGGTACTGTACTACATAATAATACACACCTTGTATAACACACATATATATACTACACACACACACACACACACACACACAGCTATGGGTGTAGATGAGAGCGGAAGTAGCACCCGACACCCTGATGACACTGGATCTCATGGTGGTGGTGGTGGTGGGTGGATGGGAGTGGTGGTAGGTGGGTGGGAGTGGTGGTAGGTGGGTGGGAGTAGTGGTAGGTGGGTGTAGTGGTAGGTGGGTGGGAGTGGTGGTAGATGGGTGGTAGTAATGGTAGGTGGGTGGTAGTAGTTTTAGTGATAAGTGTGTGGTAGTAGTGGTAGGTGGGTGGTAGTTGTAGGTGGTGTGGGGTAGTAGTGGTAGGTGGGTGGTAGTAGTGATAGGTGTATGGTAGTAGTAGTGGTAGGTGTGGGGTAGTAGTGGTAGGTGGGTGGTAGTAGTGGTAGGTGGGTGGTAGTAGTGGTAGGTGGATGGTAGTAGTGGTAGGTGGGTGGTAGTAGTGGTAAGTGTGTGGTAGTAGTAGGAGGAGGTGTGTGGTAGTAGTGGTAGGTGGGTGGTAGTCAGGAAGAACTACTACATAAACAGTGGTTTACAACACACGGGCTGCCACCATCCCCACCATGTATAAACACTCATACACACAAGCACACTCCCACTACATACATATTCATTTATACAGTATATATATATATATATATATATATATATATATATATATATATATATATATATATATATATATATATATATATGAAGAGAGAGAGAGAGTATAGGGGGTGGTCACTACTGAAGGGGGAAGTTGCCCCTAGATCATCCCTCTCCTCATCTCCACTCAATTGTCCACTAATCATATCTTCATTTCCCCTTCTTATCATCATCTCTCCCCCCACACACCCGCTCTTTCATCCGCCGTGACTGTTTTCACCCATCTTCATCATCCAGTCTTTTATTCTCATATCTTTAATCATCATTTACATAAGTACAGTTGCCTCAAAGCGTTCATTTACCCCCTGTGATGACGCTTACGGTTATGTGGCAGCGTCGCAATACTAGAGTAAACTTATGAATGAATCAGTAGTAGTCTTGTAACGATGGAGCTGATTGGTGGAAAACATTCCTAGACGAAATTTCGCTTGACAACAAACATAAATAGACGTTGGAATATAAACCCAATATAAATAATACACAGATACTTCTAATAAGGAAAAAGGCCAATATGAGTTATAAGGCTTTAAAACTAAAATGTAGCAATACCAGGAAATTTATGTAATTGAGTATTCATACACGAGGAAGCGTCTTTACACAGGGACACTGGCGCCTTGGTAAATCACACAATGGATCATACAATGGTTCAAACTAATCTTTCAGAATTCATAATATGTGGAGATTGGAACAGTGAAACGAATAACATGATAGAAATATGAATAGATAAATAAACGGGACAGAGGAGGCTTGGCATATGATAGCTATAAGTTCGGTTGGGTTAGTCACCCCACGCCGGTTGACCCCCACCTCCATCACTCCAGCCTCATTAAATGACTTACCTTTTGGGCAACTCATAGGTGATTGGATTCATGGGAATTAAATCACCTGCTCCAAACTAGTTGAAGTGCTGCATAATTATTACCATGGGTCGGCTGATGTTGCACGTGTAGAGAGCTACATCAAGTGTAGGAGGGGCGACGTCAGCGTTTTTCCGGCACTGGTGCTTGTCTGCCTCAGTATGCAGTCGAATTAACTCGAAAATATCGACACCTTCACATATAGTGCTCCTCCAAGCGTTACGGTGTAGAGTGATCGTCTCCCAGGTGAGGGGGTCGATTTTGAACTTTTTCAGGTTTTTCTATAAGACTAGCTTTATACCTTTTCCGTTGCCCGCCAGCGTTATGTTTACCATTCATTATGTGACTGTAACATAGCTGCTTTGGCAGTCTACTGTCGTCCATGCGGGTAACATGGCCAGTCCAACGTAGTTGTTCATGGATAATGGTAACCACGATGCTCCTACAGTTGGTGTCAGTGAGAATACTGGCATTTGTTCTCTTGTCTTCCCAGCCAACTCGGTGGAAGGAACGTAGACTACATTGATGAAAGTTTTCAACTGCATTGAGGTGTCTCTTGTATGTGACCCATGTCTCGCTGCCATACAACAGGGTGAGGAGGACCACTGATAGATATGTGCAGCTTTGTAGATAATTTCAGCTCCCTACAGCTAAAAACAATTGTACAGAGTCTGCAAAAGACTTGAGATGCATATCTGATCCGAAGTTGAATCTTTGCATCGATATCCACAGCGGTGGACAGGTGGGAGCCAAAATACTGAAAGTGGGTAGCGTTAGACAGGGTAGTACCATTAACCTGGGTGGATGGTGGAGTTTGGTTGAACCAGGGACAGGCTGACAGAGAATCCAAGTCCTAAGTATAGTCTCCATCACTACTAGCTTTACAGGGGCAAATCGTGTTTTGTGCAGTGTGGCAGCCTTGTGTTTGTTTACCTTCGAAAGAAGGATACTAACAATAGTAAACATACTGTGGAATCAAATTAAAACACTATTAAAACAAATACGAGCCCCTGTAAATGCACTAGTGAAGGGGACGGTACATTCACCTCAAGGCTGAAGCATGCATACGCATCTGTGTAGGTGTTCATGATCTCCTGTAGGTCGCGTTCAATGTGAGCGACGAGGCTGATATCGTCTGCATACTGATGTTCAGTGATGGAAGCGGCCGACACCTCTGTCCCTGCCTGGAGTCGTCTTATGTAGAAAAGTCCATTCATCTGGTACTGGATGTCCACCCCACTGGGTAAATTGACACTGGCACAAATTAAAGAAGGCATCCAAGGAAATGGAAGAGAGAGTTGGTGCCAGTACCCATCCTTGATTTACCCCCGTTTGGATGGGGAATAACTTAGACTGGGTGCCATTATGCAGGACACTTGCGTTCATGCCATAGTGGGGTTGCCTCACAATGGAACAAGTCCTCGTCTAGCCCTTCACGATCAATCTGGAATTGAATATTACTGTTGTCATTTTCAGTGAATCTGAGCTGCATTGGAACGTTACGAACCTTGTTTACTGTATGTGTGTCGTGCTTTCAGTTTTTTAAGCTGCCATTATAGTTGTGTATTAAATTAATAAAGTATATTGTGCAAGAAAACCAAGTACCTGTCTTGGCATCTAGTACGGAAATCCCACACTAGGCTAAGTACTTTACACTTTTCCACATTAAATTTCCTCTACCATTTTTCAGACCATGAGAAAAGTTTGTCTAAACTCTAGATCTTCCTGTAATTTTCCGGAGTCCTCGTCAAATTTAATTACACGTACTATTTTAGTGTATGCAGCAAATTTACTTATATTGCTGTCTACGCCTATATCTATGTCGTTTATGAATATAATATGTTCGAAATAATGATGGTGTTTGGTAACATGTTCCACTCATCCACAGCTCCATTTCCAAACCTTTATTTACCTGTTTCCCACCTGTATCTAAATTTGTCTATTATAAAATCATTGCTAGGTGTTCACTACTGGTTTGATAGTATAATTACGTCAGTTATATCACCTTTATTAATATCATCAATCACTTCTATACTTCGATCACATCGCCCTTCATTCTTATGTTCTTATCCACTCGACAGAAATCTCTCTCTCTCTCTCTCTCTCTCTCCACACACAGGTCATAACCACAGCCCACTTCCCGGCAGCAACAACAACAACAGTTTATCTAGATTAATATACAAGCATGGCCAAGGACACACAAGGCGGGCGTGGGTGTTGTAGTGACAGCCCCTCTGATGTAGTGTCGCATGGTGTGTGGTAATGTTGCAGCCACACTACACTTCATTCGTGCTGATGATGTGGCCATTGTTAGGGTTTGTGGTGGGGTGGTCAGCGTTAGGGTGTGTGATGGGGTGTGTGGCGGTGAGGCCTCCCCAACCTTACAGCACCACAACACTGCCTAAGGTGAGATCCTATGGTCCTCACTCCTAATAAACCCCCTTCCCACTGGACCCTAACCTAACCTAACCTAACCAACCCAAGTGAAACTAACTTAACATAATCAAAAACTAACCTCACCCAAATCAATCTAACTTCACTACGCCCAATCCAACCTAATCTAACCTTACCACATCCAATCCAACCTAACCCATCTTAATCTAACTTAACTTTACGTCACCCAATCTAACGTAACCCAACCTAACTTAGCTTCACCCACCCCAACTTCTCCATATCCAATCCAACCTAACCTAACCCAACCTACCCTAACTTGACCTCACCAAAACCAACCTAACCGAACCTCATCCAACCCTATCTATCCCAACCTCACCATACTAAACTTTAAGTAATTTAATCCAATTTCACCTTACCTGACCCAACCCAACAGACCAGATTTTCACAAAAGCATAGTGATCCGTTCCTGCAATGATCAGATTTAGCTCAGTGATAGTTTGCTTTAATTCAACACACAGGGACAATGGCGTACACGAGGATTTATTTTCGGGATATGGAAATAAAGATCGTTTTATCAGGTCGTAATGAATAAATTTTCTTCTATAACAACAATGTATTAGTACTATATTATAGTGGTCACGCACATATACCATCAGGCCCCTCGGAACACCATCTGTGAGGGAATTACTACACCACGTCAAGTCCCTCATAACACAACCTGTGAGGGAACTAGTACTCCACGTAATGCCCCTCATAACGCCATTTGTGAGGGAGTTACTACACTACGTGTCTGCTGTTCAACACCTCAGCTCACATGATCTACGCGTGTAAACATTAATCTGTATGTTCACTGTATGTTCCTTCACCTTTTTCTAATGAAGGCTTTTGTTAAACCACCAATGTATGTAATAAGTCATTTATGTCCAATGTATATTTTCAGCCTTCGGGCTGCAAACTTTTTCAATAAACCGTTTATTATTATTATTTATTATTATTACACACACACCGAGTAAGGATGACTTAACCACACTCACTGACAACATCATCACACTCACCATTGTCTCACTGTGGCGAGTTTTTGCTGCTCCAAACATCAAGTCTGAACTGAATAACAATATAGTTGTGACGCCTGAACACCTGTGAATCTTATTGACCTGACCTGGAGACACATGAACACCTGTGAATGTTATTGACCTGACCTGGTGACGCCTGAACACCTGTGGCTCTTTTTGACCTGATCTGGTGACACCTGAACACCTGTGTGCCTTATTGACCTGATGTTGGGACACCTGAACACCTGTGGCTCTTATTGACATGACCTGGTGACACCCGAACACCTGTGGCTCTTATTGACATGACCTGGTGACACCTGAACACCTGTGGCTCTTTTTAACCTGACCTGGTGACACCTGAATACCTGTGTACCTTGGTGATACAGTCATCATACTGAACAAAATACTAAATTCACAGCAAAGTCAATAAACAATGCGGTATCCTGTATCACACTCGTCAGTCACTCACCCTTGCAGCAATGAAAGAAATCTATTATGACCTTGTTTACCAACACTTGATACACTGTCAAACACACTATGGGGGCCTCTGGCTCCACAAAAACACAACCCCCTGGTCACTGCACATAAGAGAGATGTACGGACAATAACCTACTTGAACAAAAAACTGATCACACTTACGAACAATTTGCTAAATTGAAAATATTGAAATTCGAGGATACTAACACTTACTGCTGTACTCTATTTGTTTATAAATCTGTCCATCACTTGGTTGAGAATAATTATATCCAGTTCCGGAATAATCAGAGATACAACTTAAGGCACCCAGAGCTACTAAGACCACCCCCCCTATGCGCTCCTCTCAGGCCCAGACCTCCATAAAATATCATGGTGTGAAGGTGTGGAAAAACTTACTCCACCCATCCGAGCAAAGACTACGCCCCATCTCTAAAAACAAATTTTGTCTAAGTATCAATATTTTTGTAACACTTTATACTCGTACTTTTATTGTACCACCAAACCATTATATCGTATATTGTCATGAAGATAGACAAAAATAACCATTGCAATAATTATATATTTGCCGTCAAGACATGATCCTGACTTTCTGTCCCCTTGTTTCACCTTAATAAAATCCATGTTGTATTGCGTCCCTCACTTATCATATTAATGTATATCAACTCCACTGTAAAATATTTATATAATTATGCTGTAAATATAAAAATAAATACAAATTAAATAAAAATGAATAAAACAAATTAAAATAAATAACGAAGTGATAACCGTGGTAACATTCTGATATGTTCTTACTAACGCCATGTTATGTGTACTATTCCAGATGATACTAATATTACATAATAATTCCTTGAGATAAATGTACAGTATATTATCAGGTGCCACTAAGAGAGCTCAGGTTCTCAACTGGCTCAGCCATGTTAATATTGTTATTATTATCCGCTCTTTATCTGTATTTTTCTGGCTAGATAAACTGTTTCAATATCGATATCAGTCGAGTGGATACAGCGCCCACCTCCTGTTCCAGGGATCGGTGGCTCGATTCCCGGGCGCTCCCAGTTCACTCGGCTATAAATGGGTACTTAAGTTTACAACCTGGGGAAGTGAATGCGGTCGAGAGCAGTACCGAAGTCTTAGTAAACAGTGTGCTGTATCTACACTGTCCCTATTAGGCAGTCATGCCTATTATGGGCCCCATTTTTCACCATAAATATATAGATAAATAAACAAATAGACACAGTCACCAAAGATTAATAGATAAAATGACAGACAGATGGATGGATGGGTTCAATAAAATCGTCATTCAATTTCATACAGGTCTCACTAAGGACAAAGACTTGGTAGACAGACAGACAAACACCCTACTAGCCTTGTTCATCCCCACCACTATCACTCTCCCTCACACCATCACTATTACCCTCCCATACTCTCTCTCTCTCTCTCTCTCTCTCTCTCTCTCTCTCTCTCTCTCTCTCTCTCACATACATGTAGAGCTAACAGAGTACAACGCCCCTCCTATAACACAGTAGGGTAAGGTGGGGTGTGAGGGGAGGATAGTTTCATTAGCATTTAGTAACGCTTAACACGCCATCACTAATACCTTGAAGCTCCTTAAAGCCCCACCGGACATCATCCCCGTCAAGAGATGCGATTCTTCGAGGATTTGAGGGAATTGACAAGACGTGAATGAAGACTGGTTGACACATTGGGAGGGATGGGGCGAGTGTGACAATCTAAGCTCTCGTGTATACGCATTATGCTTCGGCAGACTCTCCTGTATGCTGCAAACCGACCATGAATTATTGCGATTGTGGCGTTGCATAAATTAGCTCATAGCCAAGTGGGCATCGCTGGTAGGAGGAGGAGGTGGGAGGAAGAGATGAAGGAAGAGAAGCTTAACTCCCTCCACAGCCACACGCTCATCTGTTTATATTGCTGTTTGATTTTCCTCACCATTTATTCTCCCCTTCCTGGCTGACAGGTCTTTGTTGCCTCCAATGTGAGAAGTTGTTTATCACATTACTGTACCACGACACACGCAGGCGGGAGGAGTTTATTACAAGCTTGATATCTTATGAATGTTAGTCCCCATCTCACACTGCTAGGTTATTTCACCTGATGATTAAATACTCGAACACTGCTTTGGGGTTAGGTTATGTTAAAGTAGATTAGGTTAGATTAAATTAGATTACGGTAAGTTGTTTGGTTGGGTTAAGTTACATTGCGTTAGATTATGTTAGCTTAGATTACGTTAGGATAGCATTAAGTTAAACAATTAAATTACAGTGGTTAATCTTATGGTGAAATAAGCTGGGGATAATCTCCAGGTGATCTCAAGCTTCTTGATTTTCTTTCACATATTCCGGCGCCTCTGAAGTATGAAAATTAAATAGATCAGTTGTTCCTTTGTCTTGTTTACCTTTTAATGGGCCTCAATAGCTGCTCGGAGGGTCATTCATAGCTAAAGCTCCTTCCCCCCGCCATTGACGGGCCCTTTCAGCTCCTTCTCATTCTTCTGCGGTACACCAAAACGAGTTTGTGAGCTTCTGTGAAATCTCACCCGAGCGTCTTGGGGCAGCCAAGACCTGCAGATGATGACTTGTCTTACCTCATCTCTCCTGACTTTGGCTTCATATTTATGACCCAAACACTTATATTCCTGCCAATGAGTTACTCATCTGAATATTATAAAAAGTAAAGATAATTTTTGATATTGAAGATAATGAAGTTTTTGTTTTGAGGATATTTTTTACTGGTTAAAGCTTCGAGGAGGATGGCGACAGTCGACAGCAGTGGATTGAGACGTTACAGAACACATCTTGCGGGCGACACAAGAGACAGTGACCTGATCCGTCAGCCTCCTGATGGCTAGAACCTGGCGAGGAATTTGTTTCTCGCCAGTGGTGTGGGGTTTTTCAATCATGGCTTCTGGTGCTCACTAGATGGTGTTCACTATCCCCGGAAGGAGTCGTTACCGCAACACAACTCAAATTGATATTGAAATTTAGTTTATTAAGCAATAATAATACACATACAAAATGAACAACAATAACAATATTGTTAATTTATCAAGAAAAAAAAAATTATATATATATATATATATATATATATATATATATATATATATATATATATAATATATATATATATATATATATATATATATATATATATATATTTCATTTTTAGTCCATATAACACGCGGACTTTGAACATATAATCAACGACCTCACCAGCCAGGACTGGAACCCTTGACCTAATACATGGGACCAGGAAACGCTTCCGACCATACCACAAGAGCACTAAAAGCAGTTCTAGACTATGATATTTCACACAAAGCCTGTTCATCGAGCTGATGGCGCCGTGAACCTCTCATTGGGAACTGCCCGTGCTGCTTATGTGGATGTCAGTAGCATTTTACCGAATCCAGCTGGTATGAAACACGAGGTACCATGTATACTTCATTTTATATATATATATATATATATATATATATATATATATATATATATATATATATATATATATATATATATATATATATATATATATATATATATATATATATATATATATATATAATTTTGGTTATAACACGGAATATAATCTGATCCATCTCATCAGAACTGACCCGATTCGACTGAGACTCACTGAATATCAGGTTTACTGAGGTGCGTTGACGTAGCACAAATGTGATTAGCGAACGATTAGCCCGCTCAGCTTATTTCACCTTATGATTAATCATCCTAAGACTACCTGGGGGGTTACGTTTAGATTTGGTTTGGTTTGTCCTCACCCATCCCATGAATGAGTAACTTTACAATAAGTGTAGATCCAGCCGCCTCGACACTGGTTACATGGTGAGAGAGGTGTGGCACTGACCAAAGGAAAGAGTGACGCTGACCGAAGGAAAGAATGACACTGACCGAAGGAAAGAGTGACACTAACCAAAGGCTGATTGACGAGTGCGCTGCCAAAGACCCGGATGTTCTTTAGAAAGAGACAGACAGACAGACAGACAGACAGACAGAGAGAGAAAGAGAAACAGAGACAGAATTGACGCACGTTTAGAACTACCCGGTACTATATACTGTATTATATTCAGTCACAAACATAACTCAGTAACCTAATCAAACAGTTAAAACACCTGTATATACTCTACCTGTGTAATTATTACTTATCACTCTGCAAAGTCCAGTAAATCGTCAACTTTCTCTGATTTTATGAATGTTGAACCGTTACGGACAAGAGTTTTACCGTAACTAAGAACTTCAAGCATGGCTGATTCTTACTTAATTTCTATCTGGCGATATATGCCCTTTATTATTATTATTGTTATTATTGTTATTATTATTATTATTATTATTATTATTATTATTATTATTATTATTTATTATCACACACACACACACACACACTACCCTTGACTAACACATATTAGCAATAACTCGGATCCCTTTAGCTAATGTTATTTCCTCTCTAATTTCAGGGTCGCTTCACCGTATAATCATCTCCTGTCACACATACACACAGGTAAGGTATGTCCTGTCGGTGTGTGGTGAGGATACACACACACACGCGCACTATTAACGTCTCCTGTACACACATAGACACACCATTAACGAGACTTTAATGGTGTGTCGACATATTATTAACATCTGTAGGATCAAAAGTGGTCGTATCACCTTCATAACCCCCCGGAAACACCTCCCTGACAGACAACCTGTACAGTGCTCAATTAACATGGCCTGAATGCACTAGTCACCGCCTCGTCTCTAATGACATATTTGTGGTAAAACTCTCCAGGTGCTCCTCAACCTATCGAATTGAGGGAAAAATTTAAGGTAATGAACTAGTATGAAATCCAGGTCCAGGTCCACACCGCCTGCAGGAAGCCGTCCGGGGTGACTCGTGACTCCTTCGGGATGGTCGGCGTCCTTGTCGGTATTAAAGTGAGCTCCTTGACTTGTTCTCATCTCTTAATTTTTAATTGTTGATGATTAGTGTTGCGTATGTCCACCAAGAATACTTAAAAAGACCTTAGTTGCTGACGCGCAGTAACATCAAATAGGTCATTATATTTGTTGCTCTGTTGCACTGGCCTATAAGTAGGAATAAACAAATAAGAGATAAGTAAATAAGTAGACAGAAAACTTAACAATTTAAAAAATAAATGGATTATTAAAATTGCGAGGCGAGGTAAATAATACTATTGTTTTCTGATAATTTGTTGGGTGGTCCTGTTTTCTTTTTGCCTTACACCCCTTCAGTACCCCCCACCTCCCTGCCAGCCCCCCACCACCCTGCCAGCCCCCCACCTCCCTGCCAGCCCCCCACCTCCCTGCCAGCCCCCCACCTCCCTGCCAGCCCCCCAGCCACCCCATCACCCTGCCAGCGCTTCCTACCCTTACAGCTCTTCTATGTGATTATGATCAACCACCACAAGCATCTTGGTTTAATGTTTTCACTTACAACAATGGCTGACGAAGTGTTGTGAGCCTGTAAAGGCAACAGGAAGGTGTGACGTCACTTAACGCTCTGTTTGCCTTCTGAGAGACAAGACATTTACAGTAAACAGTACAGCTCGCTTTAGTGGCCTGTAGACGATCCCTCGCGGATTGTTATAGTTTTCTACTAGACATGTGTTCGATTCTCAATAATCCTGACAGTTGAAGCATTTATATCTAAGATAATAATTGAATCACCTGAAGATTAGCCCCAGCTTATTTTACCTGATGTTCAAACACCCAAACCCTAACTGGGGGGTTTATTATATCAGGATAGGTTAAGTTAGCTTAGCTTATTTTAGGTTAGGATTTAGTTTAGGTTAGGTTATTGATATTGATATTAAATAGTTTGTTTAGCAAGAGAAATACAGATACAAGTAAATAATATAGGTTAAGTTAACATATTTTAGCTTAGCTTAGCTTTGGTTAGGTGTCTTTATACAACAGTGAGGCATTTGGTAAAACATGTAGACTACTGCCCCTAGTTGTCTAAACCACTGTACAAGAAGTGTCGTTCAAAATCACACCGGCGCTAGTACCTATCGTGTGTGTGTGTGTGTGTGTGTCGGAGGAGGAGGAGGTTCAAGGTCGAGTTAGTGATAGTGTGCGGGGTTCCGTGACGTGACAGAGGGGCGCGGCAGTAGTCGACAGTCACTTATCATAACTGACGTCCAGCATCACACAATCTCTTACCAAAGCATTATTTCATCCTACCCTGATAGCGACACTGGTTACGTCACCGTCCTCACTCCCACCACGTCCTTGCCACGTCTCCACCCTCCTCGCCACCCCTCCTCCTCTCTGCCACGCCCCCTCGCTAAGAGCGTGTAACCAAGTGTATCCAGGTGTTAATTACCTACCTCGTCTCTAACGTCAGTAACCAGGTATTAGGTAGTCTGTTGAGTTAGGAATGACTCGTTGGTACAGTCTATGGAACAGGTGCAACACACAAAACACACACACACACACACACACACACACACACACACATATATATATATATATATATATATATATATATATATATATATATATATATATATATATATATAATATATATATTCAGTAATTGTAGCGCACATTAAGAACTTCATTAACAGTTTAAACCGAGAGAGAAGTCATAAGTAACGGTGAGTGGTGAGCGAGGAACTGAGGATGAGTAACAGAGTGATGTGAAGATGATGACGATCACTATGGGTGGTTGCAACGGGGGATGGTGACTGCAGATAAGTTGGTGTGTGTGTTGTGTTAACCATTTGCGCACAGGCGGTCCTCTCTTTGACGCTTGGCGAACAGAAGGGATCTGGTTTGGTCATTTCGCCTCACAAGCTATCACCTCCATAATGGTTCAACATACCCTAACCTAACCCAAAATTAACTTAACCTAACCTACCTTAACCTTAAATTAACCTAACCTAACCTAACCTACCTTAACCTTAAATTAACCTAACCCAGGCTAACCTAACTTAATCTAAACTAAACAAGAGTGAAATGCAGAATTGTTTTAAGGATTTCTGTTGGGATACTCTTGGATGGGTCAACTTAGTGTCGACCATTTTTTGTATACCTGAACTGACTATATACATTGTTTATATACTGTACCTGAGCTCTCTATTTAAATTGTTTATATATCAGTTATGTCTATGCATATTGTTTGGTTACCCGAATTGTCTGCATACATTGTTTGTATACCTGCACTGTCTATGTATATTGTTTGTATACCTGAACTGTATGTATATTGTTTATATACATTCACTGTCTATATTAATTGTTTGTATACATACGATGTGTATATACATTATTTGTATACATGAACTGTGTGTGTACAGGTTGGGGTCGACAGGCTGGGGTGGTGGAGGTACAGGTTGGGGACGACAGGCTGGGGTGGTGGAGGCACAGGTTGGGGACGACAGGCTGGGGTGGTGGAGGTACAGGTTGGGGTCGACAGGCTGGGGTGGTGGAGGTACAGGTTGGGGACGACAGGCTGGGGTGGTGGAGGCACAGGTTGGGGACGACAGGCTGGGGTGGTGGAGGTACAGGTTGGGGTCGACAGGCTGGGGTGGTGGAGGCACAGGTTGGGGACGACAGGCTGGGGTGGTGGAACAGGTTGGGGACGACAGGCTGGGGTGGTGGAGGGTTGGGGCGACAGGCTGGGGTGGTGGAGGTAGGTACAGGTTGGGGACGACAGGCTGGGTGGTGGAGGCACAGGTTGGACAGGCTGGGGTGGTGGAGGTACAGGTTACGAGGCTTGGGTGGTGGAGGTACAGGTTGGGGGCGACAGGCTGGGGTGGTGGAGGTACAGGTTGGGGGAGACAGGCTTGGGTGGTGGAGGTACAGGTTGGGGCGACAGGCTTGGGTGGAGAGACGTGTTTGTGGTGAAAGAAGAAACCATAACTTAGTATCGGTGGTTAAAAGATTCACCTCAAACTTTATATGTCACACTGCCTGTTGGTGGTGGTTGTGGTTGCAGTAGTGGTGGTGGTGGTGTTGATGGTGGTAGTGGTGGTGATGATGCTGGTGATAGTGGTGTTGGTGATAGTGGTGTTGGTGGTGATGTTGTTAATAGTGTTTATGTTGGTGATAGTAATGATAGGGGTAATAGTGGTGTTGGGGATGATGGTGGTGGTTGTGATGGTTGTGCTGGTAATACTGGGGTTGGTGGTGATGATGATGTTGGTAATGGTGAAAGTGGTTTTGGTGATGGTGATAGTGTTGTTGACAGTGGTGGTGGTGAGGAGGAGGACCGCGACACTTTCCGATGGCTCCTCCACCAAGGGTTTCTCCACCAACTGATTCTCTATTAATGACTCCTCCAACAAAAGCTCCCCCAACAAGGACTCCTGCAACGAAAGCCCCTCCAACAAAAGCTTCTCCAGCAAGGACTCGTCCAACAAGAGCTCCTCCAACAAGAGCTCCTCCAACAAGAGCTCCTCCAAAAAAAGCTCCCCCAACAAGGACTCCTCCAACGAAAGCCCCTCCAATAAGAGCTCCTCCAACAAGGACTCCTCCAACAACAGCTCCCCAACAAGAGTTCCTCCAACAAGAGCTCTAACAAAAGCTCCCCCAACAAGGACTCCTCCAACGAAAGCCCCTCCAACAAAAGCTTCTCCAGCAAGGACTCATCCAACAAGAGCTTCTCCAACAAGAGCTCCTCCAACAAAAGCTCCCCCAACAAGGACTCCTCCAACGAAAGTTCCTTCAACAAGGACTCCTCCAACAAAAGCTCCCCCAACAAGGACTCCTCCAACGAAAGTTCCTTCAACAAGGACTCCTCCAACAACAACTCCCCCAACAAGGACTCATCCAATAAGGACTCCTCCAACAAGAGCTCCTCCAACAAGGACTCTTCCAACAAGGACTCTTCCAACAAGGACTCCTCCAACAAGAGCTCATCCAACAAGAGCTCATCCAACAAGAGCTCATCCAACAAGGACTCCTCCAGCAAGGACTCCTCCAACAAGGACTCCTCTAACAAAAGGTCCTTCACTAGTGCTCCTCCACTGTGGCCGGCTAAACACCGCTGTGTTAGGTCGTCCTGCCTTCCACCAGCGTTTTGTGCTGATGGCAACTACTAAGTCCTCTAAAGTGATGTAAATTACGAGTGAGCATACAGGGGCTAAGCTTCACCTCTCAGATAGTGACAGTTATATGGCCAGATAGTGACAAGCGTGGTGGAGGTTACCTGAAGCCACCACTTAATCCGCTCTTCAATGTACTACAACCCAAACAAGAGTTGAAACTCGAAAAAGCTCTCCGAGAGGCCCCACAGCCACACCACTCGCCCCACCCCACCCCCACATCCATCCTTCCAACCCCATCCCCCGCGTCCCCCTTCACCCCACCCTAACTCGGTGGTGCCAGATGTGTATAACTTTTTGGCTTTTGTCTCATTTTGAGCTTCATGTCAGCGAATTTATTTTTACTTTGGGTTGTAAAGTACAAGTATACCAGTTAATTGTTTTATCAAATCATATTTTACTTTATACTCAGAGGTATATAAAGTGAAATACCGGCACCGGGTGAGCGGTCTTACACGAACCCAGCCAAAGAACGGCTCCAGTCACCCCCTTGCTTAATTACGTGTTGGCAGTCACTCTTATACAGTTAGTACTGTTACCTCACATTCACAAACACACATCTACAAGGAGTGTGGAGGAGAAGTGATAAAGGAATATACTCTCTGTAAGACGTGGGGAGTGGGCCACCACCTGCACAACATATGGATTGGATAACTTCGCACCACAACTGATATTCACGGAGAGTCGGAGACATTTCTCGCTTCTCGGTCGTGGTCATGGACAGGCCGGGCCGTGGTGGTGGAGGTGTGTGTGGGCTTGGTTGGCGGCCGGGCCGGCAACTCATTGAGAACTACCCCTCCTCCCTCCGTCCGCCCCTCCTCCCTTCCTCGCTCCATTCCCCCTCCTCCCTACCTCCCTCCGTCGCCCCAGGGGCCAGGGCCCTTTGCAACCCTCTGCGCTCGCGCCTGGGAACTCGGGAACAGACTCCTCTTGTCTCCTAGTTGTGGATGTGCAAAAGTAAGGGTCAGTGTTTGACTTGCATCCACCAAGACCTTTGTATTGAGAACCTCGCAACTAATTTTAGTATTCCAATAAACTAACTTTTATCCAATATTGTGGAGGGTTGACGGAATGTTAGTAGTTAGTAAGTTCATAATACAGTAGCCAGGAACTAAAGAATAAAGATAAAGGGGCACTGCTGTGTACCTTCTGCTCTGTATCGGGTCAGAACCCTACCCACTACAAGAGGCATTTAAGTTTAGTGAAGGGAAACTGAACTGTGAAGGCGAGTCGACTTTGAGAGGGGGAAAATAATTGGACGAACTGGCAACCTCGTGGGTCTGGTTAAGCTAACACCCGCATCCACCCACCCTCCCCCCACCTCACTGCCTACCTCTCCCCCTTCACTTCACCTCCCCCTCCTCCCACCCCGACACCTCCCCTTTCACCACCCTCCCCGTCACCTCCCCCTCACCACCCACCAACCTTCCACCTCCTCACAGCCCATCCTACTCCTCACCCTCTCACTCCCACACCACCCGTCCTCTTTCCACCAACCACCCTTCCACTTCTCACACCTTTGCCACTCTCCCACAGACATCGTTTCCTAATTTCCTTCACTCTCTCCTTTCCTCATGTCCACAACAACTATCCCCCTCCTCTTCCTTCTCCTAACCTTCCTCAACTCACACAACCCTCCTCTTCCTCCACCCCCACGACCCTCCTCCTCTTCCTCTACCCCCCACACTCCAACTCCTCTTCCTTCACTCCCACTCCTCCTCCTCTTCCTCCACCCCCACACTATGACTCCTCTTCTTCCACCCCACACTCCAACTCCTCTTCCTTCCTCCCACACTCCTCCTCCTCCTCCTCTTCCTCCACCCCACACCCCGACTCCTCTTCCTCCACCCCACGACCCTCCTCCACCCCCACGACCCTCCTCCCACCCCCACGACCCTCCTCCACCCCCACGACCCTCCTCCTCCTTCCTCCACCCCCCCTCCTCCTTCCTCCACCCCCACACTCCGACTCCTCTTCCTTCACCCCCACACTCCTCTTCCTGGATATAAGTAGCTTCCTGTTGTGGTATCATTTCCTTCTTTGTTGTTGTTATAATATTATTATTGAGCTTCAACAACGAAAGTCTTTTAAGTGTGTAAAAAGGTTGATACTTACACCAGTCCAATAACATTAAAAAGGAGAGATAGAATTCACTTGTGTATTTTTTTCCTACTTACATCCAATGCTAATGGTGCTACTACATTATACTCAGGGCGAGTGGTGCTACTACATTATACTCAGGGCGAGTGGTGCTACTACATTATACTCAGGGCGAGTGGTGCTACTACATTATACTCAGGGCTAGTGGTGCTACTACATTATACTCAGGGCTAGTGGTGCTACTACATTATACTCAGGGCTAGTGGTGCTACTACATTATACTCAGGGCTAGTGGTGCTACTACATTATACTCAGGGCTAGTGGTGCTACTACATTATACTCAGGGCTAGTGGTGCTACTACATTATACTCAGGGCTAGTGGTGCTACTACATTATACTCAGGGCTAGTGGTGCTACTACATTATACTCAGGGCTAGTGGTGCTACTACATTATACTCAGGGCTAGTGGTGCTACTACATTATACTCAGGGCTAGTGGTGCTACTACATTATACTCAGGGATAGTGGTGCTACTACATACAGTATACTTAGTAAAAAATAACTAACTCGCCATCATTTTGTAAAATGTTATGAATTTGAAAATGTCGGATAAATTGATTACTGTTATTTCACTTTTTTTAATACACCTCCCTATATACTGTTAATGAATATGATGTATTTCTTTGTGTACGAACCTCTGTCCTGCATGGCAGTGAACAGTGACATTACCCACATGAATCTGACCTATATATACTGTTAATGAATATGATGTAATTCCTTATGTGTGAACCTCTGTCCTGCGTGGCAGTGAGAAGTGATACCACCCTCTGTGTCAAAACCTGACTGAATTACTCAGAATAGGCAAACTGTACTACAAGCTTTGTCAATAAATTTGTTAAACTAAACTAAAAATCCCTTCCCAACATCTGTCGTCTCAGGTATTATAACAAAGTGCACCAATAAAATGTTGTTTATACTCGTTTTGTTTTATTTTTTGAAGAATTTGCTGCGCTTGACATTCCTCCGACGTAAGACATCCACACTTACGAAACAAATCTTGTTACTGTTGCTTGTCTGTTGTCTGTGATTTCTGTAAAAAAAAATTTTAGGTTAGTTTGTGAGATTATTCTTCATGTTTTTTGTTCTGCGATTTATCTTGACTTCAAGATTTTTTTTTCAATTTGTGTTTGGTCGAGGATCCCTTGGTGGATGAACCTTTTGTGAGGGATCCCTTGGTGGATGAACCTTTTGTGAGGGATCCCTTGGTGGATGAGCCCTTTGTGAGGGATCCCTTGGTGGATGAGCCCTTTGTGAGGGATCCCCTGGTGAATGAAACCTTTGTTAGGGATCCCTTGGTGAAGGAGCCCTTTGTGAGGGATCCCTTGGTGAAGGAACCCTTTGTGAGGGATCCCTTGGTGAAGGAGCCCTTTGTGAGGGATCCCTTGGTGAAGGAGCCCTTTGTGAGGGATCCCTTGGTGAAGGAGCCCTTTGAGGGATCCCTTGCAAAGGACCCCTTGTGAGGGGATCCTTGGTGGACCCTTTGTGAGGGATCCTTGGTGAAGGACCCTTTGTGAGGGATCCTTGGTAAAGGAGCCCTTTCTGATGGATCCCTTGGTGAAGGAGCCCTTTGTGAGGGATCCCTTGGTGAAGGACCCCTTTGTGAGGGATCCTTGGTGAAGGACCCCTTGTGAGGGATCCCTTGGTGGAGGAGCCCTTGTGAGGGATCCTTGCAAGGAGCCCTTTGTGAGGAATCCCTTGGTAAAGGAGCCCTTTCTGATGGATCCCTTGGTAAAGGAGCCTTGTGAGGATCCCCTTTGGTGAAGGAGCCTCAGGGGATCCCCCTTGTGGGATCCCCAGAGGAGCCCTTTGTGAGGGATCTTGGTAAAGGAGACCCTTTGTGAGGGATCCCTTGGCGAAGGAGCCCTTTCTGATGGATCCCTTGGTAAAGGAGCCCTTTGTGAGGGATCCCTTGGTGAAGGACCCCTTTGTGAGGGATCCCATGGTGAAGGACCCCTTTGTGAGGAATCCCTTGGTGGAGGAGCCCTTTGTGAGGGATCCCCTGATGAAGGAGCCCTTTGTGAGGGATCCCCTGGTGAAGGACCCCTTTGTGAGGAATCCCTTGGTGGAGTAGCCCTTTGTGAGGGATCCCCTGATGAAGGAGCCCTTTGTGAGGGATCCCTTGGTGAAGGACCCCTTTGTGAGGGATCCCCTGGTGAAGGAGCCCTTTGTGAGGGATCCCTTGGTGAAGGAGCCCTTTGTGAGGGATCCCTTGGTGAAGGAGCCCTTTGTGAGGGATCCCTTGGTGGAGGAGCCCCTTGTGAGGGATCCCTTGGTGAAGGAGCCCTTTGTGAGGGATCCCTTGGTGAAGGACCCCTTTGTGAGGGATCCCTTGGTGGATGAGCCCTTGCTGGATGGGTTCCTCTCGTAGTGTCCATTTACAGCTAACAATTATCACTGAAGACAGAAACCTGTGGTTCATACTGTTATCATATCAAGTGATTTCAACCCAATGCAATATCACGTAGACTTATTTTAAAGACGAATTTTGGAGGTTCTCAATAAGTAACTTGTCAATAGACCTCACTAACTTATTTACTCTTGACTGAATATGCCTTTGCTAAATCCTGACCACCCAGCTGACCTGAGCCTTAACGGTCGTTGTGCAGTTCTGTCATTCTGGTCATAACTGTTATATGCTACAATTGTTGTTATGTGCTGCTGTTTCTGGTCTTGTCACATTCTCCAGCTACTTGAAGTGCCCCATCCAGCATCGTCGTTCTTTACGCTGTTCCTTCTGTTGTTGGTGAACAGGGCTAAACATCAGTCACTGTATCCGCATGGCGTTGAATCTTTTCTTAATGTGCGTGTTCATCTTAATGCACAAACATACACATGACGTCGAGTTATTCACTGTGTTAGTCAGCCCTATGTACGCTTATCCTGGTTAACTTAAGAGAGTAAACGTAGTCTCCCACTCCCCGGGTTCACCTGATGTTTACCCCAGCTTATTTCACCTGCTGTTTACCCCAGCTTATTTCACCTGATGTTTACCCCAGCTTATTTCACCTGATGATTACCTGCAGTTTATTTCACCTGATGATTAAACACCCTAGCACTGCCTGGAGGGGGAAGGGTAGGTTAGGTTAGGTTAGGTTAGGTTAGGTTAGGTTAGGTTAGGTTAGGTTAGGGTCTAGTAGGACTGCGAAATATTAGGACTGGAGTCTATTTGGATTGAGACCTATTAAAACTGGGGACCATTACAATTGAGGCCTATTAAAACTAGGACCTATTACAAGTGAATTACAATTACGGCCTATTAGAACCGGGGTTATTAGAACTGGGACCTATTAGAACTGGAACCTATTAGAACTGGAACCTATTAGAATTAGGACCTATTTGAACTGGGACCTAAATAGAACTTAGATTTATTAGAACTGGGGCCTATTAGAACTGGGGACTATTAGAATGAACCTATTAGAAATGGAACCTTTTAGAACTGGGACCTATTAGAACTGGGACCTATTAGAACTGGGACCTATTAGACCTGGAACCAATTTGAGCTGGGTCCTATTACAACTGGGACCTATATCAAATGGAACTTATTTGAACTGGAACCTATTAGAAATGGGACCTTGGGACCTATTGGAACTGGAGCCTGTTAGAACTGGTACCTCTTAGAAAATTAGAACAAATAGCTATTAGAACTGGGACCTATTTGAACTGGAGCCTGTTAAAACGCTCTTTTAGAATTCGGATCAATTAGAATTGGTTCCTATTAGATCTGGGACATTTTAGAATTGGGACCTATTTGACCTGAGATTTATTTAAACTGGAGCCTATTTTATTAGAACGAGGGCCTGTACGACGGGCCTATTAGAACTGGGACCTACTAGAACTGAGAACCATTAGAACTAGGACCTATTGGAACTGGGACCTATTAGAACTGGGATCTATTAGAACCGAGTATCATTAGAACTGGGACCTATTGGAACTGGGATCTATTAGAACTGAGTATCATTAGAACTGGGACCTATTAGAACTGGGACCTATTAGAGCTGAGTATCATTAGAACTAAGGTTGCTTTGGTGTGTAATGGGCCAACACTTAACTTAAAGCCAATAGGAATATGAACCATTGTAAACATTGACCAGTTAGAACATATGAACATAAGAACATAAAAAAATAAGGAGTCTGCAATAGGCCGGTTGACCTGTGAATGGCAGCTCCTGTCGAGAGTTACCACCTTACCACCACTCTCTATCATCCATGAATCTATCTAGCCTCCTTTTAAAACTTTCCAGCGTTCCAGCACTTACTACAAAGTTGCTAAGCTTGTTCCACTCGTCCACCACCCTATTTGTGAACCAGTTCCTTCCTCTGCTCGGATATTATAAGAAATTTATCTATATCCCCTTTATTGATTCCTTTTACCCACTTAAATACTTCTATCAGATCTCCCCGCGCTCTTCGTCTTTCTAGGGAATGCAAATTTAGTTTCTTTAACCTATCTTGATATGGAAGGTTTGTAAGTGAGAGTACACGAGATGTTGAGTACTGCAAGGATAACATACTGTAGGTGTTTTGTATTATATTCTTAAAGATTAATATATATATATATATATATATATATATATATATATATATATATATATATATATATATATATATATATATATATATATATATATATATATATATATATATATATATATATATATATAGTGTGTGTTGTTTATATATTTTTCCAGGTGTGTATAAACTTTCAATCATTTAATAATAGTAATAATAATTATGATGATTTTTCAACGTAATTTGTGCGTGTCACACACATACACACAGAACCCACGTGTAGGAAAAGCCCTACCTCAACCCCTTATCCCTCACCCTCCTCACCTCCTCCCCACCTCCCTCCTCCTCCCCACCTCCCTCCTCCTCCCCACCACTCTCTACTTCCCCCCTCCCTCACTCCATCTTCACAGGGTCACATATATACTCAGGTTTACGTAATATTTCACGTATGTCAAGATATTTATTTAGTATTCAATATGTGGCTTTCTATCAGAGAGGTGACGTGATGGGGGGGACTTGGCAACACTGGGATATATTTAAGCATGATGGTGGGACTTGGCAACACCAGCGCGGGAATTTATTATCCCAGCTTGTCCCACCTTTTGTCTACATCCCAATAAACACCTGGGCCAGGTATAGTGGACGGAACAACCGCCCTTATTTACCTCAACCAACAGACTAATTTCCCCGGCTGGGTGTACCCTGAGATGCCAAGTCGAGATATGGGAGTAATAATTCACCTATACGCGTTATTGTTCCTTCTTTTTACATATATGTGTTTATGGCGTCCAAATATAAACGCCATTAACTTACACTCGTGTATAATGTATAAACATGTGGATTAAAGTTAATTCACTGATTTAACGGAGGAAGTAAGAGGATCGTCCACCCTCTCTCGTAGACACAAAAGGGTTCAGATTACACTAGGGAGACCCTCTGTCCTCTCCACCACGGCGCACACGATCAAAACGTTAAATATTTTCCACACGATTAATATAATCAAGCGTTGGGTTAAGTTATCAAGTGAATTCTGTAGACTCGTCTCGGTGATTAAATCTTCCTTCAGTCTCTACACGATATGGTAACGTCATCATTAAGGGTTACAACGAACATCTTAGAGCTTATAATTCTTTGTGAACCTGAACACTGTTTGTATACCTAGTAATGTCTATGTACACAGTTTGTATACATAGTAATGTCTATGTACACTGTTTGTATACCTAGTAATGTCTATGTACACTGTTTGTATACCTAGTAATGTCTAAATACCTTTTAAACCAACGTAAACTATGTAATGAGGCGAGGAGGGTAGGAGAATGTATAGAGAATATTTAGTAAGAGAGTAACAGAGAGAAAGATCTGGAGTTGTGCCAGACTTGTGGAAACAGGCAAATGTAGTACCCATATTCAAAAAGGGAGACAGAGCATCAGCGTCAAATTACCGGCCGATCAGTTTGACGTCAGTAGTGGGGAAATTTCTTGAATCAATTATAGCAGATAGCATCCGATCGCATCTAGAGAACATAAGAAAATAAGGAGTCTGCAATCGGCCGGTTTACAAAGGGAAAATCTTGTCTAACAAATCTGCTAACGTTTTTTAGGAAAGTCTTCGAGGTAGTAGATAATGACGAAAATTACGATGTTATTTACTTAGACTTTAGCAAAGCATTTGACAGATTACCGCATCAGAGGCTTCTGAGAAAAATTAAGGCTCATGGTATCATAAGAACATAAGAATGGAGGAAACTGCAGCGGGCCTATTGGCCCATACTGGGCAGTCCCGTTTACACCCAACCCCTATTGCTCACATAAGCATCCAACCTATGTTTGAAGCTATTCAGCGTATTCGAGTTAATGATAATAATATACTCGATTTAGTTCTGTCGAACAGAGAAAACCTCATTAGCAATGTCGAGGTAGGGAACGAATTTGCAAACAGCGATCACAAAGAAATTCGATTCCAGTTAGATTTTCAGGGCAGACGTAAGGAAAATTCCACTAAAGTACCAGATTTCAGAAGGGCAAACTTTGACAGTTTAAAGAGGCAGCTGAGAGAGGGGGTGTCGCGTTTGGCCGTGAACCTGACAGATGACACCGACCTGATAACGAGATCTGAGATTGCCGAGTTCCACGACAATTTAAATAGTGAGTTACTTAATGCACAAAGGCAGAACATACCATACAAAAAACTCAGATCAGACAACAATGACCCTAAATGGATAAATAATTATTTAAAGAACATCATTGGCCAAAGGAAGGCTATAGGTAGAAGGATAAATCGTGGCGAAATTCACCTCCGGGACTATTATAGGGTATTGGCGAGTAGGGTTAAAACCGAGATAAGGAAAGCAAAGAGGAATAATGAGGTAAGGATAGCAAGGGAGGCGAAGACAAACCCCAAAGGATTCTACCAAATGTATCAAACTAAAACACGAGAAAAGATTGGACCAATACGGTCAGACTCCGGCGAGCTCACTGATAACGACAGAGAAATGAGTAATAATTTGAATAAATATTTTTCAACAGTTTTCACCACCGAAAATTTAAACATGATACCCGAGGCACCGACTCTATTCAGAGATAGTGAAGAAAACAAATTAAGTGAGATAGTAGTGACTAGTAACGATGTTAGTAAGCAAATAGACAAACTAAAGCCTAATAAGTCACCTGGTCCCGATGAGATATTTGCCAGAGTATTAAAGGAATGTAAGGAAGAGCTTAGTATGCCCTTAGCAAAGTTGTTTAACATGTCCTTAAAAACAGGTGTAGTACCAGAATCCTGGAGGATAGGGAATGTAATACCGATTTCCAAGAAGGGGGATAGATCACTATCCTCTAACTACCACCCAATCAGTCTAACATCAATAGTAGGCAAATTACTGGAAGCAATCATTTCAAACTCTATTCGAAATCACCTGGAGAAGCACCGATTGATCAATGATTCCTAGCATGGCTTCACAAGCGGACGTTCTTGCCTAACTAATCTATTAACATTCTTTTCATCAGTTTTCGAATCGGTGGACGAGGGGCACAATTATGATGTGGTATATCTCGACTTTAGCAAAGCCTTCGACAGAGTCCCCCTCGAAAGACTAATTAGAAAGGTAGAAGCTCATGGCATCAAAGGTGACATCCTTAAATGGATTAGGGCGTGGTTACAGGACAGGAAACAGCGAGTGAGCATTAACGACCTTAAGTCCCATTGGAGCAACGTCACAAGTGGAGTTCCCCAAGGCTCAGTACTTGGACCATTATTATTTATTATATACATAAACGACATAGATATCGGAATAGACAGCAACATAAGTAAATTTGCTGATGACACTAAAATAGGACGTGTTATCAAATCTGACGAGGACTCGGCAAAACTACAGGAAGACCTAAACAAATTTTTCGAATGGTCTGAAAAATGGCAGATGAAATTCAACGTCGACAAATGCAAAGTACTTAGTATAGGAGATGTAAACAGGAAAACCAGATACCAGATGAACAACGATGCCATAGAGAAATCCGACTGCGAGAGAGATTTAGGAGTAATGATAAGTAGGAACCTTAAGCCAAGTAAACAATGTGTTTTTGCTCGTAACAAGGCTAATAAAGTACTTGGGTTCATACAAAGGAGTGTTAGTTACAAGACTAGCGAGGTCATCCTAAAACTGTATCTTGTTCTTGTGAGACCACACCTGGATTACGCAGTTCAGTTCTGGTCACCGTATTACAGAATGGATATAGAATCCTTGAAAAGAATTCAGAGGAGAATGACAAGACTAATCCCGGGCATGAGGAACCTTGAGTATAGAGACAGGTTAAAGCATCTGAATTTGCACTCCCTTGAGAGACGTAGAGCGAGGGGCGACCTGATAGAGGTGTATAAGTGGAAGGCAGGGCTAAACAAAGGGGACATTACTAAGGTACTCAAACTATCCAACCAGGAGCGAACTCTTAACAATGGTTTTAAATTAGACAAATTTAGATTTAGGCGTGAAATAGGTAAACACTGGTTTGGAAACAGAGTAGTGGATGAATGGAACAAGTTACCAAATATCATCATTAACTCGAATACGCTGAGCTGCTTCAAACATAGGTTGGATGCTTATATGAGCAATAGGGGTTGGGTGTAAACGGGACTGCCCAGTATGGGCCAATAGGCCCGCTGCAGTTTCCTCCATTCTTATGTTCTTATGTACTTGTTCCATTCATCCACAACTCTGTTTCCAAACCAGTGTTTACCTATTTCACGCCTAAATCTAAATTTGTCTAATTTAAAACCATTGTTACGAGTTCGCTCCTGGTTGGATAGTTTGAGTACCTTTGTAATGTCCCCTTTGTTTAGCCCTGACTTCCACTTATACACCTCTATCAGGTCGCCCCTCGCTCTACGTTTCTCGAGGGAGTGCAAATTCAGATGCTTTAACCTGTCTCTATACTCAAGGTTCCTATATATATATATATATATATATATATATATATATATATATATATATATATATATATATATATATATATATATATATATATATATATATATATATAAATATTAATTCTATTCAAGACATCTTCAGAGGCAACTGAAGATGTCTTGAATAAAGACGAAAGCTAAGGTGCTCCGTTGTTTCCATTTTCCTGTGTGATTTTATCAAGATTTATCTTATCCACGTTTTCATTGTGGATTTACATGAAATATATATATATATATATATAGTGGTTAGAAAATGTCACTATCAGACACATTTCTCGCATAGATTAGGCTGGAGTACGTTCGTTTATGTTAGGTTAAGGTAGGATTGGTTTGATTAGGTTAAGTTAAATATAAGTTAGATTGGGATATATTAGGTTAGGTTATTTTAGGTTAGTTTAGGTTAGGTTGGGTTTAGTTACATTACGTTTGTTCGGGTTAGATTAGGCTAGATTAGGTTAACATTAGGTTAGTTTAGGTTAAGATGCATTAAGTTAAGTTACGATTGGTTAGGTTAGGTTAGGTTAGATTAGGTTAGGATAGGCGAGGGTGAAATACTGTAAGTTCGGGTGTCTAATCTTCAGGTGATACGATGACGGCAGCGAGTTCACAGAAGCGAAGGTGATTCCCTCTCCTCAAGGTTCCTTTTGTTTCAATCCTCAATAATTCTCACGCCGCGAATGTAGAGAGTCTGGCGAGGAAGATTGTGGAGGACCTCACCTACCTGAAGGACCTCACCTCCCTTGTTATATTGTTAGGACAAACACATACTAAAAGAGATAGGTTACATTAGGTTAGGTTAGGTTAGGTTGGGTTGGGTTTAGGGTGGTTAATATTCAGGTGATCCCCCATACAGTACCATATTAAGAGCCGCCACACTTTCACAACAAGATCAACATATGGTCAGCCAATACCGTACTTGAGTATGTAAATGAGGCAAATGGAAAAACTCTGTTGACTGATGTTAACTCATTTTGTCATGTCATTAGGTAAAAGCAAGACATTAAGATTATGTCAGTGAGTGTCGTGGCGAATGGGTTATCCTGAAGATTCGCTTTCCCTAGTCTAGGTTAAGATAGCGTTGGTTAGATTAGGTTAACGTTAGGTTAGATTAGATTAGGTTAACGTTAGGTTAGATTAGATTAGATAATTAGGTTAGGTTGGCGTTGGTTAGGTTAGGTTAGGTTACTATAGACTAGCGTAGTATTCCTTTGGGCAAATGGTTGTTTGGTATCAAGGAATCACAGGGTCAGTGACATCTTTACTCCCTACGTTTCAGCACGAAAGTCTTTCTCAAGTCCTTCGTAAAGAAAAGTCGGGAATAAAGTTGTCTGTCTGACCCTGTGTTTCCTTTGCCACCATACTACCAACCCTTGGTTAGGTTAGGTTAAGTTAGCGTTAGTTTTGGCTAGGTTAGCCTGAGGTTGGGTTAACATATAGGTGTTTATTCATCAAGTTCCACATCGATACGATCAACTTACTAACATTCTTGATCTTTGTTTTACCTCTAACGCCTCACACTATTCATACTCAATTTCTGCCCCCTTAGGGTCTTCAGATCACAATCTTATTTCTATTAAATCAAACTGGGCATGACAACCTTCCCCACCCCCCTCTAAACGTCAACTATTATATTATCGGAGGGCAAATTGGCAATCCTTGCCAGAATTCTTCACTGACTTTCCTTGGGATGAATGTTGCTTTTCCACTCGGGACGCCTCGATATGTGCTGACAGCATTGCTGAGGTTATACAGGGTGGTATGAGTGCATTTATCCCATCTTCTACCAAAACTTTCACTTTACAATCATGGTTTGATCGCCCCTGCTCTCTTGCACGAATTGAGAGAGATAAGGCATATCAAGCTATGAAACTGTCTCCTATATTACCCACTCCTTTTTCATTACTTCTAGGCCATTCTTCATGGCACCTAGCGGAATTTTATAAAAAGAAAGACCGCTGTCCTGACTAATTCTTCCTCCAGTAAACCCTTCTGGTCCTTAACCAAAAACATCTGTAATAACTTCTGCACTCCCCCTTTTCCTCCTCTCTTCCGACCTGATAACTCTATAGCCAACTCTGCACCTTATTCTCCTCTAACTCCACCTTGGACGATTCCAAATCTATCCCTCCTACTCCTGCACCTACTGAACTTATGCACTTTCCTATAATCTCCACTCGTAGGGTTGCTGGTGTGTTATCCAGGTTTGATGTGAGTAAGGCGCATCGACCGGACGGAATACCCCCTCGTGTTCGGAGGGAGTATGCTGCAGTTCTGGCCCCTGTGCCTGCTCGCCTCTTTTGCCTTTGCCTCAAAACCCAAACTTTTCCTTCTTCTTGGAAGCATGCTTTGGTGACCATTCTAATCCCTCTAACTTTCGCTTCATTGCCCTAACTTCATCCCTAATATTTTCGAAACTATCTTAAACTCATTTTCTCCGTCACCTTGAGCGCCATTCTCTCTTGTCGGATCACCAGCGTGGCTTTCGCCAGGCGAGGTCTAATGGTGATCTGCTCTCCTACTGCACCCATCTCTGGTCATCCTCTCTTCGGGATTATGGGGAAAATTTGGTCGGGGCCCTCGACATCTCCAAAGTATTTGACAGGGTATGGCACAAGTATTAGCTTTCTAAACTTCCCTCTTATGGTTTCTCTCCCCCACTTTGTTCTCTAATTTCTAGCTTCCTTGAGAACCGATCCATGGCAGTTGTTGTCGAGGGTATCGATCTCTCGCTCTTTCTCTACCAATGGTGGTGTCCCACAGGGTTCTGTTCTCTCACCTACTCTCTTCCTTCTTTTATCAATGATTTACTTCACACTACGACTAATTCTATCCATTCTTACGCTGATGATTCTACTCTTCACTCTTCTTCACAGTTTTCCCTTCCCCCCAATTCTCAAACTAGATCTGTTTTTAGAGCTGATATCATTACATCTATCAATGCGGTTCTGTGCAGCATCTCCGAATGGGGAGGTAGAAACTTAGTTAAATTCAATAGTAATAAAACTCCGTATTTACCTATTACACTTTCCAAATTAGATGATCTCCCACCAATCACATTTCAGGACGCTATCATTCTGCCAAATTCTAAAATAGATATGCTAAGCCGCACCATTTCCTCTAATATGTCATGGAAGCCACACGTCCTCAACATTGCTGAAGCTGCCTCCCGAAAGCTGGGAATGCTGTACAGATGCCGTAGCTACTTCACTCCTGAGCAGTTGCTTCAAGTATATAAGGGATTCATTCGTCCTAACTTGGAGTATCGCTCTCATATCTGGGGTGGCTCTTCTTCTGCCCAACTGTTAGATAGGTTGGAATCAAAGGCATTTCGTCTTATTAACTCTCCCTCTTTAGTTGATAATCTCTCTTCCCTTTCTCTTTGCCGCAATGTTACTTCACTCTCTCTCTCTTTTACAGGTACTTTAACGGGCGATGTTCGGTGGATTTGGCATCCTGTGTACCGCGGGCAAGGCCGAGGGTTCATAACACGCATCTTTCCTGCGGTGCCCACCGTTTCTCTGTGGATGTCCGTCACACTAGAATAACCCGTTATAGTACAAGTACATCCTTTCCTCACACAGCCAAACTATGGAATGCTCTGCCTTCTTCTGTGTTTCTACACTCATACAATGTCTCACTTCAAAAAGCTGGTTTTCCGGCATCTTCGTGGTGTAGGTTAATATAACCTTTTTATTTTATATTTTTAATTTCTTTTTACTCTTGTGGGTCGATGACCTGTGCCCGGGTGGGCTATTCCTCGTAAAAAAAAGTGAAAAGGCTGCGGGAGCTAATCTTCAAGTGATTGGTAGAGTGTTAGGTTAGGTTAGGAGGTCACACAGCCACTGCGACTTTATCAGACGATCTTGCCATATGGGGATCGGTGGGATCGGTGGTAGAAGCTGTACCGTTCTTGCCTCACAAGCGAGATGTCACGGGTTCGATTCCCGGGCCGGTGGAAGTTGTTTGGACATACTTCCTAGCCCCCATTAGTCCCTGTTCACCTAGTAGTAAAGTAGGTACCTGTTGTAAGTCGAAAGTTGCGAATTCGTATTCGGGGAAAGTTGTTGGAGCTTCCAATAACTTGATGACATAAACCACTGACTCTTCAGGCTTCTACGCCCTTGACTCTTCAGGCTTGTACGCCCTTAACTCATGAGACATAAAGGCAAGCATGAACTTAGCATGCTTCCCTGTTGGGCGCTGTAAACGCTTCTGCGCTTCACCTTACACAATGATTTGCGGATCGTGTTCCGGGGTAATGGTTAGCCAGTGCAGTTGGCGAGTTGTCTTGTCTTCTCGGACTATTCCATGACACTGGGACATGCAACTCGTTAACTTAGGGTGTGGTTGTTGTGTTGGTGACAGCTTCTACACCTTAAACAAATTCACGCTTTGGTGGCCCCTGGGCCGGCCACCCTCGTTACACGAGGGACAACCACTGTGTAACTGAGGAGATAAAATTATCTTGAAAATATTTTGTTTTCGTTTAGAAACAAACACGTAAAAAGAAGAACAATTTTCAAGTAGAATGATTGACACACACACACACACATCCTTGACCACCGAAGGGTCAAGACGTACCTGGCGCTCCTCTCGGAGCAGCCAGGTCAACTGTTAAGTTGGCCCATACCAACCCCCTCCCCTGAACCCTCCTCCCCACCGGAATATCAACAAGTTCTCGCCAGAAGTTACAATTTCATTTAGGAAAGGAACGGAACCAGTGTTAAACAGAGGTGAACAGTGGTGAACAGTGCTTAAGTCAGTGAGAACAACTCAACAGTAACAGTCGTACCCAAGTTAACCTTCACACAGTGAGGTCCCAGGTACCCAGTGATAACGGCCCGTGAGACCCAACAACAACCAGCGGTGTGTTAATCCGTCTACGATAGGAAGGCCTAAGACCAAACCTCACTCATATAACACCATCTGTGAGGGAATTACTACACCACGTGATGCCCCTCATAACTCCATCTGTGAGGGAGTTACTACACCACGTGAGGCCCCTCATAACACCATCTGTGAGGTAATTACTACACCACGTGAGGTCCCTCATAACACCATCTGTGAGGGAATTACTACACCACGTCAGGCCCCTCATAACACCATCTGTGAAGGAATTACTACACCACGTGATGCCCCTCATAACACCATCTGTGAGGGAGTTAATACACCACGTGAGGCCCCTCATAACACCATCTGAGGGAACTACTACACCACGTGAGGCCCCTCATAACACCATCTGCGAGGGAATTACTACACCACGCCAGGTCCCTCATAACACCATCTGAGGGAACTACTACACCACGTGAGTTCCTCCTAACACCATCTGGGAGGGAGTTACTACACTACGAGTTTGCTGTTCAACACCTACATTAATCTGTATGTTCACTGTATGTTCCTTTACCTTTCTCTAATGAAGGCTTTTGTTAAACCACCAATGTATGTAATAAGTCATTTATGTCCAATGTATATTTTCAGCCTTCGGGCTGCAGAATTTTTTCAATAAACCTTTAATTATTATTACATAGTTATGACACCGTATCAGCAGGCAAGCAAAAAGCAGCATGGAACTTAAGTGATTAACCTTGTTTGTTATCACACCTCCTTCTGATATCACATGATGTGCTCGTCATGTCAACTGATGGTCTTGTGACGTCACTGTATAACAAATAATTATACAGTATTGAGAAGTAGTACTTAGTCAAAGACTGTATAATCACTGTAAATACTTGGTCCGAACCTTGCCTAACCTAATATAATCTAACCTAACCTAGCACAAATTAACCTAATCTAGTATAACGTAACCAAACTCTAAGGTTAAGTTAGGGTAGGTTAGGTTGGGGTTATATTAGTTTGGGGGTAGTATACGGTAGGTTTGATTAGGTTAGGATAAATTAGGTTTGATTAGATTAGGATAAGTTAGGTTTGATTAGATTAGATTAGGTTAGATTACGTTGGGTTAGGTTAGGGTAATCCACATACAGATTAGGTTTGGTTAGGGACTATAAACTTCAAGGTTGAGTTTTTAGGCAAGGTAGAGGTGTTAAGATTACCAGGATGAGAGGAGAATAGTTGAGGCGGTGTGAGGGTGGAGGTAGTGAGGCGTGAGGGTGGAGGTAGTGAGGCGTGAGGGTGGAGGTAGTGAGACGTGAGGGTGGAGGTAGTGAGGCGTGAGGGTGGAGGTAGTGAGGCATGAGGGTGGTCAGTAATGGCAAGAGACGTGAAGACCTTCCAAGTTCTTCGCTAGACTAACTTCCTGATTATCAAGATATTTCCTCACTCCTTGGTTGACTTTTTATATTGTAGCTTAATATACATTAATATGGGTGCTTAATACAAGAGACTAATATATTTTAATGTAAAAGCTTAATTGACTTTAAAATTACCACCACTGTTTCATCCCATGTACGAGAACTTCTGTGTAACGAGGACTTGCTACGTGCAGTACCTCAGCTCATTACATTTTATATATGTTAAGCGTGTACCTTAAGTGTGTGTGTGTGTGTGTGTGTGATGACAGTGAAATAAATCGACTGTCAGTACATGTGTGTGTTCGGTTAAGAGCTAAACATGACAACTGGTTTATACGGTAAAGTAAATGTTAATAGCATTTTCAAGAAATGCCGCCCCAAATCACTCCTCTCAGCCTTAAGCAAGGTACTCGAGAAGCTAGAAAGCAGTTGACTAAACTTCTACAGAGACAATAACATCCTTACAGATTTTCAGTTTTGTTCTACAGCAAGAAGGTCAACTGAGAGTGCCCTACTGTCCTTTACCAATGGCATTATAAACTCCTTTGATGATAGTTCACAGTCGGAATATTCCTGGACCTCTCTAAGCCTTTGATAATGGTGACCATACCATCCTCCTGTCAAAGCTTGAACATTGCGGTGTTAGGGGCTTAACCCACAATTGGTTTGTCATAACGATCATCACTACGACTCCTCACCTAATTTGTATAGCGTTCCACAAGGCTACATTTTCGGACTACTGCTGTACTAATGATATGGTCCACTCCAGCACACTCGTAAAACAGGATTCATTTGCAAACAATAGTAATCTGTTCGCCAGCCACGCAGATCTTCATTTCTTGATAAGAACCATGAACAGTGAATTGGATAATATGTAATAAACTTCGAAAGACTTACTACACTATCTTCCATAGAAGAAAACTCGTACCCCAGATCTGGATCCCCTGTACTTTGATAGTACAGTCCTCAAGCGTAGACAGAATACTAAATTATTTGAAGCTGTTGTTGATGATCAACTAAATTATAAAAACCACATAGAAGCCATTAACATTACTGTAAAATCAGTAAACAATGCGAAATCTTGTATCACATTCATCAATCACTCACTCTTGTAGAAATGAAAGAAACGTACTACGATCTTGCTTACCAACACTAGATTCACTGCCATACACTGGGGAGCCTTCGGCATCACTAAATCAAAACCCAGAAGAGAGTTATGCAGACAATGACCTACTTGAAGAAAAAAAATACACTAACAAACAGTTTGCTAAATTGGAAATGATAAAAATTGAGGATATCAGCACTTACTGCTGTACTCTATTTGTTTATAAATCAGTTAATCACTTGATTGAGAATAGTTATTTCCAGTTCCAAACTAACCAGAGATACAACATAAGACACCTAACGCTACTAAGACCACCCCCATGCGTTCCTCTCAATCCTAGACTTCCATAAAATAACATGATGTGAGGGTGTGGAACAACGTACCTCCACCCATCCCAGCAAATACGACGCTATCTTCCTTTAAATTATCTCTTCAGACTATTAAGTTTGTAACACTTACTTTTCTACCTTTTTTTTTTACTTTTACTGCACCATTAAAAACCATTATAGCGTACATTGGCACGTTGATAGAAATTACCATTGCAATGATTATACTGTATTGTATGTTTTGCCGTCACGGCATGTTGTATCGCTTCCACCCACTAGTATAACAATTACACAATGCTGAAAATAACTATGTACAATATTTATGATATACTGTAATGAAAATATAATAATAATAAAAAATGTGATAAACGTAGTGACATTCTTCTATGTAATTACTAACACCACGTTACATGTGATAATCCAGATACTAAATGTTATGTAATAATTTCTTGAGATAAACTTTCAGCATATAACAGATGCCACTAAGAGGGCTCAGGCTCTCACTTGGCTCAGCCTTGTCAATGTTGTTGTTATTGTCCACTCTGTATCTATGTTTTCCTGGTTCAATAAACTATGCCATTATCAATAACAATTGGAACCGCGAAATGAAAGTGGGTCCCATATACACGATGGCCCTGTAGATACAGTTCTGCCCCAATATTAAAGTTAAGTACTTATTTACAGCTGTTTGGACTACCAGTGCCGCAAGATCGAACCTCCAACACTTAGGAAAGGACTCGAGGACTGTAACCATTCGTCTAATATATTGTAAGTACAATTACATAATAATTACGATGATAGAGGAATGTTAAAAGAACTTGAGAAAAGTAAAACGCAAGATGATATGATCCAAGTGTATAATTGGAAGATGGAGTATAGATAGATAGATAGATTCATATAGACACAGATAAATAAACATACACACAGGGTAAACCGTAAAATCATCATACAAGTTTCCATTGATTCATGTCTGATAAATCAATTATCATTCTTTTCAACTGTATTCGAATCAGTGGATGGAGAACACGATTATGATGTGGTATACCTCGACTTTAGTAAAGCTTTCGACAGGGTCCCCCACGAAAGACTAATACATAAAGTGGAGGCTCATGGAATTGGAGATGTTCTAAACTGGATTAGGGCGTGGTTACAGGACAGGAAACAGTCAGCATAAATGGCACTAAATCCGATTGGGGTAACGTCACTAGTGGAGTACCCCAAGGCTCAGTGCTTGGACATAACTATTAATTATATACATAAACGACATAGATATAGGCGCAGATAGTAGCACAAGTAAATTTGCTGACGACACTGAAATAGGGCGTGTTATATCTGACGAGGATTCTTCAAAACTACAGGAAGATCTAAAAAACAATCGTATGGTCTGTATAATGGGGTAGGAAATTTAATGTGGACAAATGTAAAGTACTTAGCCTAGGGGATGTAAAAAGAAAAAACAGATATCAGATGAACAACGTTTATATAGAGAAATCCAACTGTGAGAAAGATTTAGGAGTAATGATAAGTAGGAGTCGTAAACCAAGACAACAATGCGTATTTGCTCGAAACAAGGATAACAAAGTATTTGGGTTAATGCAAAGGAATGTTAGTTACAGGACTGGCGAGATTATCCTAAAACAATATCTTGCGCTTGTGAGACCTCACTTGGATTATGCAGTTCAATTTTGGTCATCGTACTATGGAAAGGATATCGAATCCCTAGAAAGCATACAGAGAAAGATGGCAAGACTCATCCCGGGCATTAGGAATCCGCTTGTCTCTAAAGCCAGACACATGCAAATGTTTTTTGTTGACTGGGGTATCTGGATCAAGCTGTTGTGGATCCCCTCTCACATAGGCGTCAGTGAGCATGATACAGAGTTGATGCCTTAGCTGAGCTCGCGTCCAACATTGACAAAATTCAGTATAATCTAGGACTGTCAAACAGAACTTTAAAAACTGTAATCAGAATAGAGCTTGCTGATGAATTTGGGATTGGGTGTAATCGGGACTGCCAAGTATGGGCCCGCTGCTGTTTCCTCCATTCTTATGTTCTTTGGTCCAAAAGGTAGATAATACTAGTAACGGGTCCCGCAGTCACACAGTACTCACGCAGTGCTCAGTCACAGGTCCAGCAGTCACATAGTTCTCAGACATTACTCAATAAGACCACCAGTCACAAAGTACTCAATCAGTCAAATAGTATGGAGGGCTGACAAGCTCTTATTGCGTTAAAACATCAGCTGGTGAAGCACTCAAGACACCGTCAATTATTATTATTATTATTATTATTATTATTATTATTATTATTATTATTATTAAGGTGTCACGTGCGTAGCGTATAAAAGACGCTTAAACTTACGTAGTATTAATGTTTGTAAGTTTCACTGGTGATTTAGACGCTAACGTAAGTGCTGAGATTACGTTGATGTGGTAATGCTGTGCTAACCACCCATACGTGTGCAGTGTGGGTGAACGGAAAGTCACAAGAAAAAAGTCAGAAAAGTAACGCCTTTGGCTAGGAAAAATCAAAGGAAAAGGTCACATTTTATTTAAATACCATATAAATTTTTAGGAAAAATTAAAAAATAAATAAATAAATAAATAATATATATATATATATATATATATATATATATATATATATATATATATATATATATATATATATATATATATATATATATATATATATATATATATATATATATATATATATATATTTATAAAATCAGTTATTAATACTTGTATGTGTATTCAATATCTTAAACTAAGTATGGTAATGAAAAAAAAGTCATTTGCTGACAGTACGTGACAATTGGTTTAGTTTAGTTTAGTTTATGTTAGCTGAGCTTAGATTAGGTTAAGGTCTGTGACGTTTTTCTGTGACTCTTTTTTCCTGGATTCCCGTGTGTGTGTGTGTGTGTGTGCTGATAGACGGAAATGCTTCCTTATACCACACCAAGATTAATATTCGCTTGTTTGAATCATAAAAGTGAACTTTTATTATTTGGCTCGCCTGAGATTCGTAACACCCGGATTATTTTACCTGAAGATTCGCCACCCCATATTATTTCACGAAAATTACGATGTTATTTACTTAGACTTTAGCAAAGCATTTGACAGAGTACCGCATCAGAGGCTTCTGAGAAAAATTAAGGCTCATGGTATCGAGGGAAAGTTTTAAATTGGATAAAATCATGGCTCACCGATAGAACGCAGAGGGTCAGCGTAGATGGTGTTAAATCTGAGTGGGGCCGTGTAACCAGTGGGGTTCCTCAGGGGTCAGTACTAGGCCCACTCTTGTTCATAATCTACATAAACCATCTAGATACTGGGATCAGCAGTGACATAAGCAAATTTGCGGATGACACCAAAATATGGCGGCAGATTAATTCAGGGCAGGATGCAAATGCATTACAGGAGGATCTAAATAAACTGCAGGGGTGGTCTGAAAAATGGCAAATGAAATTCAACACCAGCAAGTGCAGCGTACTTAATATTGAAAGAACAAATACTGTCAATGCATACAGCCTTAACAACATAAACCTAGAGAAGTCGACTTGTGAAAGAGACCTAGGGAGGCTAGATAGATTCATGGATGATAGAGAGTGGTAGTAACTCTCGACAGGAGCTGCCATGCACAGGCCAACCGGCCTATTACAGACTCCTTATGTTCTTATGTTTCTTATTTCACCCTAATGGTAACCTAACCTAAACTACGGGTGATTCTATAATTGTTTGTATATAAATGCCAACTAAGGGAATCACATTCTTCATCTAGGGACGAAATTAAACAAATCCGAGATGATATTCTTTTCATCAGTTTTCGAATCGGTGGACGAGGGGCACAATTATGATGTGGTATATCTCGACTTTAGCAAAGTCTTCGACAGTCCTCCACGAAAGACTAATTAGAAAGGTAGAAACACATGGCATCAAAGGGTAATATCCTTAAATGGATTAGGGCGTGGTTACAGGACAGGAAACAGCGAGTGAGCATTAACGGCACTAAGTCCCATTGGAGCAACGTCACAAGTGGAGTTCCCCAAGGCTCAGTACTTGGACCATTATTATTTATTATATACATAAACGACATAGATATCGACATAGACAGCAACATAAGTAAATTTGCTGATGACACTAAAATAGGACGTGTTATGAAATCTGACGAGGACTCCGCAAAACTACAGGAAGATCTAAACAAATTTTTCGAATGGTCTGAAAAATGGCAGATGAAATTCAACGTGGACAAATGTAAAGTACTCAGTATAGGAGATGTAAACAGGGAAACCAGATACCAGATGAACAACGATGCCATAGAGAAATCCGACTGCGAGAGAGAGATTTAGGAGTAATGATAAGTAGGAACCTTAAGCCAAGTAAACAATGTGTTTTTGCTCGTAACAAGGCTAATAAAGTACTTGGGTTCATACAAAGGAGTGTTAGTTACAAGACTAGCGAGGTCATCCTAAAACTGTATCTTGCGCTTGTGAGACCACACATGGATTACGCAGTTCAGTTCTGGTCACCGTATTACAGAATGGATATAGAATCCTTGGAAAGAATTCAAAGGAGAATGACAAGACTAATCCCGGGCATTAGGAACCTTGAGTATAGAGACAGGTTAAAGCATCTTAATTTGCACTCCCTCGAGAGACGTAGAGCGAGGGGCGACCTGATAGAGGCGTATAAGTGGAAGTCAGGGCTAAACAAATGGGACATTACAAAGGTACTCAAACTATCCAACCAGGAGCGAATTCGTAACAATGGTTTTAAATTAGACAAATTTAGATTTAGGCGTGAAATAGGTAAACACTGGTTTGGAAACAGAGTAGTGGATGAATGGAACAAGTTACCAAATATCATCATTAACTCGAATACGCTGAATAGCTTCAAACATAAGTTGGATACTTATATGAGCAATAGGGGTTGGGTGTAAACGGGACTGTCCAGTATGGCCCAATAGGCCCGCTGCAGTTTCCTCCATTCTTATGTTCTTAAATACAAACACAGATTTAGCTACACAGGTGCTTGTGTGCAATAACTTCAATGTGGAAACAGAATTAAATGAGAGTTGGCCTTAACTTGTAATACATAAATATATAACCTAAATTAATTATCATTGAGGCAATACTGATAATTTTCAGTATGATTGAATGAGATATCCTCGTAGCTAATCCCTCTTTTACACAAAGGCCCGTGAATATGAGTACCGTAGAGTATGATGGTGCGGCCGCCTCGTTCTACACGTCTGGTATGAGTTTCTAATTCGTGCTATATCTATCATTTTTACTTCCAATACCTTTGCGTTAACTAATTTTGCTCCCAGATGATAATACGAGGGATAATTTATTAGAATTGGTGGATGTGAGTCATCTTGCTAGAGCTCACACTATAGAAGAAAAGGATTCAAGAATATCAAAGTTTGGCAATACTGTAGTTGCTCCCCTCCTCCAACACAGCCCGCCTCCCCTCCACCCGTCCTCCCTATTTTCCCGACCTCTAGCTAGAAATCCCTCCCCCCTCTGCACCAGCCAATCACCGCGCCAAGCTGCCTCATCTCTGAGGTGGTTTCAAATGACTACACAAGCGAATGACTTTATTTTTCTGTTATTGTGTCAAGACGTCTAATACGCGAATTTCTTTACTTCTGGGTTTTTTATGTAGTTGAGGTATGTAATGAAACTTAGCTACAAGAAGGTGGTTTACACCAGGCTTCCTTCCATACAGAGTTAATGTTAAAATTTAAACCGTAAGTGGCAACACTGTATGTGTGTGTGTGTGAGTGTGTGTGTGTGCGTGTGTGTGTGTGTGTGGCAGGCCCGCGTTCCTGTGTCCGCGGTCACACTGTAGAGGGCAATGCTGTCGCTGAGTTCACGACAGGTAAGCGAGTGAGCTTCGCCCTAAATCTTCAAGATTATTTCCAGTGCGGCATTGAAGTCTGAAAGTTCATCAAGTGCGGTGGTGTGTCTCGTTCACCAACCAGTGAAAGTAGTGGATACAAAATTCTTAAATTGTGTAAGTGAAATCTACAAAATATTGTGGATTGAAGTGAACGGTGATAAGGTTTGAGACCGCCTGTGGTTAAGCCTCACAAAGCCGCAGAAAACGGGGGATGAGCCTGAAGACAAAGAAGTCAATCGTTTGTTTAATGTGAAGTGACATAAGAAGGTGAATTAAATTTTAACTAATAGTGGAAGTAGGTTCTTGTAATTCATAAAAAAGTGGTGAATGCAAGGCTAAATTTACAAAAAGTATTGAGCCCGCAGTACCGCCGTGAAGAACTTTTGTGAATCACTGCTGGTGCGGGAGGTGCTGGCAGTGGTAGCCATTACTGTTTGTAGTCTTGTACGCCCACCTCATGGAATATTTAAACAAAGATTTTGAAATTGTGTATTTTGCCGTGTAACTGACCTGGTGAAGTGACCAAGTTGTGTTGAGGTGACCAAGAGGCTCGCTTGGCGCACTACAACAGTGCAGCGATGCATACGTTAACGTGTCGCTGCAACACCAATACGGATAAACTGAGCAATGTAAATGATGAGCAAGGGAAGACTTTTGTCGAATAGTTGCAAAAAAGTCCACCATTGTGCTCGAACTGCAAGAAAATGAAATCTTGGTGTATTCCTTACCTTGCTTTTGTGTTAGCTTACTAAGTTGTAGAGAACCCCAATTTACCTTGTTGTCTGGGGATGATGATCTTTTTGGTAGATTAAAAGGATCACCAGAAGATTGAGCACTCCAGCTTATTATTTGATGATTAGACACCCTAATGCTCGCCTGGTCTAACGTAAAACCTCCAGGTAGCGTTTGAGTGATTAATCATCAGGTGAAATAGAATGAAGTGCACATTATTCAGATGGTTCGAATATTCGTTCACTAAAATTCTGAATAAGTAAACATTGTTTCAGCTTTTATATAGACCGCAAGTATACAAATACAGAGAAGCTAAGTTCATTCAACCATGGATAGATTAAAAAAAACTGTTAAAACTTATTATATCTGAGGCTTTTGTTTCAAACGATTTTCACTGCTAGTCGTCATCGTTGCTACTGTAAGAGTATGGCACTAAAACATGCAATGTCAGTTATTTTTTTAGCATATGCCTTACATAAAATATGTGTTGGTAATTGCAAGTAAAATGTTTTGTATTCAAGACTTCAGTAGTTGAAGAAACTTATTAGTACATTACTGTATAACAAACAAAAACCGAAATGGTGAATGAATATTTTTTTTCCTTCCTCGAGTAATGCATTTACCCGTTAATTAATCATTATCTTATATTTTATAATTAGTAAGTATTTATAACTATTACGTGTTTTTACCTATAAAATCAAACCACTTCACTTTGTAACTTAACTGGATTATTTTTTCCTTTTTTGTGGGGGGGGGGGGTGGTCTCACTAATGTGGTTGTGCTGCTGAAGAAAGAAGTGTTGATTAACAGAATGCCGAGAGCAATCCGGAAAATGTAACACTCACCGTAGGAAGTAACTAACTAATACTACTATAACGGCTTTCTTTGCTATTCTTGGTTGAGTCGACTTATAGTTTGCCATTGTTTACATGTATACACTTTATAGACGCAAAACCAAATTGAATAGGACACCACAACAGCCTACCTATGCCAGCAATCTCCTGTTTATACCCTACCACACCTACATCTGCCTTTCTAACTCTAACAGAACAGTGGGAACTTTAATTATAGGGTGACTTTGGTTGGCTTGTTTGATAATACTTCATAATGGCGTTGAAATGGCCATTATTTACACCCCGTTAAATAAACAAAGGCGACCTAAACTTGCTCTACCGATTTTTTTAGGTCTTCAAGTTCCAGCTGGTTTCGAAGTACAGTATTGTACTGTATTTTTTGGACAAATATGTGCAATTTATCACCAGATCGTTTTAGAACATTAGATACGTTTCTACCTGTAAGCAATCATAATATGTTCGTGTTCATTTTTCCTCCTTAGTTTTCCCCTCACGAGATTTACATTAAAACAAAAAGCAACGGATGGTGTTGTCATATATATCAAGGAATGAATATACAATGATTTTAAGTGTCCAATTTTACGGACAGATCCCGTCACTTTGTATGTTTCGAGATTAGATTTATACTGCAATGTTAGGTTAGAGTTCACGATAAGCATTCAAAATTATCTCCCATCGCGAGAGACGAAATGTGTTGACTGCATAAAGGTGTGTGTAGTTAAGAGAGGTCAGATGGATAGGTTATGGGGGTATACTGGAGAAATGTGTGGGTGGTGTACTGAGAGAAAGGTGTCAAGTGTGGATGGCGGATGTACTGGGATAGTGTGAGGATGGTATGTGTACTGGGGTAGTGAGAGGATGGTATGTGTACTGGGGTAGTGAGAGGATGGTATGAGTACTGGGGTAGTGAGAGGATGGTATGGGTACTGGGGTAGTGAGAGGATGGTGTGTGTACTGGGGTAGTGAGAGGATGGTGGATGTGCTGGAGAAGAGTGTGGGCGGTGGGTGTACTGTAGAAGTGTGGATGATGAGTGTACTAAGGTAGTGTGTGGATGTTGCGTTGCTGAGGTATTGTATGGATGGTTTAATGTCGGAGGATGTGTGTGGATTTTTTCGTGAGAATGGTAGTTTCAGTAGTTATAGCAAACCGAACAAACGGGTGAGTGATTGTGAGAGTAGCAGATATGGTAGTGTGTTTGGGAGGGAGAGAAGTGTGAGGTGGAGGATGTCGGTGTTGGATGCCTGACCTGCGCTGCCACTTAAAAGGACTTTATATAAAAACTCAATTACAAACGAAATATCTATTTTAATGCTATTGGTATATTGAAATGAATAACACTCGTTTATAGCATATTTATGAAACCTTGACTGTCTCGGTTATTTGTGTTGACAATGAATTTATAAGGAGTTTGTTGGTGTGGCAGTATGGGGTGGTTCCCGCCTCTATACACTACAGCCAGGCTCCTGCCCTTCTCTGTTGCCTGTTTGACCGAAGGGCAGAATCCGTTGGTCATGGCAGCTCGTGTTTTATTCCTGGATATGTACAGAAAATATTACTTAATATTCTCGTGCTTAAATGTTTGATATTGAAAGTACATTTGCCAGTTTATTGGGAACATTAGAGTTATGAAATAAGTAAAACAAATACATACGTTTTAGTTATTGCCTTTTATTCAATTGTTTTACAGAAATCCTCTCTCCCCACATACATTTTAACTCGTGTGATGTTGTTGCAGGCGTGATGAGGCACTTCTGACAGCAACAAGAGGTGAGCGTGTGGAGGAGCGTGGAGATCGACGGTGTGTGGAGGCGGTGACACGCGAGCCTCAATGGCGCTTTGGTCGTTACACTGATGTTATGTCCCCACCACAGCACAGCACATGAGTGACGTCGACCTCAGCCTGCGTCAGCTTCTGGCATCCTACGACTCGGCATCGACCAGACCAAAACAGCCTCACAACCAAAGGTCAGTTGCCACCACCACCTAAAGGACTCGAGCACTTGCATGGTGGAAGATGGTTCAAAGTTCATACTTCACAATTTATTGATGTCATTGTGTTTTGGGAACTTTTTAATCTCCATTTCGATATTTTTTAAATGCATATCTACAATCTTTGCATTATAAATTTGTTGGTCAACAGGTTCATTCCTAAACTAAACTACCTTGAGAATTATTTCATGCAATTTTCTTGTATTGTGATGTATCAAAACATCAAATTCAATTTTGAGCCATCTTGGTTTTTTTTAGTAAATAAAGCTATTTTACACAATATTTTAGTAAGTGTGAAGAAATTTGTGTTAGGATGACTGTTGGGGGATAAAGAAATAGAAATTTCTTTTTAGTACCTGCAACAGGTGGTAGTAACTCGACAGGAGCTGCCATGCACAGGCCAACCGGCCTATTGCAGACTCCTTATTTTCTTATGTTCTTATTTACTGAGCTTTGGCAGACTGACATGACTTGGATCCCTGTAAATCTCATTAAACTTGGTTAAAAATTAAACCTCCTATAGTTTATTGTCATGTTGGAAATACGTATTTGATATTTTCTGGATATATATATATACAGTATATATATATATATATATATATATATATATATATATATATATATATATATATATATATATATATATATATTATTATTATTATTATTAAAGTACTAGAGTACAATACAGTATAGTATTAGTAATAAGGTACAGTAGTTGTAAAGTTGCTGTTTCGTTTGAAATTAAAGTTTATTTAGTAATTTTAAATAACTGATACACCCTTCTTAAGAATGAGACAAATACATATTTCTGTGTGTATCATGACAATGTTTTATTCCTTAAAATTAAGAAATTGTACAAAATCCCAGTTAGTCGCACTGCCTAGTGTCAGGAAGGATATAACTGTACAGGGTAATTGAAAAGTCCCTGTTTACCTGCAAAAAAAAAATCAAATACAGTACTGCAGTTATATATCTTATTCTACTTGCAGTAAGTATTGGAAATGGTCACAATAGTAACTGCTTGAAGTGGATACCATTTCTGATATATACTGAATGCAGAATAAGGTGTATGACAGGTATGTACAGTATAACAAGAAGCAACTACCAGTGTAGTATTGTTTTGTTTTTTATACAGATGCACAGGGACTTTTAGATCACATAGTAGCTACTTATTGTAGTTCGAATCAGAATATAATGTCTAGACTGAGAAGCCCAGTTGCCATTCAGCAATGAATGTGTAATAAGACAATGTTTTATAGTTGAAGAAAATGGGAAGTGGCATTCAGTGTGGCCATTAATAACACTTGGATTTTTTTTTCAAAGATTAAGACAGGTGAGAAAACTATAGTTGATTTCAAAATGAGTATTACATGACCGCTTATAGTAAACATTGTAATTTGACAATAAAATGCAGTACAAAGTTGACAAAATTTAGTATACTGTACATAAATATGTTGGTGATATTCAGCATACACATAAAACCCCATTACAGTATATATTTGTTATCATTAAGGTTCGTATATGAGATGACAAATAAAACGTTATCATCACTTTATATTGATGTGAGGTTTATGGAAAATCAAATGTCATTGATCTAATTCAAGATTCAGTTTTATATTTTCATGTGCCGTACAGTATTTTAACGGATTTTTCTGTTAAGTTTTCCCATTTTTTGTAGATGGCCATTGGATAATAATATTGAATACTGTAATTGTTTTTGCATTTATTGAATATAATATGAGATTATTAAAATATTCAGAGCCCTCAGTAAATTAATATTATACTGCACTGTATACTGTAGTACAGTAAAACATGCATATATTTGTTGCCTTTAATTAGGGTAATATTTCAATCTTCTGTAATGTGCTTTTGCTCAATTGTGTTGCCTGACCACATAACAGCTACTGTGTACTGTATGTCATGCTGTTACACAACATTTGCTCACTGTCTGCTGAGCGGTGCCTCCAGTGCATTAGTGTTGTATGGGAACTGGGTCTCCATATACTACAGTGTATATGTTCTATATTTGAATGGAAAAAGTTGATTATGTTCAATAAACAAGTCCTTCACATATGAAAAGCCCTCAGTTTTCTATTCATTGTGAGCCTTGTAAAATATTATATTCCTTTTCATTAAATTCACATAAATGTGTTTTTGCTTAAATAATAAGCTTAATGGAGGCTTTTTCAATTCTCTTGTAGTATTGCTCATAATTTATACATTAATTTTCTAGTAAAATATTTGTCGGTTCCAAAGTCAGGGAGGGACGCTTATGGTGTGGGATTAGTATTGTAATAAAATTTACATAAATAACCAAGGAAATTTTTTCTTGTGGTAATTGTTATAATTGTCATGGTATGAGTTTTATAATGATTTGCAAGGAGTGCAAATACTTAATGTGCAGTATCCTGGTTTGTCGAGGATGCGCTTGTCATGTGTGTCAATTATACTGTTGAAACAATTAAGGGGTGAAGGGGTGGAGTAAATTGTGGCAGAGTGTGGGGGAGGGTAAGGGTGAGAGTGGAATGTGGCATGAGTGGAGGCAGTATTTTGCCACAGCTGGTGGTTGGTTGCTCTCTGCACTCTCCCTCAGAGTGCCACCTGCAACTCTCACTCAACACTTAATTTCCTAATTAAACTTTTAAGATGATAGAACCATATTGTTGGGAGCTGAAATTCTGCATCTTAATCAGATGCAGATTTGTGCTACCACTGATCTTAATTTGTACTTCTAATAAAATACACTCAGCTGATGCCATCCCAGGTAATGTTTTAAAATGGTTTTGCAGTTGAAGTCAGTGATGCTGGGGTAGTGTCAGCAGAGTTCCATAGTTACCACATTAGTGCCCACTTCATAGTACTGTACTAGATATTAAAAAGTCTTGCTCTAGGTAGGGTTTCTTGTCTTGTTATGCTGGTTGCTCTGCCATTTTAAAGCCTTAGTCATGAGAGCTGCTCTAGCTGACAATCCAACTCAAAGATAAGTGATAGTACCAATAATCTTCTTGTAAATCTAAAGCTGATGCCTTTTAGGATAGAAATATACTCTAATGCTAATATATGCACCTTTCATTTTACAGTTGGCTTTAAGAGCCATTAACGAGGTTCACTAGAAACCAGAATTTTGTAAATTAAATAGGTAAATGTCCAGTTTTATGTTCTGCATGTTGTAGTTTTGGGTGTTACCTCTCAGTTCACCTCATATGCATGTTCTAATTTCATTTCTTCCTTCATCTGTAAAAGAACTGAGGTTTAAAGGATTTATATTGACAAAAATGATGGTAGTTAAATTTTTTCAACTCCATTTGTATTATTGCTGAATATAAGTAGATTTGTTTTCAGAACTTGCTTTAATGGTAAATAGCTTATTGAGAAATTGACATACAGTGAAATACAGACGATGAAGGAAGATGCGATCGAACCAGTAATGTAGTTCTCCCTTTACAGAGAGAGAGGAATGGTAATGCCAGGCCAGAGTGGGAGGTCCTTTGACATTATCCGGCAGATTGTCGGAAATGTTGTCAATATCTTCAATAAGAGGGCCTCGCCCTGTACAGCACCATGTGATGGCATGGTGCTTAAGATGCACTACCAGTGGACTTTCTGGGTCCTTCTAGGAGGCTTCTCTGCCATTTGGTATTCTTGGTACCACAGAGATGTGATCACTTGTGCTTCTCACTTTAATGCAGAGACACAAGTTCGGTTAGACTACATCAACATTTGCCTCTCTTACCCCTTCGTGGATGGAGCGGGTGAAGATGCTGGTGAAGGTGAAGTTGGCCAGAGACGATATCTTCTCTTTTATCGTTGGATCCACTGGGCACTACTACTCCTGGCTGGCATCTACTACATTCCACGCAAGATTTCCAAGACATCAGAAAACTCCAAAGTGAAGAAGCTGATTGAAGACTTAGCTGTGAATGCTCATCGTTATGATGGTCTGGAACGAGAGCTTGTTGAAAGAACTGCTAAATATATTGCATTTAACCTGAAGACTCACAATGGCCTGTATTACAAATACGTTACATGTAATTTGGTTGCTTTGCTGGTTGACATATTCTGCTTCCAGTTTCTTGATTTTGTCTTCCAAGGACGATTTCTAAGATATGGTTTTCAAGCATACCCTTTTAACCGTGACCCACAACATTTTACAGACTATATGTCTGATATGTTTCCTCCTTTTGCCAATTGTGAGTTGCACAATGAAGTACAACTGACTAATAAGCGGACTGAACGGCTGGGTTGTCATCTAACTGTGATGGAATTATATGAGAAGGTTTTCTTGGTGTTGTGGCTCTGGCTCATCATTATGACAACCATGACAGCCTTTTACCTTGTGTTCTTGGCTTCAATGTGGGTCCCCTGGGCACGACTAATGATGCTTAGAATTGCAAAACCTTTGAGTGCAAAGGATACAATCCGGAACACAATCTGCAACATAGTGAGCACTTGTAAAGTTGGAGATGTCTACCTTCTGTATCGCTTAAAGCAGCATTTTAGTCATGCACGGTACTATGAGCTCTTAACACGCCTCTCAGACCCAGACTTCCTCCGCACCATGCTTGACAGTGTATCCATCGACCACCATGGCCACAACAAAGGTGTTGGGGGACAGGATCTCCGCCAACGCAAGAACAACCCGAAAACCCCAGGCAAGTTTCAAGATGTCCTCTTTAACACACCTGGTGAGGGGGGCTATCTACCCAACTCCAGTATCTTAGTTGAATAAATTAGGGGAAAAAGCCTAGAAGCTTAAGTCAATAATACAGCAACCTCAACCCAATTTATCATGTGTACTTATCAATCGATAGTACAAATGGACAGTGGTGGTCAGTTAAACCAGCTGACTGACTTTTGACAAGGTTTGGTGGAATCTTTCCGAAATTTAAAACCATGTGATGATAATTTAATGATGCGAGTTTTTTATTATTTTTTTATATAGTATAGTGTGTGAATGTCAGTTACGAGTGGAGAATGATAGAATTTGCTTGTGTTAAATATTGTTAAGCTGTACTTTTGTATGAATCTCTAGTTAGCAGTGCTTAGTGTACTTAAGGTTTATTTTATATGAAATACAGCCGACATACCCAGGTTATGCATTTATGTCTCTACTATGGCATTTTATCGTAGTTCATGCATTTAAGCCTCTTTTAGAGACTAATGTTGACATTCTTGTTCTCAAAAGTTTTATGGGGGGAGGGAAGGACCTGCAAGTTGAGACAATTCTGCTTTAGTCTGTTCTTAATAAAATGTGAACAGTGACTGTCTTTTCATTTTCTACCTTCTTAAGCATGGGCTCCGCTTTCAACATATGTACAATGGCATGGTTGTGGGCACTGATATGGTATACTGTGGAGGCTTATTAACCTCTTTTGTTTCAGGTGTGTCTTAAGTCGGAGAGCTTAGGAGCCTAATTTCAATGAATTGATTTTTCAGGAACTGAAAGATGGCTATCATAGGTCACGGTGGCACCGACATTATCCGCCAATTGGTGGGCAATGTGGTGAACATCTTCAAGAAGAAACGTGCACCATGCACCTCCCCCTGTGATGGACTTATTCTCAAGATGCACTACCAGTGGACCTTCTGGCTATTACTTGCTGGGTTCTCTGCTGTCTGGTACTCCTGGTACCATCGTGATGTGATCACATGTGTATCACATTTCAATGCTGAGACCCAGGTCCGTCTGGACTACATTAACATATGCCTCTCCTACCCGTATGTTGAGGAAGGCAGCTCAGACCGTAGATTCCTTCTATTCTACAGATGGATACACTGGACTCTACTAGTGCTAGCTGGCATTTACTACATCCCTCGAAAAATCTCCAAGAATTCAGAAAATCCAAAGGTAAAAAAACTTATCGAAGACCTTGCTGTGAACTCTCATCGATATGACCAAATTGAGAAAGAGTTGGTTGACAGAGCAGCACGCTATATTGCTTACAACCTTAAGACCCACAATGGATTGTATTACAAGTTTGTCATCTGCAATGTGGTAGCATTGTTTGTTGATCTTATCAGTTTCCAATTTTTAGATTTTGTGTTCCAAGGTCGCTTTCTTCATTATGGGTGGATGTCATACCCATATAGTCGTGACCCTGTTAATTTCTCGGACTACATGTCTAGGACTTTCCCTCCATTTGCCAAGTGTGAACTGGGTGTGGTAAACAAGCTGGTTGGCCAAAGGACAGAGAAATTTGGTTGCCATTTAACAGTGATGGAATTATATGAGAAAGTGTTTTTAGGGGTATGGGTGTGGCTGATCATCTTGACGACAATCACTTGTGCTTACCTGATATTTTTGGGTTTCATGTGGCTCCCATACTTCCGTTTAATGATGCTTAGGGTGGCCAAGCCTCTCAATGCCAAAGACACAGTGAGTAACACTATAGTATCTGTAGTGAACTGCTGCAAGATTGGTGATGTTTATTTGCTCTACCGTTTGAAACAGCACTTAAGTCATGCCAGGTTCTATGAACTCTTAACTCGACTCTCAGATCCAGAACTTATAAAAACCATGCTTGAGGACCCAGCTGATCGAGCAGTTCATGCCAGAAACCAGGACAACATGCGTAACAGGAAACCGAACATGACCATTGGTGGACCTAAAGGCAAATTCAACAATCCCAACGATCTCTTCATCTCCCAGGATTATGGACGACCTAACACCAGCATTCTGGTGGAGTAACTAAAGCCTACACAGGGGTTGTAGGCTCTTAAGTACTTATAGTGCCGCTCGGGGAGAGCACTGTGTCTGTTGCTTAAGTGCTGACTGAGTATCAGATGTGTTCGCTGGGACGCCTATGCTGCACCTCCCTCGTAGTGTAAGGCTCAGTGATATGACTGTGGTATTTCTATTGTTCGCCTTTTATGTATGATAGTTGTTGGTTGAATATAGCCATGGTAAATGGTTAATTAATTCATGAATGAAAGTGTAATGACCGTCCAAATGTGTTGTATGTACAGTATTCATATTTTAACTTCTGATATTAGCTATTTATAAGCCTTTTGATAGGGAACAGTTTTACATTGGTTTCATCTGCAAATTTTTTTGTTGCATTGCAGTTTAAATGTGCTTGTGAATGAATGAGATGAAGGCAAACTTGTTGCATAGTTTTGATGTATTAAGTGAGATATGGGCTAATTAATTGCTGTAATATGTGTAGGGTTGTGTCCTCCAGTCATGCCCAGTCATTTACAGCATTTGTTAGTATAGCTTCATGATTCATGTTGCAAGTATTTATGCATTTTAGATTCTTAAAGAAGTTAATTCTTTGTGAAATCTTCATTAGTGTTCATTATTTGTGAAAATAATTGATTTTATTTTTATTTTATGTGTAGCTAATGCTGAAATTTTAATTGACCCCAATTTGCTTAAAAAAATCAGTGATATGACTTGCCAATAACAAGATGGTGTAAATGACATTGTTATCAATGCCATATTGGGAGACAATCAAGAAGATGACATACATTTTTGTACTATTTTGACAATAAAAAAAAATTCCATCCCAGTTATACCTTTCCCAACCCACAACCAGTGCCATTCTACATTGTGATCAAGAGCTGGGAGCCCATGGTGTGTTTATTGATGTTGGGGATAATGCAGCCAATATTGAATGTTAGACTAATTCTTTACTGTACAGAACCTCTTGATGCTCTCACGTGTCATGAAATATAATTTTACAATTGATATTTTATGTTTGCTCTGCAAAGATGAACATTTTTCTAAAATTGGTTACTTTCAAGGTTGACACTAAAGGCCTTCAATCTGTGATTTCTTTAGTTCTGCATTCTTTTTATCGTTCTATACTTCAGTTTAAATACCGTACTTTCCCGTTGACTTCTGTTTTTAAAGTGGACCAATCCAAATTATTTTCTATTATTATTACAGTACTTCATTTCTTCTAATCTACTATCAACCTTCTGCTTGAGTTTTTATCTATTTTCATATTTTCATTAACATCTGCAATCTTGCCTCTGGTCTTGCTCAGGAGGAGGCAGGGGACCTCATGCTATTTATCATCTAATGTGGGAGTTGTGTATACAATAATTTGAACCAATGCCAATGGATTTCAACCAAACTTGCTGTATGGAGATACGTGTATGAGGTGCTCCTGGCAAGAACAAGACATGTGACAGAAACTTGAGATGTGTTTATAACAATGTAATTATCTTCAAACTTTCCTCTAAACTTTAAAAGCATTATTTTTATCCTTCACCTACCTCTCACTCAAAGCACCTCATATCACAATGAGATCTCAAGCAAGTCTAGTAATAAACATTTACTCTTATAGCTGTCTGTAAGTTGGAGCCTCTTGGATTTTGCTGTGGTGTGTCAGGAGATTTGCCCACCTCTAGTATCAAATTATTGACACTTGATACTGTCTCACTGAAGTGTGAGTTGCCTTGTTTAGTGTCCCCCTGTCTGGTCACTCTTGCCTTTCACCCATCTGATTACTCCTGTCATCTACCCTTCTGATAACCTCTCTCTCTTGTTTAACCACAAAAGGGCCGAAGCAATCAATTCCATTGTAGGTGAATGGTCGGCCTTCTGGGCGCACTCGATCTCCTGGCAAGTCGGATTGGCGTTGATGGGTAGGCCTCCAGGTGCTCCGGTGAATACTGTAGGAGAGTGATACCCCCAACAAACAATGAAAATGGTTTATTAAAGTATTGCTAGACTTATGACAAGTGTACTTCCAGTAACACACAACTACCAGGATCAACTCCATGGTTCCACTCATTTTGTACTTTTGACGAGGTACACCTTCCAACATCCACCATTACTTGGTGTACCTTTAAAAAAATACACAACACTATACTCTTACATATAGCACACTTGAGCCATCAATACAGGTTACCTGAGAATTGTAGCTCTAGAGTGGCAACCCTGGCTGGGTCTCTCGAGAGGGCAATTCAAAAGATGTCGAAGTCTTTAAACTGCTAGGGGAACATATGCACACGGGGGTGGAGGAGACTGCAGTGGGAGCGGGTAAACAAAGTGAAAGGTTACAGGGAAATAGTGCTAGGAATTATGACAAAACTAAATTAAGCAGGGAGTTAAAACCTAAAAGCGACAAAGAGAGGACTTAAATGTCTGCTATGCAAACAGTAGAAGTATGAGAAACAAAATGGATGATATTAGGGCCTTGGTATGTACCGAAAAAATCGATATAACAACATTCACCGAAACATGGATAAACCTAGACTCAAGTGAGTTACCTGTCGAATACCAAATTGCAGGTTACAAATTATTCCATACCAATAGGCAGATTAGGAGAGGAGGCGGAGTAGCAATCTATGTCAGGGATAATCTGAAGTGTGAAATAAATAAGGAAATCAAAACTGAATGGAATACAGAAACAATTTGGATAGACTTAATTGATGGTAGGGAAAAATTAATCACAGTAGTAATATATAGACCCTTCATTCTTGATAGCGTCAATGAGCGATTTATCTGGGCCAAAATGCACAGGGCTTCCATACATAGCAAAGTCTGTATAGTAGGTGACTTTAACTTTAGCCAAATAGATTGGACTGACCTTACGGGTAACTCGGAATCAGGATTTTCTTGAAACGATCCAGGACTGTTTCTTAAGTCAACATATAACCGAACCCTCCCGGGGTAATAATATACTCGATTTAGTTCTGTCAAACAGAGAAAGCCACATTATTAATGTCGAGGTAGGTAACGAACTTGCAAACAGCGATCACAAAGAAATTAGATTCCAATTAGAATTTCAGGACAGCCATAAGGAAAATTCCACTTAAGTCCCAGATTTCAGAAGGTATTGGCTGGTAGGGTTAAGACCGAGATAAGAAAAGCCAAGAGGAATAATGAGCTGAAGATAGTAAGGGAGGCAAAGTCAAACCCCAAGGGCTTCTATCAAATGTATCAAACTAAAACACAAGAAAAGATTGTACCAATATAGTCAGATACCGGCGAGCTAACTGATAATGACGGAGAAAAGAGCAATAATCTGAATAAATATTTTTCAACAGTTTTCACCACCGAAAATTTAAACATGATACCTGAAGCTCCAACTCTATACAGAGATGGTGAAGGAAATAAATTAAGCGAGATAGTAGTGACTAGTAACGATGTTAGTAAGCAAATAGATAAACAAAAGCCTAATAAGTCACCAGGTCCCGATGAGATATTTGCCAGAGTATTAAAGGAATGTGAGGAAGAGCTTAGTATGCCCTTAGCAACGTTGTTTAACATGACCTTAGTACCAGAATCCTGGAGGATAGCAAATGTAATACCAATTTTCAAGAACTGAGATAGATCATTATCCTCTAACTACCGTCCAATCAGTCTAACATCAATTGTCGGCAAATTACTGGAAGCAATCTGTTATCGCCGCTGGCTTCAACTACAGTGCTGGTGTTGCCTTACCCGAACAAACATTCAATCTATCAGCCTGCAACCACGTGCCTCCCCCCCCCCCCTCACATGACCTGCACAAACAAGATGCCCTGATTCTGCTGAGTGTATGGTTTAAAGGGTGGCATGGCCGCCTGGCCTCCATGATGCAGATCGCCTTCTCAAGTGATGTTGTGAGGACCATGCAACCACTGCTGTGAGGACCATGCAGCCACTGATGTGAGGACCATGCAGCCACCAGCCCTCTGTGGTAAACATCGACTCTCAATCCTGGCCGAGTTTTGTGCTGGAACAATTTACACAGTACTATTGTCCCTTGGAACACCATACTGGTTCACATTGACCTGCACTTGTAAGTACAGCCAAAGTGATGACACACCCCTCAGTACTAAAATATTGTGGACTAATTATGCCTACTCGTTTCTGCCTTATCAGGAGAAATAAGACAATGCACAATGAATTGTAACTAAGATTTATAGAGTTATGAACTTTGTATCACGTCACTATGCTTAATAATCAATTGTAATTAAGATGAAATCATCTGAGACTAACTAATTATGTATGGGCTCACATTCGTACGTACATGTAAGATATCTCACTCAGGATGGAGATAAGAATAGAAACTCACAATGCATTTTCTGTATATATACTGTATGTACAGTGCAGTACTGAGGAGTTGCTGTGTGATAAGCTTGCTCAGAGGTCCTGTTGGGTGAGGAGCTTGCTGAGGGAGCTGGTTAGTGAGGAGCTTGTTGGGAGGTCTTGCTGGTTCTGGAGAGTAGAGTAGAATGAGCTCTGATGATGATAATGGAGATGAAATGGCAATGGCTTGCCATGGGAAGGGAGAGAAGAGGTAAGGTGGAAGGAAAGTTATGAAACGGGAAGTAAAGTAGTAGAGAATAAGAGCAGGTGGGCTATCCACCTAGCAGAGACGATTTGATTGGCTGTAGTGAAGGCCGCACTAAGAGGTCGCCTGAGCTCAAGGGAATGGGGAGGAGGAGGCTAAGCTAGCTAGCAAGGGGGTGTTTGTTATTGTGTTAGTTGGAGAGGTCTACTAGGTCCTTGTGTAACTAGTAGAATACTCTCATCTTTTATCTTATTGGCGTCAATGAGTTATTTATGCTGTGGTGTATAATTGTGTAAGTTGGAGAGGTCTGCTAGGTCCTTGTGTAACTAGTAGAATACTCTCATCTTTTGTGTACTATTTAGTGTACAATAGTTCTGGCTCTTGAGGGTTATGGAGAAGGATTTTTGGCCACCAGCTGTGTGATCTTCTGGTGTCCTCTGTTTTTAGTCGATGGTATAATTCGTCTTCCATTACTTCTAGTTTGTACCATACTGCCTGTGCTTGGCTGTATGTTCTTATGTTCAGCGGTAAAATATTGTATTTTTCGTGAAGCTCTTTAATTTTGGTTGTGTATGGGGGACGTTGTTTGGAGGCTCTGCGGATGGCTTTGTTCTGTATTGCCTGAAGTTTTAATTGGTTGGTAAGGCTGATCGTGTTTAATGGTATTGGCGGGTATTCAAGATGGGGGCGGACATGTGCCTTAAATAGGTGTAGTTGTATTTTCTCTTCCATTTTGCCGAATCTTCTTAATTTGGTAAGCTGTATTTGGGCTAGTCTATTGCGCTCTGTTATGTGTTTCTTTATTCCGGTTCTTGTTATCGTCAGCCCCAGTATTTTTCCTTCGTTTGAGTAATGTATTTCTTCGTTGTTTACTGTGATTGGGGCTGGGTTTATCCTTGAAATGTGTATGATCTTTAGTTTCTGTGTATTAGTTTTTATTTTCCAATTTCTTCTCGTAATTATTTATTTGTATTATGGCGCGAGCTGTTTTTAATGCCATCATCTGTTTGGCCTTGCCTGGATGGCGGATGATCTGGGTGACATCATCAGCATATGCGATGTATTCACCGTGAATTGGTGGCGGCATGTCTGAAGTGTAGATTATATAAAGAGTTGGGGATAAATTACTTCCTTGTGGTACTCCACTATAAAGTCTGAAGCTTGGGCCTTTGTGATTGCCTATTATAATGTGTGCTTATCTATTGTCCAAGAAATTACACAGTAGAGAAGTGAAGTTGTTAGGGAGTTCTTGATTGGTTATTTTATATTTAAGTCCCAAGTGCCAGACCTTATCGAACGCTTTTGCCACATCCCTTCATGGTATATGATTATATATCTTAATTATAAATTACATAATACTGTTATGCAGAGGCATAACTTAGTATTGTAATGTTTGTAAACTAGGTGTTTTGATAATTTTCTGTCCCAAGCAGCAGTTATTTTGGCAATTTTAGGGAGACTTTCTTGTATATATTGATATACAGTGTATTACTTATGTAAGATTGTTCTAGAATGGATTGCACCATTTTTGCTATGATTTACTCCCTATTGTAAGCCTCGATCAGAGTAGAACGTTAACCTCCCAGGCGTGTCTGGGTGGTGCTAGAGTCATCTGACGAGACGTATCCCCCTGTATATAAACACCCACGAGCGGCATCGAAGTCAGTACTTAACTCTTCTAACTTTACCTTCTTTTATCTTCAGAGCCTATATGGCTTCCTTCCCTTCATCTACAGTAAAAGTCAGTCGACCGTTTCGGCTCAGACTGTAAAGTACAACAAGCCTAGTAGAACAACTGAAGATAATTGTAGTGTATTTATTGTGGAATTGTTGCGATCAATATAAAGTGAAAAGACTAAGGAATTGTTCACCGGTAGTGTGCTGTGTTCGAAATGAGTCCAGCTGTGAAGACATTACCCTGTGAACAGTGTTGTGAAGAATTAGTGATTCTTAAAGTGACTACAGTGCACAAGTGACCTGGTGGGAATCTACCTGCCTCTTGGATGTCTGTACACTGATACCGATCGTCAATAAATTATCGGACTGGCGGGACAGCCAGTAGTAATTGGACAGCACATGTAGTATATCTACTGCTTTTGTACATAAGACCCTGGCCGCTGGTAACCAGCGGTGGAAGCTGGGTAAGCAGTGAGAGAAGGGTCATAACAATGCAATCAGTGTCTGAGCTGACAGGGTTCTGGTAAATATCAAAACACATTTCATTACCTCGAAACTGAGGGCCTCACGGTTTTAGGCTCCAACATGGATAAAGACTTTAGTTCTTAGCCTTGTATATCACTTCTACTTTTTTACTTTTATCCTTTTCGCCAATGATCGGCTCGTTAGCCTTTTGGGCGGTCAATCACGTCTCTGCTTCGCACTGGTGGCGAATACTGGGCATGTAATTGGCTCCTGAATGTATCTGTACCTGTGCCAGTGTCGGTCAGGTCTGATCTTGAGAGAGCTCACACTTGTGCCGTCACAACTCTCTTTGGCAGATTGTTCCAAAAGTTTACAATTCTCACTCCGAAAAAGTTTGCCCTCACCGTTTGCTGGACTTGTGGCTTCTTCAACCTTGACCTGTACCCCCCTTGTGGGGTGGGCGTCCGCCAACTCCAGGTATGGACACTCGACTGAATAGTGCACCTTGAGATGCTTATACACCTCAATTAGGTCACCCCTTGCCCGTCTGTAGTATAAGCTAGGCAAGTTCAGGCGCTCCAATCTCTCAGGGTAGCTGAGGTGCCGAAGTGGTGGCCCTCCTTTGTACATTTTCAACCAACTGACAGTCCCTAGCATATCTCGGGGACCAGACGGAGTGACAGTACTCCAGATGGGGAAGCACTTCACTCTTCAAGATCGTTACGAGGGACGGACCGCCTAGATATCTGAACGACCTTATAAGACTCAATAATTTATTTACCTGATTTACCATTTTATTTGTATGTTAGGAGTATCATTTACCTGCAGTATTTTGCCGTCAGTCTTTCCCATTGCTTGATACCAGAATTACAATGTACCCAGATGTCATAACCCTCGAGCCACGTAACCAAAGGTCAGAGGTTATGGAGTAACTATATGAAATTAAATAACTAGACAAAACTAATGGAGAAAATGAATTAAGTAACAAAATTAAGAGAAAACCAGGTTGAAGAGTTTAAAAGTTAACCACCATCGTATAAAAAAAAATTAGAAAAGAACTCAACCGGCCCTTATAGTGGGAGTAAAGGAAGCAATTTTGAAAGACGACAGGCTCCCCACTGAACGAGCGCTGGGAATCTTGTGGGACCTGGAGAAAGACGAACTCGCGGTGGGTCCAGATTCCTAAGAAACCGGAGACGAAACAAGGCCTTCTGAGTATGGTCATCTCCATATATGACCCAATTGGACTCATCGCTCCGAGCATCATAAGAGCCAAAATCATATTCCAAGATGAGTGAAGATAAGGTGTTGGGTGAGATTAACAAATGGGTGAACAGAACATGGTGGCATGGCGAAGATGGCTAGATGAACTTCCTCACCTATCACGGTACACGTTCCACAGTGCTACTGAACCGAGAATGCAAATCCAGTTGTAATCGCCCAATGAGCGACTGTGGGATAATGAGACCCTTGCACGTAGGACTCGACTGTTCTTTATTCGGTCAAAACCTGCAGAGTACAAATTACATACGTTACATATGAGATAATTAAATCATTTGTACGTTCCTTCACTATTAGCAACTACATATGATATATTTGAGTAGAGTGGGGTGTTAAATCATACAAAAACTTACGTGTTTCGGGTCTAATGTAGGACTTATTAGCTCCCTGTCTTGTTAGCTCTCTGGACGGTTAGACGCTAGAGACTATCGTCTGAACCCCACAGGGAGCGAGTCAGCCCGAGGCGAGGACCATCTGTTTCATATTTAACACCTCAGCAAAGTTTGTTGTCAACACTCTGTCTCTCTCCTGTCTCCCTTTTCTCTCTCTCTCTCTCTATCCCTCTCTTTCTCTCTCTCTTCTAGTTTATCCTACTGTGGCGGTAACACCAGTAGCTGCTGTGCAACTACACCACTTCTGTGACGCCTGCCAACAAGCGTATGGAGCTGTATCGTATCTGAGGACCACGTGTGAAGATGCAACCCACCATATCTCCTTCGTGTGTGGCAAGGCCAAGCTAGCCCCTCTGAAACAGCAGACCAAACCTCGACTCGAGCTCTGCGCGGCAGTACTGGCTGCCAAGGCAAACAAACAACTATGGTGAGAACTTGAATTACAAATAGACAGATCAGTCCTTAAAGTACATACGAAACACCGGAAGATGCTTCCATTCCTTTGTGGCCAATCGAGGCTGCCATGGTCACGTTTGTGTAGTTAGACCGTTCAACACTTCATTCTTCATATTATGCTTCAGCGTCCACAAAACATGTGAAACGTGTGAGTCCCCCCAGTACAGATGTCTGTTCTCTATCCATTTCAGGATGACATAGTTCTTCCATTTTCTCTCGTATACTCGCTCAGAGACTCGGGTATCTTTAAATAACTCAGAATGCTCTGGGAATTTCATGTGGGTAATGTCACTGTTTTCTGCCATGAAGGACAGAGGTTCGTACACAAAGAAATGCATCATATTCATTTGTGAGTGAATAAATTTATTGTACAGTCAAGTATGTTTACCCACAGTGAAAGGAAATAGTCATATGTTTTGCGTATGGTTACACAGCGGCAGTTCGAAGCTGAAGTCATTCTGTTTTGATACATGAACATCAGAGAATCCGATGGAAACATAGAAAGTGTTGTCAGTCTTGTATTATTGAAATTAGATAATTGTCTAAAATGTAAACACAAAACGTACTTATCGCTCGAGTTTAACGGAAAATCTCAGTAATTTGCCTCTGCAACCCTCACCTCCGCACACTGCCGACTCAACCCGACCCGACCCAACTAGACCTGACCTGACCAGAACAGACTGGACCAGCTGCCTATGGGTGTCTTCTGTATGTTGTGTATACCTGTTGCTATTTTCTTTGTTTCTTGTATCTTATAATATAAGTTATTTTTGTTCTATCGGGTACTTTCTGCTCATTTATTTATTTTTTGTCTTATTCGCTTGTTCTTATTTGCTTATTTATTTCATTATTTCCTAGCCATGGGGATTAGATAAAACCAATTTATTTTCTTGGTAACTCTATCTCTCTTACAGGTGGCAGGATGAGCGGATAAGGGAGGAGTTGGGTGGAGAAGAACAAGTCTGAATGTGTGTGGAGTCTGTGGACATGTGTAAGTTTTCGTCAGTGGTCATATATCGCGGGTGTTTATATCCCATCAGACGCCTCTAGCACCACCCAGGAGTGTCTGGGTGGTGCTAGAACGTTCTACTCTGATCGAGGCTTACAATAAGAAGAAAATATTAACAAAAATGATGTACTGTAATGCATTCTAGAATAATCTTACATAAGTAATACATCAATATATACAAGAAAGTCTCCCTAAAATTGCCAAAGTAACCAGTGCTGGATTTAGACCTGTGGAGGCCCATGGGCAGCCTCTTTGTGGAGGCCTCCCCTCATTATAACTACCCAAGAGCGTGGGGTGGCGAGTAAAGCGAGACGAAATATCCGGGAGTTCCGGGGGGCGCTGTAAGCCCCCCGGGAAAATTTTGAAATTTGAACACTTCTTTGGAGAATTTTGAAGCCATATGCAGTTATATTGAGGAAATTAGAACATTAAGAAATTTTTAATTAACTGTATATTTATTGATAGTGTACAAATTCCCAACACACACACAAAAGTGAGACATGACTGGAGTCATTCACGTGGTTTCAAGTCGACCAGCCCTGATATAGCTACTACCGCACATGTCAAAAATTTTCAAGAGACTTCACAGAAAAGAATATATTATTAGTTATTACAGAGAGATGATTCTTTGCATTATTAATCAGATAAACCTCTACTCAAATAATGGTTCTGTCCAAGAATGCATGTATAGGCTTCTTTATGTCCAAGGTCAGATGTAATATGTGGAGGCCCCTGGGCAGTTGCCCACTTTGCCCACTCCTGAATCCGGCCCTGAAAATAACTGTTGCTTGGGACAGAAAATTATCAAAACACCTAGTTTACAAACATTACAATACCAAGTTCTGCTTCTGTATAACAGTGTCATGTAATTTATAATTAAGAACATCAGAACATAAGAATGGAGGAAACTGCAGCGGGCCTATTGGCCCATACTGGGCAGTCCCGTTTACACCCAACCCCTATTGCTCATATAAGCATCCAACCTATGTTTGAAGCTATTCAGCGTATTCGAGTTAATGATGATATTTGGTAACTTGTTCCATTCATCCACTACTCTGTTTCCAAACCAGTGTTTACCTATTTCACTCCTAAATCTAAATTTGTCTAATTTAAAACCATTGTTACGAGTTCGCTCCTGGTTGGATAGTTTGAGTACCTTTGTAATGTCCCCTTTTTTAGCCCTGCCTTCCAATTATACACCTCTATCAGGTCGCCCCTCGCTCTACGTCTCTCGAGGGAGTGCAAATTAAGATGCTTTAACCTGTCTCTATACTCAAGGTTCCTAATGCCCGGGATTAGTCTTGTCATTCTCCTCTGAATTCTTTCCAAGGATTCTATATCCATTCTGTAATACGGTGACCAGAACTGAACTGCGTAATCCAGGTGTGGTCTCACAAGAGCAAGATACAGTTTTAGGATGACCTCGCTAGTCTTGTAACTAACACTCCTTTGTATGAACCCAAGTACTTTATTAGCCTTGTTACGAGCAAAAACACATTGTTTACTTGGCTTAAGGTTCCTACTTATCATTACTCCTAAATCTCTCTCGCAGTCGGATTTCTCTATGGCATTGTTGTTCATCTGGTATCTGGTTTCCCTGTTTACATCTTACTGAGTTTTACATTTGTCCACGTTGAATTTCATCTGCCATTTTTCAGACCATTCGAAAATTTGTTTAGATCTTCCTGTAGTTTTGCCGAGTCCTCGTCAGATTTAATAACACGTCCTATTTTAGTGTCATCAGCAAATTTACTTATGTTGCTGTCTATGCCGATATCTATGTCGTTTATGTATATAATAAATAATAATGGTCCAAGTACTGAGCCTTGGGGAACTCCACTTGTGACGTTGCTCCAATGGGACTTAGTGCCGTTAATGCTCACTCGCTGTTTCCTGTCCTGTAACCACGCCCTAATCCATTTAAGGATGTCACCTTTGATGCCATGAGCTTCTACCTTTCTAATTAGTCTTTCGTGGGGGACTCTGTCGAAGGCTTTGCTAAAGTCGAGATATACCACATCATAATTGTGCCCCTCGTCCACCGATTCGAAAACTGATGAAAAGAATGTTAATAGATTAGTTAGGCAAGAACGTCCGCTTGTGAAGCCATGCTGGGAATCATTGATCAATCGGTGCTTCTCCAGGTGATTTCGAATAGAGTTTGAAATGATTGCTTCCAGTAATTTGCCTACTATTGATGTTAGACTGATTGGGTGGTAGTTAGAGGATAGTGATCTATCCCCCTTCTTGAAAATCGGTATTACATTCGCTATCCTCCAGGATTCTGGTACTACACCTGTTTTTAAGGACATGTTAAACAACTTGCTAAGGGCATACTAAGCTCTTCCTTACATTCCTTTAATACTCTGGCAAATATCTCATCGGGACCAGGTGACTTATTAGGCTTTAGTTTGTCTATTTGCTTACTAACATCGTTACTAGTCACTACTATCTCACTTAATTTGTTTTCTTCACTATCTCTGAATAGGGTCGGTGCCTCGGGTATCATGTTTAAAGTTTCGGTGGTGAAAACTGTTGAAAAATATTTATTCAAATTATTGCTCATTTCTGGAGTCTGACCGTATTGGTCCAATCTTTTCTCGTGTTTTAGTTTGATACATTTGGTAGAATCCTTTGGGGTTTGTCTTCGCCTCCCTTGCTATCCTTACCTCATTATTCCTCTTTGCTTTCCTTATCTCGGTTTTAACCCTACTCGCCAATACCCTATAATAGTCCCGGAGGTGAATTTCGCCATGATTTATCCTTCTACCTATAGCCTTCCTTTGGCCAGTGATGTTCTTTAAATAATTATTTATCCATTTAGGGTCATTGTTGTCTTATCCGAGTTTTTTGTATGGTATGTTCTGCCTTTGTGCATTAAGTAACTTACTATTTAAATTGTCGTGGAACTCGGCAATCTCAGATCTCGTTATCAGGTCGGTGTCATCTGTCAGGTTCACGGCCATGCGCGACACCCCCTCTCTCAGCTGCCTCTTTAAACTGTCAAAGTTTGCCCTTCTGAAATCTGGTACTTTAGTGTAATTTTCCTTACGTGTGCCCTGAAAATCTAACTGGAATCGAGTTTCTTTGTGATCGCTGCTTGCAAGTTCGTTCCCTACCTCGACATTGCTAAGGAGGTTTTCTCTGTTCGACAGAACTAAATCGAGTATAGTTTTTCCCCGTGTGGGTTCGGTTATATGTTGACTTAGGAAACAGTCCTGGATCGTCTCGAGAAAATCCTCTGATTCTGAGTTACCCGTAAGGTCAGTCCAATCTATTTGGCCAAGGTTAAAGTCGCCTACTTTACAGACTTTGTTGTGTATGGAAGCCCTGCGCATTTCATCCCAGATAAGTCGCTCATTGACGCTATCAAGATTGGGGGGTCTATATATTACTCCTGTGATTAATTTTTCCCGACCGTCGCTTAATTCTATCCAAATTGTTTCTGTTTTCCTCTCAGTTTTTATTTCCTTATTTATTTCACACTTCAGATTATCCCTAATATAGATTGCTACTCCGCCTCCTTTCCTGGTCTGCCTATCGGTATGGAACAGTTTGTAACCCACAATTTGGTATTCGACTGGTAACTCACGTGTGTCTAGGTTGATCCATGTTTCAGTGAATGCAATTATATCGATTTTTTCGGTACATACAAAGGCCCTAATATCATCCATTTTGTTTCTCATACTTCTACTGTTCGCGTAGTATACATTTAAGTTAGTCGTGTTCTGAGTCCTCCCCTTACCGTGTTTAGTTTTAAACTCCCTGTCTAATTTAGTTTTGTCATCATTCCTAAGACTATTTCCCTGTAATCTTTCACTTTGTTTACCCGCTCCCACTGCAGTCTCCTCCACCCCCGTGCTCATATGTTCTCCTAGCAGTTTAAAGACTTCGATATCTTTTGAACTGCCCCCCTCTAGAGCCCCAGCCAGGGTTGCTACTCCATCCCTAGACAGGTGCACCCCATCCCTAGCATAAAGGTCCCTTCTGCCATAGAAGTTGTCCCAGTTGTCAATGAATGGGACTGATATTGACTTGCAGTATCTGTCAAAACGGTCGTTGACACCAACTGCCCTTGACAACCATTCACTGCCAACTCTCCTTCTAGGCAGGACACCGCATATGATAAGGATCCCTCCCTTAGTCCTAATACGATCCATAGCTGCCTTGAACTTATCAAGAAGCTCCTCGCTCCTACACCGGCCAATATCATTGCCTCCTGCACTGAGGCAGACAATGGGTTTGTTCCCATTACCAGACAAGATATTGTCCATCCTGTCAATTATATCCCCCACCCCAGCTCCTGGGAAACACACCCTCATCCTATTTTTGTTTTTACCACAAAAGGCCCTGTCCATGTACCTTACCTGTGAGTCACCAACAATTAAAGTTTTTATACCTTCCTTGTCATCCCTGTCCCTGACTGTACTAACGTCCAATTCGTTTATCAAGGGACTGAACTGGTTGGTACACTTAGCTGTTGTTGTCGTATCCTTGGTGTACTTCTTCACCACCAGCTTCGTCTTCCCACTACTCACAACTTTCCACTCGCTTGAGTTTTCGTCAGATACTGGCTTTACTCATCCAGCCTCTCCTTTTAATTTCGCTAGCTCTTTCTTTAATTTCAGGTTCTCCAACGTGGCCCTCTCAATTTCTAACTTGGCCCTCGCCAATTCTTCAATGGACCACTCCAGTTTGGTCAACAAACTCTCATACCCAAGATCGCACATAGCACTGGCCATATCTGATAATTATCCCTCCAGAGCTAACCCTGCCGTGACCTTAGTGAGGTCAGAACACAATGAAGGTATGTAATCATAAACTATGAAGTCACAATAGCGTGATGGTGTAACCTACACATGTTGCATTAATTCACATTTAATACAAATAATTATTGATGATGGGAAATTAAAGTGATACAATTAATATTTATTGAGGGTCCATCAGGACCTCTAAAATTTTATATATATGTAATATTCAGAAATTTGTGGAAGACAGAAGATTGAAGTATATATATAGATAAATTAACATGAGTAAATAGACTTACAAATATGTATGTAAGAATGTGTTTTTGCTTTCTCAAAATATTCATATTTTAGATAATTATAGAAGCATTTATTTAAAGAAATTTTCTAAGCAAGTAGTATATTTTTTTTAGGAATATTGTAATGTGTTATTGTAAATAATTTTTGTGGTGGTTGACCTTGTGGAGGGTAACTAATGCACATATATATATATATATATATATATATGTTTCTTCTGCCTCATTGATTTATACAGGGTACTTATTAGTGCAGTACATTTTTTGCATGCTCAGTCTGACTGTATGTAATGCGCACATAAGGTCTGGTCTCTATTCTCTCTTGAAATGTATAATACAACTGCATAACCAACAAAATCATATATCTATGATTATCTAAGTTTTCTATGGTGTATTTTCACAGAAAATGGGAAAAGTTTCGTAACGGTAACTCATGTACAGTATGATGTTACTTTTATTTAATTTTCGCCACATATCAGCTTGTGCGAATTATTCTTGTGTCTTAAGTCTGTATATAGACAGTATTGAGGGGGAATTCAAGGTACCTATATGATGGATGGGACAACTCAATTGGTACTTCATAGTGTGAGACAGATAGACAGACACAGATTGACGAACTAAAATGAGTGTCTATTATTGTGGAAATTGTGAATTAATGTAACATGTGTGGGGTACACCAACACGGAGTACACCATAATTGCGTTCATAGACAGTGTATGTGCACAATGAACTGTACACACAGCAGTGCATTCCCAGTACTTGCCAAGGTTACAGTCCAACTCGGACCACTTAGGTTAACAAACTCGGACTAAGAAGTAAATGTAAAAGTTTACACATTTTTGCATGAATGATAAAAGTACAATAATAAAAAGCAGTATAGATTATAAGGGGGGAATTGATTTGTTATTATTTATCTTTTCATTCTATGTTATTAATATATTAATGTACATATGTGGAAGATGTGATTTTTTCTTTTTTATATAATTTTATATATAGTTCGCAATTAAGATCACCTTACCTTCAGACCTGACATTGACACCCACACAAAATATGACGGTTGAGGATGACCTGATCACGAGATCTGAGGTTGACATTCCACAACGATTGTAAGAGGGCACTTTTCTCTTTATCCTATTTTATACATTTAATCTCTTTTTTGCTTTCTTATTTATATACTTATATTCTTGCTTCATATCTATATTTTCTATAAATCTTTTCTTGTATATATATATATATATATATATATATATATATATATATATATATATATATATATATATATATATATATATATATATATATATATTCTGAGTCTGTATCTCAGTAAGTAATTATCTATCTTATATTTCTTTGCTTATAGTTTCTAAGTCAATATTCAGTGGTAGCCTGCCACCACCCAGACTTTTATTAGAATATAGTATATCTTAGTGAACTGTTAGGTAGCGTGCTAGCGAGCTTCTAGACACGTGATTTACAATAGTTATTTTCTGAGAACCAATGGGTAGAAGGAATAAGCGGTGATACTCGTTGTTTACTAATTCAGTATTTATTAACATGGGGTACACTGTCGAAAGTCTTGGCAAAATCTAGGTAAGTATTGTCGATATTACCACCCCGTTCCAGAATATGGGTCCAAATATCCAATACCTTGAGCAATTGTGTTAAGCAGGAGCGCCCCGGCATAAAACCGTGTTGGCAATCCTTTACAAGTTTGTTTCGTATTAGATGTTCCATTGCGGCATCTCTGATAATACTCTCAAGTACTTTACATATTATGCTGGTCAGGCTCACCGGTCTATAGTTGTTCGTGGAGTGATCATCGCCCTTCTTGAAGATAAGACTCACATAAGTCACTTTCCATTCACTGGGGACCATTTGTTCATCTAGGCATTTACAAAACAGGATCTTCAGGGGCTCGGCAAGCTCGTTGCACAACTCTCTTAGCACTCTAGGATGCACCATGTCAGGGCCGGGACTCTTATGGACCTTTAGCCTGGACAGTTTATTTCTAATACCCTCTTATGTGAACGCAATGTGGGTCAGTGCCGTGTCGAACCGTCTGTCCTCAAACGCAGGGAGGTTAATTGCATCCTCTCTTGTGAACACAGAGGAAAAGAAGCTGTTCAATGCCTCAGCTTTATCCTGGTCAGAATCTGCGTAACTACCATCCTCAAGCCTCAGGTCTGATACTCCTACTCGCGTTTTCAATTTCGACTTTGCATATCGGTAAAACGCCTTTGGGTTTGACTTGACTTCGTTTGCAACCAGCCTCTGGAACTCCTTTTCAGCCCTTCTACACTCTATCTCTGCTTGGTTTTTGGCTCTTGCAGACATCCTCCTGAATTGCTCATCGTTTGACCCAACCCACGTCTTGAATTTCTGGGTTTTCTTCTTAATTCTGTCGACCGCCGCATGGTTCATGTGTAGGGATCCCCTCGTATTCCTAGAAGCACTGGGTTTGGTCTTGGGTATATATTAATCGATCAAATGGGTCACTTTACTAGTTATGATATTCAGCGTAGTGTCTGCGTTCTTGTACCTTAATGAGTCAGGCCAGTTGATACCTCTCATCTCTTCCCTCATCCCATTGTAATTTCCCTTGTAATATTTGCACCTTGGCCTGGCCTTATCCTGAACTAGGTAACAGGTAATCTGAATGGCAACACTATGTGGTGACTGGTGCCAACTGGGGCAAGGTGTTCCAGTTTGACCACCATTCCCTCCTCGTTTGTTATGATGAGGTTAAGTGGCTTAGGTGTTTGCTCCCTTCTGTAATGTGTCGGGTCTCTAACATGTTGGAACAGAAAATTATCTCAGAGCATCTACAAAAAGAGTAGCAGGGTTATTCAAGTCATTTGGGGTGGACTCGTTTCTCCAGTCGATGTCGCCATAGTTAAAGTCCCCCATGATAAGGAGGTGGCTAGGGTTGAGTATTGCCGCATTGTCTATTAAGACTCTTAAGTTTCTTTGATTTAGTGGGCCACAGTTTGGGGATCTGTAGATACACCCGACGATAAGTAAGTCCCCTCCCTTTAATTTAATTTTACACCACTTGGACTCTTCAAAAACATCCTCTCCCCGTACCCTCGCCTGGCTGGCTCTAAGGTCTTGCCTAGCATAGATAACCACACCCCTCTTGCAAGTTTCTTGAGAAAGGTTAGTAAATGAGTCATATCCAGGTGTATAAGCATCTCAGGGGGTACTATTCAGTCGAGTGTCCTTACTTGGAGCTGGCGGACGCTCGCCCCACAAGGGGACACAGTTCAAGATTGAAGAAGCCGCAAGTCCAGAAAACTGTGAGGGCAAACTTTTTCGGAGTGAGGGTTATAAACTCTTGGAACAATCTACCAGAAAGTGTTGTGACGACACCGAGTGTGAGCTCTTTCAAGACAAGACTTGACCAACACTGGAGCGGGTTCAGGTACATTCAGGAGCCGGTGCATGCCCAGTACTTGCTAACAGTGCATGACAGAGACGTGACCGATCGCCCGGGCGGCTAGCGAGCCGATCTTTTGGTGAAGAGGATAAATGAAAAGGAAAAGTAATTAGAGACGTGACCAATCGCCCAAGCGGCTAACGAGCCGATCAGTGGTGAAGAGGATAAAAGTAAAAGTAAAAGTAAATCACCAGTTCCCGATGAGATATTTGCCAGAGCATTGAAGGAATGTAACGCTTAGTTTGCCATTAGCAAATTTGTTTAACATGTCATTAAAAACGGGTGTAGTACCAGAATCCTGGAGGATAGCGATTGCGATACCGATTTTCAAGAAGGGAGATAGATCACTATCCTCTAACTACTGTCCAATCAGTTTAACGTCAATTGTAGGCAAATTGCTGGAAGCAATAACTTCAAACCCTATTCGAAATCACCTGGAGAAGCACAATTTACGAATGTGAATCGTGGTTCATTGATCAAGTTCTACTAACATAAACTCATAAAATTCGCCCTTCATACCGACTGAACCCTCGGTGTTCACTCATTCACATTCTTCGTATTTCAGTGAACCAAAGGAAACATAAAACATACCAAACTCATTCCTGAACCTCTCGTCAGCTACTTGTTTGAAGCGTGCAAGGTGGGCCGAGTTAGTAATGTGTGGGCCGAGTTGGAGGTGTACCCTTGCCAACAGTGCGTGCGTAACAGAGACGTGACCGATCGCCCAAGCGGCTAACGAGCCGATCAGTGGTGTAAGGGATAAACGTAAAAGTAAAAAGTTAAAGCAGTATTGTACTCAGGCGTTTTTGTATAGAAAGAAATAATCACTATTGACCTCAGAATATATCTTAATGTCAAGTGCACATGGCTTTAAAATGGCCTCAAAATGCCCATAATATTGGTCAGATTTCAAAAAAACTTCTGGACCAAACCCCAGCTGGTGTTTATGTTTCCTTACCCACGATTTCTTGGACCCCCCTCTTGATATATCTGAATCCGCCCCTGAGTGTTGGTCAAGTCTGGTCTTGAAATTTAAACAATCGGTGCCGTCACAACACTCTCTGGCAGGTTGTTCCACGAGTTCACAATTCTCGCTAAAAAAAAGTTTACCCTTGGAGTTTTCTAGGCTTGTGGCTTCTGTAACCTTGAGTTTGGCCCAAATTTAATTGGCTCCACAGCATGCAACAGTAGTCTACATTCCCGTTTTACTTCATCTTTAGGCTATTACTGTAGTATGCTACTGTAGTGGATACCTCCCCTACAAACGCTGTTTGTCGCTGAGTAGCCGACCCTGCGAATTCCCCAGTGTATGCCTCGTGGTCTAAGTCAACCAGCGCCGCCTTACATGACGGAGGTCAACTATTAAGCCACGCCTACCTCCGCTATTTAAGACCTGACCTCGTGGTGACCTGTCTCTTTCTACCTACACCAACCAGCCAGCAACACCTCCTCCTCCTCCGCCGCCTGGTGGTCCTCGCTCCCGCCGGCGAGCATGGCGACCCACAAGCTGGTCCTCCTCTGAGCACCCTCACCAACCAGCTCTCTCTACATCACGCTTGTAACCATGCTGCCTTCCCAGCACCAAGTTGCATTGTACATCCAATACAACATGTATATAGAGAGCACGTTGTGAGTTTCCTTTCTCCATTCCATCCTGAGTGTGAACCAAACATCCTAAAAACCCCACAAGCGCTTGGGAACATCGTGTTTTCTTTTTCCCTTGTGGTCATCAGCATATACCTGGATCACGCGTACCTACAGTGATTTACTTGCATATATATATATATATATATATATATATATATATATATATATATATATATATATATATATTTTTTAGTTTATTCAAGACATCTTCAGAGGCAACTAAAGATGTCTTGAATAAAGACGAAAGCTAAGGTGCTTTTGTTTTTCGTGATTTTATCAAGATTTATCTTATCCACGTTTTCATTGTGATATATATATATATATATATATATATATATATATATATATATATATATATATATATATATATATATATATATATATATATACACATGTATAATATTGGAAAATATGTGGGATTTTATACATTACTTGTGGGAACTTTGGAGAAAAGACAAATCGCTCATTTGTGGGAGTGGCCGAGATCGAAGTGACATTGGCAACACTGAAGGGTGCGGCAGCACTGGCTGTCTCTTTGATCGCTGGTAGGGTGTTGTGGCACATCCGCCAGGTCTAGGGAATTTTTTTTTTATTTTTTTTTTCGGAAAAAAATTACCCCTAGAGGGAAAAAGGGAAGAAATTTAAACAATGCTATAAAACTATGGGAAAATGGCAATGAAGCATTTGCATGCACCTTCAAAAAAGGAATAAAACTAAAATTCGCAGTGGCGGATCCTGACCGTCTTACACCGTTTCCTGAAGTCAGTTAGAATTTGAGAGTAAAAAGGTTTCAGACTTATTGTAATCAATAATAACCGCGCGCCAAATCTCAGTTGACTAATGTTGCGCATTAGTGACCTGACTGTGTGGGAAGTATGCTGTGTGAAGGAAGTATGCTGTGCGTGGGAAGGATGCTGTCTGTGGGAGGGAAGCTATGTGTGGGTAGGATGCTGTGTGGAGGAAGCATGCTGTGTGAAGGAAGTATGCTGTATGGAGGAAGTATGCTGTGTGGAAGAAGTATGCTGTGTGTGGGAAGGATGCTGTGTGTGGGAAGGATGCTGTGTGGAGGAAGTATGCTGTGTGGAGGAAGTATGCTGTATGGAGGAAGTATGCTGTGTGGAAGAAGTATGCTGTGTGTGGGAAGGATGCTGTGTGGAGGAAGTATGCTGTGTGGAGGATGTAATGAGGGCACATTAATGAATATATATATATATATATATATATATATATATATATATATATATATATATATATATATATATATGACTCGGACACAAACATGAAATGGATACACTTCCCACCGTAAGTAACTCACCCTTGGATCGCTCTGACAATGACTCACGTGTGACCTGAGGGAGGCCCAGCAGCTGGGGAATGTCTGCAGATGCTGCTGAAGAGAGTGGTGCTGGGACTCTGTCTCCTGTGGGAGACTCTGCTAGCTGGAGAAATGAGAAGCATGAAAAGGAAGATAACTCACTAATGTTTACATTACTTGGAAACTTTATAAAGAAACTGGTGTGCCTGCCTCACTCCAGTGCCACTGTGGATCGAGTATTTTCTCAAAATAATCAAATGAAAACAAAAGTGAGAAATCAGTTGAGTGTGTAGTGGACGTCTCCCCTACAACTGCTTACAACTGCGTAGCCACGCCACCACCTGTTACCGTCTTCCCTAGCAACCAAGCCTATCTGCATTCCAATGCCGCCGTATCCTAGCAACCGAGCCAAAAGACCGGCGACTTCTCGGGTTTTCCCAACATGACTCATAGCGGCTGCTGGGTATATAAGCTCTGTCTCTCCATTGAGATTCATTCTGACCATTCTTCTTGTACTAGCAACACCTCCTCCGCCGCTGCCTGGCTGCCTTAGCTCCTCCTCGCCTGCCTGGTGGTCCTCGCTCCCGCCAGCGAGCATGGCGACCCACCAGCTGCCCTTCTCTGAGCTTCCTCACCAACCAACTTTCATTCTGGACCATCTTCCTGAACACGCAACACCTCCTCCCAGCAAGCTCCACGCTGTCCAGCATTCATTCAACCAGGAGGCCAGCAACAGGCAACATCTTCCCTAACGAAGCTCCTGCACATCTACCTCCTTCAACACGCTACTCACCGAACGTCTTCTACTGAGCAGCCCCACCACACGGCACCTCCAGCACCAGACTGTCTTTCATATAACTTATATATTATACAAGAAAACCACATTAGAGTTTCCTTCCATCCTGAGTGCTAGACAACATTAATATCTCGATACCCCTACAAGTGCATCTACCCTGAATGGGATGCGTCATGCAAAAATGACTTTTTTAAACTACTTCCTGCTACCAAGACCCCAAGCATTAAATGACATGCTTGACGTTGTACACTCCTCCATATAAATGTTTGCCGATGACGTTAAGTTATTTCGGGAAATTAAGAACCAAGCTGACTGTGAAGAGCTGCAGAAGGATCTCTGTGGGCTCCAGGAATGGTCGAAGGAATGGCTGCTGAGATTCAATGTCACGAAGTGTAAGAGGATGCACCTGGGGCGTACCAACGGTAAGGAGGCTTATCATATGTCCCAACGGGATGAAGAAACTGCACTAGTTGAGACTGAATGTGAGAAGGACCTAGGTGTGTATGTTGACAATGAGCTGAAGTTCTCGGGCCATTGCGAGAAGAAGGTAAACCAGGCAAATAAATTATTGGGTCTTATAAGAAGGTCGTTCAGATATCTAGACGGTCCGTCCCTCGTAACGATCTTCAAGAGTGAAGTGCTTCCCCATCTGGAGTACTGTCACCCCGTCTGGTCCTCGAGATATGCTAGAGACTGTCAGTTGGTTGAAAATGTTCAAAGGGGGCCATCAGACTGGTGCCTGCACTTCGGCACCTCAGCTACCCTGAGAGATTGGAGCGCCTGAACTTGCCTAGCTTATATTTCAGACGGGCAAAGGGTGACCTAGTTGAGGTGTATAAGCATCTCAGGGGGCACTACGCAGTCGAGTGTCCTTACTTGGAGCTGGCGGACGCTCGCCCTACAAGGGGTCACAGCTCAAGATTGAAGAAGCCGTAAGTCCAGAAAATTGTGAGGGCAAACTTTTTCGGGGTGAGGGTTGTAAACTCTTGGAAATATCTACCAGAGAGTGTTGTGACGGCACCGAGTGTGAGCTCTTTCAACATAAGACTTGACCAACACTGGAGCGGGTTCAGCTACATTCAGGAGCCGGTGCATGCCCAGTATTTGCCAACAGTGCGTGACAGAGACGTGACCGATCGCCCGGGCGGCTAGCAAGCCGATCAGTGGCGAAGAGGATAAAAGTGAGTATCTCCTCTTCAATTATCGCTAATTTTAATAGTTTGGACCTTCATATACTAGAATATATCCACAATTCTTTACAAAAAAAGTGTTACCAATAGTTTAATGCTAATTGTATAGACACCTAGGGAAATTTCATGTCAGAAAGACAAATTTTGAGGGTGCTGCTAGGGAAATTTAGCCGAGTAGACTTGGCACCACTGTTTGTGGTGTTGGCCTGGTTGGACACTTTAATTGCTTAACAAACAAGTCAACCAAAGACGATGACAAGAATCAAATTTAATATATGGACGCCACTGTTATTGATTTTCGGATTTGTGCAGTTATGTGGTGAGTAAAATATACAAGAAAGCAGTGCTAATCCTTGTTCATAACGTGGTTATTCGCCCTATCTTTGGATAAATAAGGATGGCGCAAAAGATTGCTAACTAACGTTTTGCCACCGGAAGTAGGCACCTCTACTGTGTTAGGTTTAAAAAACCTACAATAGGTTAATATTCTGTCGCTGCCATGCACGGAGCTTTAAGTTGATTCTTATAGGAAATAAAAAGGAAATACTGAAACAGATGGATTAACACCAGTAGTTGGTTTTCGTTATTTTTTTCTTCATGCTCTTTGGATGATAATAAAGGTAAATTTGCATAAGTGGGCCCCACTGCAATTAAATAACAAAACTCTGTTTTTCCTATAGTTTTTGGAGTTTTAACCGATTTTTACCTATACAGGGTATTTCAATCAGAAATCACTAGTTTTTGAGATACCGCCCCCCCCTTATCCCCAGTGTGAACTAGGGGTTTTGGGATGGGAGAAAACACCAAAAAACAGTGATCTCCAATTAAAATACAGGTCATAATAGTTGAAAACACCAAAAAACATCGGGATAGGTAAATATGCATATTACAGCAACCATGGAATTTGAAGAAAAAAAGTGGTAAAGATGTACATAACCGGTCCGACTAATTACCCAAATGTAGCCAAATGTAGCCGCAGTGAAGTCAAATGATGGTCCTACGTGAATAAATCGGACTGCTAATCACTTTCGACTAGTATTTGGTGTCAGAAAGTCACAAAAAATTGGAAAACTTAATTTAATCTGAGTTAATAGATCGCGTGCATGTACCGAGGGAGCGAGTAATTACCCAAATGTACCCAAATATAGCCAAATGTAGCCGCAATGAAGTCAAATGATGGTCGTACAAGCGTAATTCGAGCTGTGAATCACTTCTCGATTATTATTTGGTGTCATAGTAAAAAAAAATTGGTAAACTTAATTTAATCTGAGTTGTGTTGTGTTAGATTAGATTAGATTAGATTAGATTAGATTAGATTAGATTAGATTAGATTAGATTAGGTTAGGTTAGGTTAGGTTAGGTTAGGTTAGGTTAGGTTAGGTTAGGTTAGGTACATGCACTTGATCTATTAACTCAGATTAAATTAAGTTTACTAATTTTTTGTGACTTTGTGACACCAAATACTAGTCGAGAAGTGATTGGCAGTCCGGTTTATTCATCTAGGACCATTATTTGACTTCATTCCGGCTACATTTGGGTAATTAGTCGGACCCGTACATAACGGCTACCACCAGAAAGAATTGTCCGAATTGGTTGAAATTTTTTCTACACACTAATATCATGATATTAAACACAAAAATGGAAACTACAATGCATAGAACCTAATAGAACCTGACCTAACATACCCAAAAGTTGGGTATGTTAGGTCAGGTTCTTTGCATTATCGTGTTAATTTATGTGTTAAACAAAATACCCTAATATTGAGGTTATTTACATCAGCCATGGCGAGTTATCACATTTCTTTTAATATCACATACACTGTACAACTTTTTCTGATGGGTTTTGATGAGATTAGTTCAGATCTGGCCTTTGTTTTTTGTCTGAAATCACTCGTTTGTGATTTATCCCCCTCCTCCATAACAGTTCTATTGATTCTGTGTTCTGAATTCCCGGTACTCTGTGCTTGCTAACTTATACCATATAACAAAACTAAACCTTACTTAACAACCTAGCCGGGAGCTCTGCCCCCGGTCTCCCAGTGTTCCCTAGCAAGGGGGCTTTGCCCCCGGACCCCCCAACTCTATGTAAATACCCTAGATTCGTGCAGTTCACCTCCATGAGAATATAAATAGCTGTTAGAGTATATCTTACCTTACTCCGAGTCAGAGTCAGAGTCAGGGACCAGACTGCGTCGTGGGTTCCAATGTTCTCCAAAGTTTCCTTATTTTCAGAATGAAATAATACGATGAACTTCCAATAATCTAAATCTCACCCAGCACTTTATGGCTCCATGTAGCAACTGATTAAAAATGTCCCGCATCTTAGCACCCATGCCGAATATTGACCAACCAACCTAACCGAACCTTGCTAAACAACATGATATTTGCTACTGGTAGAGTATTAAAGGAATGTAAAGAAGAACTTAGGGTAAAGGCTTACAAAACAACTATCACTCGAAGTTTTGTTGATTTTCTTTTAGTTTTGCTAAACTTATTGTTTTGATGATTTTAAGTATATTAAAAGAAACGACAACTTTCTATTATAATTTCAAGTATTATTTATGAATTTTTCATTTAATCAATCCTACAATCTTAAATTCCTTGTTAGTGTGCAGGACATGAAAGATGAGGGAAATTACGGGGTAAAAACACGATGAACACTGATGTTATGGCGTTAAAATTACATTTCTAGGTGCATTTAAAACGCCAAAATCATTTTCTTACCATAAGTCAGTCCGGCTTCACAATTTCCCTCCCGCTGCCATTGCTCCTTCCTTTCCAACTGTATAAATTGTGTTTTGTTGTTCCTGATCCTTTTAATAAAATAATTATGCATCTTTAATAAGTTTAGAATTACATATATACTGGTGTATTCTTATTTAGTTTATGCATTCTCTGTTCTCTTTATATCATCTATACTATTTTCTCAATTTTTTTATTGTCAAGCAATAAATGATGTAACTGTGCCATACTTATACTTTTACACAATCTTTTTGACTCATTCCAATTCTCTTGTCATCGTATTTTATACCGTTACCATTCGTCACAATTCTCATGAACTGTGTCTCCTCGCACTTATATGGTTCCCCCAAGGGGAGGGTACATCAAATGTTGCAGCGTCTCGTCTACATCATGGTGACCAGCGTTGGTTGTGATTATTCTTATTTAAGATTTTTTCCTTCGTGACAATAGTTAGGTAGGGTGTTCTAGGTTATTTTGCTTACTTTGGTAGCCCAATAATATTAAGGTAAGTTGTTTGTTTCGGATTAATTTTGTTCGTGACAATCGTAAGGTAGGGTTCCTAGGTTATTTTGCTTACTTTTGTTGGTTAGGGGGGTTAGTTTGGATGGGTTTACATCTACCATCAAAAATAAATGTGCGATTTGGTTAAAAAAAATTTGTACACTTAGCTTAATATTAAACACCTAAGTGAACACGATAATGCATAGAACCTCCTAGAACCTGATCCAATAAGTTGGATTTTTAGGTCAGGTTCTAGTAGGTTCTATGCATTGTCGTTTCCATTTCTGTGTTTAATATCATGCTAATAGTGGGTACAAAAAATTTAAACCAAATCGCACATTTCCTTCTGGTGATAGCTGTTTTGAACATAAGAATGGAGGAAACCGCAGCGGGCCTATTGACCCATACTGGACAGTCCTATTTACACCCAACCCCTATTGCTCATACTGTATATCCATCCAACCTATGTCTGAAGCTAGCCAGAGTTTTCAAGTTAATGATGATGTTTGGTAACTTGTCCCACTCGTCCACTACTATAGTGTCTTGCGCTTGTGAATACCTCACTTGGATTATGCAGTTCAGTTTGGGCCACCATACTATAGAATGGATATCGTATCCCTAGAAAGCATACAGAGGAGGATGACAAGACTAATCCTGGGCATTAGGAACTTTGAATATAGAGTCAGATTAAAGCATCTGAATCTGCACTCCTTCGAGAAACGCTGAGTGAGCGGTGATGTGATTGGGGTGTGTAAATTGAAGTCAGAGTTACACAAAGGTGATATAACAAAGGTTTTTAAATTATCCAACCAGGAGCGAACTCGTAGCAATGGTTTTAAAATAGAAAAATTTAGATTTAGGCACCTGATAGGTAAATATTCATTTGGAAATAGAGTAGTGGATGAGTGGAACACGTTACCAAACGTCATCATTAAATTGAGCACACTGGATAGCTTCAAATATAGTTTGGACGGATATATGAACAATAGGGGTTGGGTGTAAACAGGACTGCCCAGTATGGGCAAAGAGGCCCACTGCAGTTTCCTCCATTCCTATGTTCTTATGTTCATAATGTTTGTTTATGTGTACCTGTATTTGTTTTCTTCATTCTTTTCTGCATTCTTTTTTGCAGAGTGTGATGTTGGCGATGATTGCACAGGTGGTGGTGGTTTCTCCTGTAGCTTCAGAGAGAAATGTGTTGATGGTAACTGTCTTTGTAAAGAAAAATTGGATTTGGAATATAATAAGGATACCCTCACTCCAAGTTGCAATGTGAAGTTTGGTTTTAGTAAGTATTATACTGTACTGTACAGTAATACTCTATATTGTACTGTATAAAGTTAATGTATGTTGTATTCTTTTTTTTTTATTGAAATGTTTGTGTCTGGTGAAGTTATGTTATTGAGAGAGAGAGAGAGAGAGAGAGAGAGAGAGAGAGAGAGAGAGAGAGACTTCTTTACCTTTGGTAAAGTTATGCTATAGAATATTTCATGCAAGTTGTTTAAGGTATTAGTATTTTTTAATATAAAATCAAAAGGCCTTGCACAGTTGCATTTTTTTTCAAGCACCAATCATCACTTTTTGCCAGTGAGAGTTAGTATGCACTTAGAGAATGGTAGGACACTTAGGTAGTGACATGGTCTGGTGAACACAAGGAGAAGAGGTGTGGTGTGAGTTAAAGTCAGGTATTGTTACCTGGTGATTTGTCAGGCCTGTAACTTTTGTGCACAGCTGTGCTCAGGTGGTAGTGTGAGACAAAGTCTGGTAATAATCGCCAGGGATTTGTTAAGTCTCTTATTTAGGTGGTACAGATGGTTGGTGGTGCATATGGTTGGTGATGCAAATGGTTGATGATGTAGATAGTTAGTGGTACAGATGCTTGGGGTGCAAATGGTTGATGGTGTAGACAGTTAGTGGTACAGATGGTTGGTGTTGCAAATGGTTGATGGTGTAGATAGTGGTACAGGTGGTTGGTGGTGTAGATAGTTAGTGGTATAGATGGTTGGTGGCGCAAATGATTTTTTTCTTATGGGTAAATATTCATGAAAAATCCCAATTCACTCATCATAATTTATATTTGATCCTCAGGCCTCTACAGGAAGCTCCTACAGTTAATCCTGCAAAATAAAAGAAACTTTAAAATCTGTCCCTGTGGTTGATTTCAGACGCAGGCCTAATCACCTCGTCACCACCTGTTCGTTAGTCTCAGAATCCTTTCCTTGGTAAATAGATATCTGTGGCAGTTAAATTATTTTCAGTAACAAGTGGAACATCACTTACAGTAGCTCTCCTGAGTTACAATACTGTACGAGTATATAGATCAAAGGTCACCCTCAACACCTTAGGCTAATAAGCCAGCAGCTTAATGAAAAAAGTCTTTGGAGTTATGCTGTGCCAACTTTGAACCAATAGTAAACCAAACTGACAGGCAGTGTATATTTTATAACAAGTAAAATTAGAGAACTGTGTGGCTACAGCTTATTTTACATTACTCCTCGTCTTGTCTTAATATAAAGGAATATGCTTTAAAACTCATCTTCACTTGTAGTTGACAGAAACTTGAAGCCAGACAAAAATGGTAAGAACTAATGATGAGCAACAGAGTGGGAGTAAATCTGGTGACATTTTCTTTGGTCATGTGAAGCAGCAAATATAGTTTTCTTCAAGATTCATTAATGGCACCACCCATGTCATTCAGAAACTCTTGTCTTTTAGAATTTAGAGGTTCAAATGCATTCCTGTTTTTACCATAAAGAGATAATTTTGATAAAGAATGATTCACTCGGGAACCAAACTTTATGGAACTGAGCCTTATTCTCTTTCAAGAGTCTCCTTTACTGTCAGTGCAAAGAGGAATGGTTTTCTCTGTATCAGAATTGGCTCTGATCTTTTTTTTTTTTTTTTGGCTTTCTCCACCAGTTTTATCACATGGTGACTGTAGAAGCTCCCCTTGTCCAGCCAATGCAACCTGTGTTGATAATAAATGCAAATGTGACGAAGGTTTCTTGAAAATTAATGATGAATGCAAAAAGGGTAAGTTAACATAATTTCTTCTGTTCTCTGTATTGTACTGTACTGCATCATATTTATGTCTTATTTTGTGTATTAGTAATATTCCTTATCACTTATTTTACTATAATACATAATTAAGATGTGTAGTAAATTTCTTATATTGATATGTGTGTTACTTAAGTTGCAAAATGAGATTTGACAGTTATAGAATTAGATAATGAAAGTAGAATTAAATGAAAGGCCTTAAATATATTGAATTACAGGTATGTCACGGATTCAAAAATTAATTGAGGTGACAGCATTTCCCATTACCCTTAGGTTGCAGTGCAATGTTGTGGGATTAAGTGCTGTATCTTGAACAGTTCCAGGTAACATTAGTATAAAATAATGGTGCTTTAGATATCAAGGTGGTTAAAAGTACGAGCAAGGTGTAGATATTTACCTAAAGCAGAAGTTAAGGACCCTGTAGTTAGGTTATGTACAGAGATATTTGGCTGGAACAGATAAAGTTATATTTGCAAAGTACCTGTACCGTATAGTGATAATGAATGTGACATTGATACAGTTAATATGCCTTCACACACCCCAATTTTATTCTTTTGTTTCAGCGATTAGGGAACACTTTTCACAACACTCCATTTCTAGTTCAACATACATGTATGTGTTTTTGATCTGTCTTGGACAAAGTTTCTTTAAGCATTAAGGTGACAAGAGTGCTCTGTGGCTAAAAAGCAATAGAAATCTATTTTGTGAGAGATATAAAATAGAAGGAATTCATCATCATCAACATTTTATGGTCATTTTCCACTTTTGTATGGATTGACCGTGATTACCTAATGGCCGCTTATAACTACTACAGGTAGTTCTGCTATAACGCGATAATTGTGTTCTTGTAAAATATCGTGTTATAGAAAATCGCGTAATAGAAATAACAGGGCTTATGGAGAAAATAGGGTTAGGTGCAGATTACTCGAAATCGAAAAAATTTAGTAGTTAGCCTAACACAAAGGATAGCATAGTCTAAATAAATGTTACATTCATATCTAATATTGAAATCATACAGTAAATGTAACACTTTACTTGATGGGGGAGAAGGGTGATTTTGAGGTTGATAAAATCGAGCTTCTCTTCAAGTGTTATATCCTTTCTTTTACGATCATCACCGGGAATTCTATCACCAGAACGCTTCTTGTTGATATTCTTCTTTACTATATTCACAGTTAATACAGTGGGGTATGCTATAACGAACGGATCCTACTACGAATATTCCTATAACGAACGGTTTTACCTATAAAATTGAGAATGCTATAACGAACGAAACTCCTACAACGAACATAATTTATTTATTTTTTTTTCTAATTTATTGTTTTATTATTACAAATATTAATGATATTCTTTATTTCAGGGGTTTAGATGCATATTTATGCACTTTTTTACAATTTTTACAATTTTATATTATATTTTTCAGTGTTAAGTGGTTGTATTTGGGGGCCTGGAACGGATTAATCCTATAACAAACGAATGCTATAACGAACAAGGTTCTAGAACCAATTAGATTCGTTATAGCATACCCCACTGTACCACAAAATTGGAGAAATAGTAAGCAAAAATCGCGTTATAGCAAACAAGCGTTCGCGTTATACAAATATCGTTCCTAATTCATAAATCGCGTTAGAGCAAATTCGCGTTATCAAAACACGCGTTATAGCAGAACTCACTGTATTCTTAACTTGAATGTCATTTCTTACAACCTCTCCCCCTCTTCCCACCACATTTAGGCTCGTGCACCTCTTGACCCAATAGGCTTCATACATTCACTCCACGTGCCCAAACCATATCGGCCTTCCTCTATCAAAAATTTCCACACTACAGGTACTCTCAATGCCCAGTCACCATCTTAGCTCTGAACAGGTCCTCCTATCTGTCAGTGTCACATTCCCACATCCACCTCACCATTCTCTTTTCAGCTTGCTCAAGCCTGCTTATGTCATCCTCTTTAACTGCCCCTGCCATACATTACACTTCTCATGTCAGCTGCATAAATTCTTCCTTTCATGCAAAGGGAAGGTCCTCTTGCAGTCAATAAAAACAGTAAGTCATAATAGTCCAGCAAATGCCTGATATACTCATGTATAATCTGATTGCTGATTTCTTGTAAAAAGCCTGATTTTTTCATATACAGGTAGTTCTGCTATAACGCGATAATTGTGTTCTTGTAAAATATCGTGTTATAGAAAATCGCGTAATAGAAATAACAGGGCTTATGGAGAAAATAGGGTTAGGTGCAGATTACTCGAAATCGAAAAAATTTAGTAGTTAGCCTAACACAAAGGATAGCACAGTCTAAATAAATGTTACATTCATATCTAATAATGAAATCATACAGTAAATTTAACACTTTACCTTGAAAAAATATGAATGTAACTTGATGGGGGAGAAGGGTGATTTTGAGGTTGATAACATCGAGCTTCTCTTCAAGTGTTATATCCTTTCTTTTACGATAAACACCGGGAATTCTATCATCAGAACGCTTTTTGGAGATATTCTTCTTTACCATATTCACAGTTAATACCACAAAATTGGAGAAATAGTAAGCAAAAATCGCGTTATAGCAAACAAGCGTTCGCGTTATACAAATATTGTTCCGAATTCATAAATCGCGTTAGAGCAAATTCGCGTTATCAAAACACGCGTTATAGCAGAACTCACTGTACTGTACTGTACAGTATACTGTACTCTTAATTTAACGGAATCCGATACAACGAACTCTCGATTTAGCGGAAGGAATTTTTTCCGTTATTCTTTACTTGATTTAGTGAACTACTTCGCTAAATTGAGATTATGGAGACACCTCAGACACATGATATGTACATAGAAACATTATTCATAACCTTAAACTAGGGGGTTTGGTGTTTGTTTTCAATTCTTTCTATAATTTCCAAACTTTTTTCCATTTGATAGCTGCACTCTTTTGACTTTCTCCCCCACACCACTTCCTTTCTGAGACTTCTGAGAGAATTTCGGCATGATGTCTAAGCACAGTAGTTAGTTGACCAAGGTGTAGACTGTGAACAACACATGCGATGGTGGCAGGGCACAGACTGAGCGGATGTAAACAAACCCCACGCGCCAAGCATGCATTTGGTGCAGAATTTAACAGAATCATACTCGATTTAGCAGAAATTTAACTGAATCACTCATGATATAGTGAACTAGTTTGCTGAATCGAGCGAAAATAACGGAAATTCGATTTAGCGGAAATTTTGATGTAACGGAAAGGGTTGACTCGAATTGGTTTGTTAAATTGAAAAAATACTGTACCTAATGTATATTGTACTGTAATCTGACCCTAGCTTTTGAGGAATACAGTACAGTAAGCTCTTCTAAAGTGCAGGTTTTCATAGCAGTTTGAACCCAGCACCCTGAGGTGTAAATTGTTTATATTGGTTTACTTGTGTATGCAGTGACCCCTCGTTTAACAAACGCCTCGGTTAACGAAATTTCGGTTAACGAACTGCCTTCCGTAAGGATCTTCAATTCGGTTAACGAATTTCTTACGAACCGACCTCAACATGTTTTCTCTTGCACTGACCGGGCAACCAGCTTTAGTATCAGTCCACCAATACATTAATCGGTTCTAGGGCTTAAATTCCTTACTATTTTAGTAAATATCAAGAAGTTTATACTATTCAATAATTTTAAAAGTTTAATATTCAATTTTTTAGTCATTTTAACAATTATTGAACATAATTGAAGGTAAAGTGACTAGTTTAATGCGCGGCATCCAGCCTCTTAACACAGCAAACAGGCGTTAGTCTCTCTCTGTTTTCACTGGAGGTAACATCTTGCTTGAGACTCTCTTCAACTAAACGCTTTTTTTCTGTGTTTCCAAGCAAATTATTGGTCATTTTGAAATATATTTTACATATTGACAATATATAATGCAGTGCAGTGTTGATTTAAAGAAAATAATCTTGAATTACACCAAGAGAGCTAAAATTTTATGGGTGAAATGGCGCCATGGGGTGACTTCTCTTCCACCCCAATGCCTCTTCTTCTTCCTTCTCCTCCACCCCCATTCTAAATCCCATCATCATCATCATCATCATCCAGGAGCCTTCTACATACACACCTCAAAGTAAGTGAACTTTTCTACCATTTTTGTTGAATTTAGGAAATTTTCGGTGAGCTGGAACCAATTACCCAAAAACCCATTGAAACAATGGTTTCGGTTAACGAACGACCTTCTGGAACGGATTGAGTTCGTTAACCGAGGGGTCAATGTACTTTATTACAGGTTCTGATATATTGATAATCCCATAGTGCCAGGAATTTGATTAAAATCTTTCTGGGATCTGGGTATGGGCAGGCTACCCCAAAATTCTGAGGTCCACAGTGGTGAACGGGGAACATTGAACTTCAAGTGAGTAGTTAAGGTGGGGTAGCTTTGAAGCCTATCATGGTCCAAGGGACTAGTTACCTGACTACCAACCATGATGGCCCTGGATCGAAAATGGCACCCAGAGGTGTAAATTGTTTACATTGAATTACTTGTGTATATTACACTTATTACAGGTTCTGATATATGTGCATACAGGTGGTTCCCAACTTACGAATGCCCAACATACAAACGAGGTTAAACTTGAAATTTACAGTACAGCGATATCCCCGTTAGCCGGAACAATTGCTGCAAAGTACTTCTGGGAATGAGAGATTTCCGGGTAACGAGACGACTCTCTCAAAGCCGGAAAAAATCCCTCATCCCCGGAATTTTCCTGTTAACGGAAAAAATTTTCTCAGAAGTTCCAGAAATTGTCCATTACATCATCTCTCGAACCCGGAAAAATATCCTCATCCCCGGAATTTTCCTAGTAACGGAAAAATTGTCTCGGAATTTCCAGAAAATGCGCCTGATTTTCACATCTCAAACCCGTAAAAAACTCCTCCATCCCCAAAATTTTCCAGGTATTGGGAAAATTTTCTCGGAATTTTCTGTAAAATGTGCCTCTCGGAAATTCGCTCCCAAAGTCGGAAAATTCCGGCTTTGGGAACAATTTTCCAAGAAAATTTTAAAACTGGCTTTTGGAGAGTTCCGGGTTTGAGGGTTCCCGGCTAATGGAGATATTACTGTAGAGTAGTACCCCAATTTACACGGTCAATTGAACCCACGGGGTACCGCGGAAAGTGAAAACCGCGTAAAGTGAACAACAGAACATATGGGATTAATTCCAATAGAGACTGGCCCGACCCCCAAACTCCACTTTTTACGACACAATACCTATGTTGTAGTAAAAATTACATCTTAATTTTATGATGGAATGCTCACACAATTAATATTTAAGAGAAATACAGTCGCCAGATTAATGTCCATTCAAATAATGGACTCAAATCCCCCTCTTCCCTGCTCACTAGCTCCTACCTCTCTGAGAAATGTTTGGGTGAAAACACTAGATTTTAACGTTTAGTAATAAATAATACCTCAGACTAAAATTAGGATAATATAATTGACATTTCTGGATTCCTTGCAGGTCAGGGAATATTTTGAATGAAAACTTCATATATTTTGCATAAAAGATAAAATATTTGCTTGTGTAAACCAATTTATTACATTAGATCTAAAATTTGTATGTCTAATGCAAATTCCATGATGTTTATATTCAAAATGATCATCATATTTTAAGAATTCCAGCAATGCAAATTATATTCTGGCCGGGTAATTTGTATGAATTTTATGAGCTAAAACAAATATCTTCAGTAAATAAACAAAGAAATATTCTTCAAGGACACACTATCTGTCAATCAAAGTACCCCACCTTGCCTCCCCCCCTCCTCACACTCACGCCAGCTGGGTCGGTCCGGTCCCTACCCTCCCCCCACCCCCCACCTTCCCTCCCTACCAGAGAAATGTTTGGGTAGAAACACTAGATTTTAACGTTTAGTAATAAATAATTCCTCAGACTAAAGTTAGGATAATATAATTGACATTTCTGGATTCCTTGCAGGTCAGGGAATATTTTGAATGTAAACTTTATATATTTTGCGCAAACGATAAAATATTTGCTTTGTGTAAACCAAATTATTACATTAGATCTAAAATTTATATGTCTAATGCAAAATCCATGATGTTTATATTCAAAATGATCATCATATTGTAAGAATTCCAGCAATGTAAATTATATTCTGGCCAAGTAATTTGTATGAATTTTATGAGCTAAATAAAAATAAAAAAAATTATACTTCACGCGTATATGAGTAGATGCACCGCGGAAAGTGAAAGTCCGGCTTTGGCAAGGTACCGCGCAAATGAGAAATCGCGGAAAGTGAAACCGTGTAAAGCGGGGTAATACTGTACTGTACAGGTAATGATAATGAAGAAATGAGTGCCAACCAATAATGTAGTGCTGGCCCTACCAAGTGAAATCTGTGTATCTTGAGTTAGATACAAACTAAAGGCAAACTTGTTTGTCCAACAGACACCAAAGGAGAACGAACAGGTGACACTTCAGTAATATGATGCTCAAAATTATGGATCTTTCACAAGAAGTAGTCTGTATAACTAACCCCAGTGGTGAGGATAATATGTACTGTATTTTTGGTGTTTTTAATATAATTATTTATCGTTTTTTATACATTTTGTACATTTGCCGGAAGATTCAGACAATCGGCTTTTTCGGACAGGTCCCCCCTTTTAGCCCGGATCTTCGAGGGTTCACTACCTCCAAACACCGATAACATTTTTTGTGCGTAAGCTGAAAGTTGTGGATAATCTGCCCCCTTGGGTGTGTGGGCGACAGACAGGGTTTATGGTAATTTCAGAAGTGGGCCGCATTGAAAGGCTTTGAGGGCCGCATGTGGCCCTACGGTCGTTATTCTCTTTTGTTGGATCACCAATGGCTTTCGCCAGGCGAGATCTACTGGTGATCTGCTCTCCTACTGCACCCATCTTTGGTCATCCTCTCTTAGGGATTATGAGGAAACTTTCGTCGTGGCCCTCGACATCTCCAAAGCATTTGACAGAGTATGGCACAAGTCTTTGCTTTCTAAGCTTCCCTCTTATGGTTTCTCTCCCCCACTTTGTTTTCTATTCTCTAGTTTCCTTGAGAACCAATCCATGGCAGTTGTCGTCGAGGTATCGATCTCTTGCTCTTTCTCTACCAATAGTGGTGTCCCACAGGGTTCTGTTCTTTCACCTACTCTCTTCCTTCTTTTTATCAATGATTTTCTTCACACTATGACTAATTCTATCCATTCTTACGCTATGATTCTACTCTTCACTCTCAAACTAGATCTGTTTCTGGAGCTGATATCTTTACATCTATCAATGCGAATCTGTGCAGCATCTCCGGATGGGGAGGTAGAAACTTGGTTAAATTCAATAGTAATAAAACTCATTATTTACCAATTACACTTTCTAAATTAGATGATTTCCCACCAATCACATTTCAGGATGCTATCATACTGTCAAATTCTAAAATAGATATGCTAGGCCTCATCATTTCCTCTAATATGTCATGGAAGCCATACATCCTCAACATTGCTAAAGCTGCCTCCTGAAAGTTGGGAATGCTGTACAGATGCTGTAGCTACTTCACTCCTGAGCAGTTACTTCAAGTATATAAAGGATTCAATCGTCCTAACTTGGAGTACTACTCTCATATCTGGGGTGGCTCTTCTTCTGTCCAACTGTTAGATAGGGTGGAATCAAAGGCAATTTGTCTTATTAACTCTCCTCATTTAGTTGACAATCTTTCTTCCCTTTCTCTTCGCCACAATGTTGCTTCACTCTCTCTCTTTTACAGGTACTTCAACGGGCAATGTTCAGGGGATTTGGCATCCTGTGTACCACCGGTAAGGCCGTGGGTTCGTAACACACGTCTTGCCCGCGGTGCCCACCATTTCTCTGTGGATATCGGTCACACGAGAATAACCCGTTATAGTACCTCCTTCTTTCCTCACACAGCCAAACTGTGGAATGCTCTGCCTTCTTCTGTGTTTCCATGCTCTTACAATCTGTCTCACTTTAAAAAGCTGGTTTTCCGGCATCTTTGTGGTGTAGATTAATACAGTACAGTATAACCTTTTTTTCTATATTTTCAATTTCTTTTCGTTCTTTTTTTTCGCCCCCCAGGCTCCGTTGTGGGTCGTTTGACCTGTGCCCGGGTTGGCTAATTCCCGTAAAAACTCTTATCGGAGTATCGGTATCGGCACATCCAAAATTCCATAGTCCTGGTAACCTTCTTCATGGCAGTGCGTATACAGCCCATTGTAGGCTTGACCTTTTTGATTGCATAAGGAAGCAGTATGGCCACTATTGCATTTGACTGCCTTCACTTCTTCATGCATAAAGTTAGGCACCCATTCACAGTTGGGTGGACAGGTTTGCCCCAAGTGTAATCCAGAATCAGCGAGACAAAGTGAGCACTGTGGCTACCTCACCCTTCTAAGAAGGTAATGTACTATAAATATATCCAGTTGTAATCAATTAAATATCTGCCCTATTACTATCATATACATACTCATTTTCTTTGCAGGAAACCCACAAAAGGTTCTTGCAGCTTGCAATCCTAAATCATCAAATGGTGTTATAAACTCCTGTGATATAGAGGAATACAGCCTGTGTGAAAATGGCCTGTGCATATGCTTTGCGTAAGTAAAACTTCAGCTTTTGTGTGATTATTAAATATTTCATCAGAAAGTTTGTCTGAGATTATCTGACTCACCCTTATGCCTTCCTAGTAATATAGTGTACTGTATGGTGCTTATTAGAGGATTCCATTCCCCAGACAATCCCTTGTTATGTCAACCAGGTTCAGACATGCTCTGGTCACCTATTACAGATATATTAATCTTCTTTCCCACACTTTTGGCTCTAAATAAGGGGATATAGTGCAATGGTGGTTGATATGTACAGTATATAATAATAATGGAAGCCCCTCGAAATCAAGTTTGACCGGCCCAAGGGCCACCGAGGCGTGAATTTGTTTAAGGTGTAGAAGCTGTCACCAACACAACAACCACACCCTAAGTTAACGAGTTTCATGACCCAGTGTCAAGGAGCAGTCCGAGAAGACCGGACAACTCGCCAACTGAACTGGCTAACCATTACCCCGGATTACGATCTGCAAATCGATTAACATCCAGGTTCCCAATTACTGCTGGGTAGACAGAGGCAAATGGCGTAAAGAAACTTGCCCATAGTTTCATCCTGCCCGAGGATCGAACTCGGGTCTGCTCGCTTGTGAGGCGAGGACTGCTGACCATTACACCACAGGTTTGACCCAACAGAGCATGGAGTAGTTTGCTAGTAAAGCCAAGCTTTAGTACTTGTGTTTTATTAAGTTTGTTGATTTTTGAGGATTAGTACTCACCCCTGATGGGTTGCTTCTGATGGCCAGGCTTTTGATTAGAGAATAGACATGACCTGGTGAATGTTTTAAAACTGGACAACTCCCACTGGCTTTAAAAAGACCTGCACATTACAGTATCATTTTCAGTGTTTGGGGGAATATAACTTACTCATATTAGAATATAATGACTTAATCATTAGTATAACCTTCGGATGGTCTTTCAGCTAGACTGGATTGGTTGTCTTGGGTCAGTGAGTGCATTTTAAGCTGCATGCTACTAAAAGCAGTTCGGCCCTATTTTCTAACATGACACAGTGTGGATCACCTCTTGTTTTTCCAACTGCAGTAATTTCCCTTTCAAAGGCAGTCTCTTCCTTCCACTTGTCTCTGGCTTTGCACCACAGCCAGTGGAAGTGGAAGGGGTGGGTTCAGTGACATTGTCACTGGGCAAGGACATACATCTTGACTTCATCGTGACCAAGATATGATTGCATCATCAGCGGCATGGGTAGGAGGATTACCCAGTAGGACAACTGGCGAGTGTAAACATCCCATACTTGACCCCGCGAGATAAGAAATTTTTCGCACACTCCATTCAAAACGCTCTTAATTCCAGAATGTATGTCACAGTTATTGGTTTAATGCACAGATAAATTACCTTCACCTGACATAGGTCACTACTCCTGGTACTATACTACTGACAAGTGGCCCATTGACAGACCATCCTGGTTACCGTATATACTCCTGTGTAGTTCGAGTTTTTAAGACCAAATTTTTAGGCAAAAAATTGGGGGTGGACCTCTACATGGGTAATACAGTGGGGTATGCTATAACGAACGGATCCTACTACGAATATTCCTATAACGAACGGTTTTACCTATAAAATTGAGAATGCTATAACGAACGAAACTCCTACAACGAACATTATTTTAAAAAAAATATTTTTTTTTTTTTTACTAATTTATTGTTTTTTTATTACAAGAATTAATGATATTCTTTATTTCATGGGTTTAGATGCATATTTATGCACTTTTTTAAAATTTTTACAATTTTATATTATATTTTTCAGTGTTAAGCGGTTGTATTTGGGGGCCTGGAACGGATTAATCCTATAACGAACGAATGCTATAACGAACAAGGTTCTAGAACCAATTAGATTCGTTATAGCATACCCCACTGTAGTATGGTTAGGTTGAATCCGTGCATTATGGGAAGGGCGAGGAGCAACTTTTAGCTTTAGACAAGAAAAATATTTACCATTTACTGCCAGTAAACAATGGAAACGTAAAATATGTACCAATCAGTAATGAAAAGTTGTGCAGTGCCTTCAGCAGATGAAGCTCACCAACTTACAATAGGCTAAATTACCTTACAGCGTGCTTTCAGTAGTCTATGTTGAAGTTCTTAGCACAGGCTAACTTATCATATCATATACGGTATCACAGTACTCATTGATCTACAAAAAATACCGGAAATAAAAACCTTTTCGATATTTCACACTTAATATAATACCCGGTAATCCACCTCAACCTCGTATTGTTTACAACGATGCACAACGCACCACCAGCTGTTGAGTATCAGCTAGACGGTACACTTGTTTTTCGAATCGTTTTCAGTTAAAAAACTGTTACATCACACGTATATTTTATCTTAACTGCCTGAATGAATATATTCTCGGAAATAAATAGTAGTTTTAAGAACATAAGAACATAAGAAAGTGGGATACTGCAGGAGGCCAACTGGCCCATACAGGGCAGATCCCTTTCACACCCATCCCAGCACTTCCATGTGCCTATCCAACTTCGTCTTGAAGCTCCCTAGCGTCCCCGATCCTACTATAGCACTCGGTAGCCTATTCCACATATCCACAACTCTATTACCAAACCAGTGCTTGCCTATATCCTTTCTGAATCGGAATTTATCTAATTTAAAGCCATTTGTTCTAGTTATTTCGTTATTACTGAGCTTCAGAACATCTTCCATTTTACCCTTGTTAATCCCACTTACCCACTTGTACACCTCTATCATATCTCCCCTAACTCTACACCTCTCTAATGAATGTAAGCCTAAGCTTTTCAGTCTTTCTTCATATGGAAGGTTTCTAATATTATGGATCATTTTTGTCATTCTTCTTTGTACTCTCTCCAAAGAATCTATGTTCATTCTATAATAAGGACACCAGAACTGAACCGCATAATCCATGTGTGGCCTCACTAATGCTAGGTAAAGTTTCAAGATAACGTCAGCAGTTCTGTTACTCACAGACCTAGATATGAACCCAAGAATCCTGTTTGCCTTGTTTTGCTGAAACGTGATGTATTTCAATGTAAAATACGATAAAATACATGACGAAAACAAAAGACTTTACCTAACCTTCCGATGTTCAAGAGATGTTACTCCTTTTTATTAATAGTTTTCGGTTAAAATACTGTTATATTACAATGATATTCTATTAATACTGTGCTCGATATAATACATTCACGGAAATGTAATATTTTTGCTGAAATGAAGTACGTATTACAGTGGAAAGTGGGATAAAATCATGACGAAAACAATTGACCTTCGCTTTCTTTGGTTGTTCTAAAGATGTTACCGTAATTGCTTTTCAAATGGTTTTCAGTTAAAAAAACTGTTGTATTACAATAATATTCCATCCTAACTGACTTGAATAAATACTTGAATGGAAATATACAATATTTTTGCTGAAACTACCCGTGTTTCAGTGTAGTGTCATAATAATGGTAAACAATTTGCCTTCAGCGCTCGGTGTTTCAGGCACGGCGACGCTCAGTTTATAGGACATAGAGAGTTTTTAGTAAAGGTTTTGTTGTTCCATAACCATCAAAAACTTTTGGTCGACCTATAAACGAGGTAGAATTATAGACGAGTATATACAGTAAATATGTATGGTGAGATGGGGTCATATAGCATATAGCACCTGACAAATTCTCGCCTTGGTATCTTCCTTTCAAAATATTAGCTTGTCTGCTGGGCAAGTGCTGGGCACATGGGTGTGAAAAATCACTTGTCCAGCCACTAGTCTGGGCACTTCTGGGCTGCCAGGCACTGCTAATCAGCACAGCCTGCTGTGTATACAGTTCTGCCCACATATGCATATTATTCTGAAACACATCAGTAATTACTGATAACTAACTGGTTCCTTTTTTAAGACTAGAATGAATAGATAAATTTTTTATTTTTGTATTGATAGGTATGAAACTAATAATTGTCATATATAAGATTTGTCAGTTTGTAATCAACAGCATACATAACCATAAGAATCCATTGGTTAATTATGGACAATTTTAAATATTCTACAGCTCTGGTATTGTTATTAGATTATCTAATTGTTTGCTTACAGTGGATACTTTGCGAATACTACCAGTGGGAAATGTGAACGACAGTCTTCATACCTTAAGGCTTATGGCCTCACAGGTGAGCTAAAAATATTATTTATATTCTTATGTCTTTGGATGATGATACACTTACTTAGCATTCAAGTGTAAGATTTAATATTGAGTAAACTTAAATCCTAAATTTATTACAGTTTTGTACTATATATTATGTATACAGGTGTTGACCATTATACGATCACAAGGTGATCAAACATATATCAATATTAATAACTTATGGGAACCCTGAAGAGCCAGAGTTATCACTCAGAGTTGTTATTTTTCAACTTGTAATTTTTGGATAAACTTACAAAAAAATTATTATTTTTTTTACTCTGTTACATGCACACACAATCTTCCATACAAAATGTGAAACAAAATTACTATTATAAGGTACACTATCCACCACCACCACACACCACCCACCACCCACCACCACACACCACCCACCACACACCATCACCCCACACCACCCACCACCACACACACCACCCACCACCACACACCACCACCACCACCACACACACCCACACCACCCACCACACACACACCACCACACCACCCACCACCACCACCACACACCACCACCACCACCACACACCACCACCACCACCACCACCACCACCACCACCACCACCACCACACCACCACCACCACCACCACCACCACCACCACCACCACCACACCACCACCACCACCACCACCACCACCACCACCACCACCACCACCACCACCACACCACCACCACCACCACCACCACCACCACCACCACCACCACCACCACCACCACCACCACACACCACCACCACCACCACCACCACACCACCACCACCACCACACCACCACCACACACCAACATCACCACCACCACCACCACCACCACCACCACCCACCACCACCACCACCACCACCACCACCACCACCACCACCACCACCACCACCACCACCACCACACACCACACATCACCACCACCGCCACCACACACCACCCACCACCACCACCACCACACACACACCACCACACACCACCACACACACCACCACCACACCACCACACACCAACATCATCACCACCACCACCACCACCCACCACACACCACCACCCACCACACACCACCACACCACCACCACCCACCACCACCACACACCACCACACACCAACATCATCACCACCACACACCAACATCATCACCACCACCACCAACCACCACCACCACACTACTTCCACATTCCTGTGACTACCACCACTCCCATGACCACCACTACCTCACACCAATGACCACCACTACCTCACACCACCTACTACCACCACACTCCCATGACCACCAACCACCACCACCTACTACCACTACCACACTCCCATGACCACCAACCACCACTACTACCTCACACTACCCACTACCACCACACTCCCATGACCACCAACCACCACTACCTCACACCACCTACTACCACCACACTCCCATGACCACCAACCACCACCACCTACTACCACTACCACACTCCCATGACCACCAACCACCACTACTACCTCACACTACCCACTACCACCACACTCCCATGACCACCAACCACCACTACCCACCACCACACTCATGTGACCACCAACCACCACCAGCCACCAGTACCTCACACCACCCACCACCACTACCTCACACTACCGGTGTGAGGTGTACTCCTCAACCACATAAGCCAAACTCATTACACTGAACCCTTTTCATCGTGCTGGGGTGCGCCTGGTGACAGGTGCTTTCAGGTATTCAATCCCAAATCTACTAACTTATACTGATGAGCCACCCCTTGATCTTTAATGTTAGCATCTTGAGGTCCAGTTTGGGTTCTGTCTCCATGTAACAGTGTCATGCTATTTGGAGTAGATTGTGTCATGTTTAGAGAAATACAGAAAATTCAGCATAGACAAAGATTACCCATAGAACAACACAAGTTTCCTGCCAGGCATAAGCCAATCATAGTGGCCTGTGAGTGTGGTGGCATGGGCCTATCTGTGCTTATTGGCTGGAGGCTGAGTTCATGCCCCACCAAGGCCACCAAGAGGGGCACTCACTGTTCAAACCGACAGTCTGTGTTGGAATTTTGTGGGGAGAGGTGTGGGATGTCTGTGGTGGCGACATGTCAGGTATTAGGGTGTATTCTATTTGGTAAATCCTTAAATTCCCATTTGTTTTGAGATACATGGTCCCCGTTTAACGAGCTAGGAGCAAGTTTATTATTTTGAAGTTTGATTGTTAAAACCCAATAGAAAGTATTCAGTAAACGCAGTAACCGTTACTAAGAATCCTAATTCATCTCTCCCTTATTGAGAAAGGTTGATTTGTTATAAGTGTCTCCAGGGTCATAAAGTCTGTTTTTTTCTGAGTTCTAGTCCATGTGGGGGAGAAGGGGAATGAGCATGCTAATGCTGTGGCAATAGCAGCTGCTTCTTGCCCTGTTGCACATAATTCCCCTCTATCTGCCTCTGATATGAAGCCAGTAATAAGAGCTGCCATCTGCTTCTAGTATGAGTCGTCTTAGGAGCACTCAGAGAAAAACCACTTCCAGCACTAACCTTAATCTTGTTAGTGTTGGTTCAGATAGTACACACCGTTGTGGGGGTTAGACCAAGCACAGCGACTATGTCCACAGCACGTTCCCCTTTTTCAAATCGGGTTAATACATTCATTTTCGTAGCAAGGGTAATGGTCTTACGTTGCCTCTTCACTAGACTAGCATCAGTAGCACTTGATGGGCGCTTAGAAGCCATTTTGAATGGTTTTAGAGCAAAAGCAGCACTAAGCACACACAAATGATGTGAAGTCGTAACAGAGACTGGCTTGGCTTCGCTTGGGGACGCTGTGACGTTCCGCGAGTCAGGGCAGCGCGCCGTGCCGAGAAAGCGTAGGTTGGCCAGACAAGAGTGGGTAATTCGCTGTAGAAAGTAGTCCATGTCGACGCAAAATGACATAGTATCAGATCACCGGGACGTTAAAAGAATTTTTAGTCTCTAAAGTTCAGCAACGTAGTACTGAGACAACGTTAAACGGGACGACGTTAAGAGAGGACTTACTGTACAGGTACAAGAGTGGGGTGAGAGTCCCCCACACTTAATTTTCACACGTGCTTTCTCTGTCCCAACGAACTGCATTAATCTCTAAACCGCACGGGTCCGTACACACGGGGAAAAAAAATGCTTGTGTATGAAATGGGCCTTTCATTGGAGTATGTGAGCTGCGGCTATCCTGCCCAGTTTGAAATATTACTGTAGGGAATCGTAATACTGTATTTCATTTGTGAGTAAGCAGGGTATGCTTTGTGAATATCAAACGGATCTTAAAATATCTATTGCAGATAAGTAGGGTTGCTGATAGCGTGGTATTCCTGTATTGCAAGTTATTGCACATCACTTTTTCTAGCAGTGACAATGCAGCAAAAGCATTTGGGTAGCCATAGAGTAGCGACCATTGTAAATCTGATCTTAGCCATCGCATAGTGCCATTTGGTGTTAATTTCTTAATATTGTAAAACTAACTGATCGTACGTCAGTCAATCGTATAATGGTCAACACCTGTATTTCAGAGGCCATTCATGAATAAAGACTTGAAGTCTTGATTTATGAATGGCCTCTGGTGTAATTACAAATAAGTTTTATGAGTTCTTTTCTCAGAATACCGTGTGAAGCCTGGAGAGTATTGCAAAGATGACGGTCAATGCATTCCTGGTCTAGTGTGTAAAAGTTTTAAGTGTTCCTGCCCGGGGTAAGTTGTATTCATAAATGCTTTAAAACCTTGTAATAATGCTCATGTTAATATCAAAGTGTGAGTCTCTTTATGTTTTATTTTGTTTACACCAAAGGAGGAGTATGTTATTCTTGTGTTTCATCTTTCTTTCTTCCTTGCAAATTGTCATTCCTTCAAATCTGGATCTGTTTTAAAAATGTCGGGCTTGTACTTTGGTCTGGTTCACCCCTCCACTAAACAACGTGTGTACTAAATCTCTTGACCACATTCTCAACCCATGCGCATCATTTTTTATAGTATTATATTATATTTTCTTTATTTCTAAGCCTCATTAGAGTATTAAAATGATTTTTCTACAATTTTTATAGTTTCATGGCAACATGCATTACCATCTCTTGCAGGCCACAGCTCACTAGCATGTCAGCCAGCTGACTCCCGGTACGTGTCTCAGAAAAATGTATTTCTTTAACAATTATTCTACTCTATATACATGATGTGGCTTAGAAATAAGGAAAATATAATACAGTATAAACCTATATAATAAGAAAAATTAAGAGCATATGTAGGAAGTAAATGTGTTATGAGGCGGTGGGTCAAACTGGGCTTTATTATGTAAGACGTGACGTCACGGCATACACACCCAATACGGTGGCCGCCACGCGTATGTGAATCCACTGAGCTGGGTAATTACCTGAAGTGGTGTAAGTGATAACCGTGCCTGCAAGACCTGTGTAAAATGAGTCTCTACTGAATCTGCTAGTTTAGAGTGTAAGTAATTTATATAAATTAAAAATAAAAATCCTCATTTTACAAAAATATCAAATGTTGCAAAACTTTCCTTGGCAGGAGCATACTAGAATACACAGAGTAAAACAATTAGTGAAAAATACTAAAAACATATCTCGTAAAAATTTTGAAACATTCTGGAGTGCTTGATATATCCTATATATAGTATGCTTTGTAGTCAGTGAAAGAACTTCGCAGTCGATAAATCAGGGAAAGCACTTGACAGTCATAGCGAAAGCACTTTACAATCACTAAAACAGAGTACAATGTGAATTTTAGTGATGTCCTCTCACTATAAGGTAAAAAAAAAAGATGACAGATGAACATTGAGCTCTATTTCTTACACACAAGTAACCAAGAAGAAACGGTGACTGGACCTAACCTAACCAGATGGCCACAAGGTGGCGTTCGGGCAAGTGACGCCTCATCTGACAAATGAAGTGAGTGATGCGTTCCATATGCCAACTTAGCGATTTGGTAGGATGACGAATATCATTAATGTTAGTTTGTTTACATTACAAATAGGGGAGTGATCTTAATATATTCACTCATATGAAAGTTTTCAACAATTCAGCATACAAAAGAGTCACTTTAACATACTGTATGGTATTTGATATCGAATTAACCTCCTGACAATGTTATTTATTACCTTTGAGTGATAGATGATTGTTATTGTGCAATGAATTTAGTGAGGCTAAAACTTCAGAAATTAAAAGAAAAATCTGTAGACAAAATCAAATGGGATTTGGGTAAATTCAAAATGGGTAGATGGAATATGAAGTTGAAACTGAAATTAGATTTTAAGTTTCACTAGAGGGTGAATTTGATGAACAGGAACCAGGATAACAATTTAATAATTAAAAAAAATAGTAATTTTAGAGACTTGGGAAAACTTATAGGACATAGGAGGAACACTGCAAGAAGGAAGTTATAAGTGATAATGAAAGACTAAAAGTTCATGATAAAGTAATATTAAATATACACTGTGCAAATGATACTGCTCTTATTACAGATAGTGAAGAGACATTGCGAAAACTTGTTAACAGATTATTGAAAAAAGATTAAATATATATTTTAAGAGTAAATGCTGGAAAGACAAAAGTAATGGTTGTTTCCTAATTGGAAATAAACCCCCAAATAAAAATTATGGTTGGCAACAGGAACTTAAACAAGTGGAATATTCTGTGTATTTAGGAAGTAACATTACCTGTGACTGTAGATATATGGAAGAAATCAAAACAAAAATAGGGCAAGCAAAAACAGCATTTAATAATCTAAAAGACCTAATGAAAAGAGACATTAACTTTAATTTGAGAAAACAGCTGCTGAAAGGCTTTATATGGCAAGAACTATTGTATGGATCAGAAGCGTGGACACTTTCAGCAGACGCCAGAAAGAGGTTGGCGGCCATTGAAAGGTGGTGTTATAGGCGAATGCTAAGAATAAGTTACACTGACAGGAAAACAAGTGAAGAAGTACTAACGTTAGCAAAAACTACAAGAGAAATATTGAGAGTACTGAAAAAAAAAAGGAGGTACTTTGGTCATATAATTGGGGATGAGGGGATAATAACAAATATTAATGAGCGAAGTTGAGGGTAGGAGGGCCAGGGGAAGGCAGAGACTGGGATGGATGAATTAAATTAAAGTCTGGATCCTCGGTGATACAAAACCTTGGAGGATTGGTAAAAACAGCCTGAGAACATTAAGAGTGGAGGGCTGTGGTTGCCAACCCTTAGATATGCGAACGGTACTCTGATTAATGGAGTAATTTGCTCACTATGCTGGTTAAGGTCACTGGTCAATAATTATTCGTGGAGTGGTGATCACCCTTCTTGAATATAGGACTCATTGGTCATTCACTGGGGACCTTTTGCTCATCCAGGCATTGCACTATGAGCATTTATTTTCCTTTATTTTCACTTCTGGGGATTATTCATCTTATAAACCTTAGAGAAGCTGGACCCTGGGCTGATGCATGCTGTGTGTGTCTGAGTGAGTATAAACTGGTTAACAAAGCATCACTCATCGGTCTGGTACCAAATATCCGACATATCCTTGTTTTTTCATGAATTTAAAGTCAGTAAAATCACAGCATCAGACCAGATTACTGTACAGTGATACAGTGTAACAAGAACTTATTACAGTGTAGCTGTATAGCATTAGTAGACATCTTCTGTATTTGGAGTTTGCGTTATGCAAGGAATAATGGAGCTCATCTTATATTTCCAGGAGTTGTAGTTACAACAGCAAAAGAGAATCATGTGATTGTGGAGAAGTTGATACACCAAATGGACCTATAATAGTTGGTGTTATTTTTGGTTTCATCATCATTGTTTTCTGGATCTGGAGGATCAAGAAAACTGCTGAAACGTAATGTATATTTTGCATTCATATTGTACTGTCTCTGTATCTATTATGTTTTTCTACTGTAAATGGTAATGCAGGTATACAAAACCATAATAGGGAATCATTGTAAATGAAGTACAACTTTCCAAGCCAATTTTGTTATATATAGGGTAGTTTATTTTAGTTTTAGAGAGTAGCAGTAAAGGATTATCAGAAATGTGAGAGCAGTCAATTTCCAAAGTAAGTAAGTAAGTCATTCGTTCATTATAATTTCCATAGATATGGAGGTGAATGAGTTAAAAGACCATAGGCCTTTAATTTGATGACAAAGAAAGATCCTTCTTCAAGTGATTGGTTATACAGTATTATTTATTGGCTAATAATTCAGGATTTGGAGAAGGTAATAGTAGACAGGGATGATCTTAATCATTTAAAGGAATAAAAATAATTCTGAGATATGTGTTTGTAGAACTAATTAAACTTTTGAGTGCATCATAAATTTCAAAAGTACTGTACAGTATTCTCCAAAAGTACAATTTACCCATGAAAAAATGAAATTACTCATTTTAATATTTTATTGCTTATTTTATCATAAGAAAACCACATGGATTCAAATACCTGTATTGGCTTTTGAATCCCTTGGAAATCCAGTTACTTAGTGAGAAAACATTTGTATAAAAATATTTAGAAAAGGTGATTTTCAGGAACGAACATATTATTTCCCCAACTCTTTACTGAAGGGCCAGAACTCACCCAGAAGCATGAATAATGTATAATAAAGCAAAAATTTTATTATAATTAAAAATATAGTATTAGCAAT
>NW_024733365.1:1440000-1493726 GCF_018991925.1 Homarus americanus
GAAGTCGTCTTTCGAGACCAGTTGTACACGAAACTCTAGTACTCATGAAGATCTCTCGTGTTTTCTTCTTTCCTTGTGGTTATCAGCATATATATATATATATATATATATATATATATATATATATATATATATATATATATATATATATATATATATATATATATATATATATATATATATAACCGGTCGGAATTACTGGACTTTAATTTCTCACTAGACTTGGGGTTTATTAAAGATTATTAGATGGTAATTGCAGTGGAAGCGCCCCTTTGAGAGAAATCCCGAACCAGCACAAGAACACTTAAATTTACTAAACAAAATGAATTGTCCATGACCTGTGGAAGGATAGCGTCTGTGACTGGGATGAATGAGACACACTGTAAAATTTACACTTATATTCCCTCCAACACTACAAACACAATCAATAATGGTACACCAATATGCACACCTCTTAACCTGAACTTAAAACACTACTCTGGGGAATAAAAGTTATACATGATGTTGAAATTATTAGAAACTCAGGCAATGCCTCATTAGAGAACAATAAGTTTAAAGTATTAAGAAATGTTGCTTGCACACATGAAACAGGCCTTAAGGGCTTTCAACAAAATTATATCCAGCACTGAGAAAATGGTATTAAAAAATAAGAAATTAATAACTCTACAATGAATAGGCCTTAAGGGCACTCAATAAAATTATATCACCCCAACAGATGCACACTTCCTGACCTAACTTAACCACTACTCTGGGGAACAAAGGTTATACCTCAGATCGGAATTATAAAGAAAAATTAGATGCATTAAAGGAATTAGATCACAGTATCACTCTGGTTCCACTTAGTGACACAAACATTCAAAAAACAATACTATCAAAATCATTTGGGAACTATTACTACACACGTCAAGATAATATCAGTAACTGAAAAATGGTATTAACTACACACAAAAATATTGTCACTATTATTGAGATGTTACTGGGTCCACCAATACCCGTGAACCATGCTCCACCCGACTCAACATACACCCGTAATAAGGGAGATAAAATGATCCTCTTGGTATCCCCTAGACTCCTGGTCTCAGTGTGTGACCATTTATTTACTCAGATTGCCTCAGTGTACTCTCAGTGCGTCCATGGGCGGGAAGAGAGAACGCCCGCAGGTGACCATGGCCAGTAGGTAATACTTCTAGCTGACCGAGGGCACGTGGTGTTGTGCACCCACGTGGTAAGAACTGATCACCCAATGCTGATGCTGGTCCCGTGTCGTTTTAGTTGTCGGGAGCACTCGTCCACTCTGAGATCCTTTGCTGCCCCGCTAACCAGTGACAAGCCTACACTGATAGTTCCAAGGCGACAATCGCCAGTCCTCAATCATCAACGGCAGTCAATTTCTCGCAGTCAAGTGGGTTCTGACGGAAACCCTGAAATTGACTCGCTGTTAGCTCTTAATAACTTTATCACTGCCCTATCTAACCCCTATCTGAGATTGAATGAGACTTACTTGTTATATTGTACTGCAATAGCGCAACACGGTGACTAGACCACGTGATTATTTCTGTGGACGGAAGCACAGGGATGTCCTGTAGGTCCAATCGCTTTCACGTGACTGAGAGCTAGCCAACCTCATGTCCTCTCAAGGCGTTAGCTTAGGCCTACGTGACATATTTTCCTCCTAACTAATAACTCCTTGGGACACCCGTAACATTATTCAGACTGATAAACGATCTATAATAATTTCAAATTCAATAATAGTCCCTTAACTTCATAAATCGTATCATTATTAATTCGGCAAATTACATTTAATATCATATAGGCCTAGTTCCACAACCTCTCGCTATGTGCAGGGAGCGCTCTCTTCCCTCAGACGACCTTGAAAACTCAGTATCGCCAATGGCAAGGCGTTTGAAATTACTTTGAAATTTCTGAATATTATATATATATATATATATATATATATATATATATATATATATATATATATATATATATATATATATATATATATATATATATATATATATATATATATTGATAGACATTAGCTTTCGTCTTTATTCAAGACATCTTCAGTTGCCTCTGAAGATGTCTTGAATAAAGACGAAAGCTAAGGTCTGTTTCCATTTTCCCGTGATTTTATCAAGATTATCTTATCCACGTTTTCATTGTGGATTTACATGAAATATATATATATATATATATATATATATATATATATATATATATATATATATATATATATATATATATATATATATATATATATATATATATATATATATATATATTATATATATATATATATATATATATATATATATATATATATATATATATATATATATATATATATATATATATATACAGTTACCTGAATTGTAAATAATTACTCCTGATTTAAATAATAGTCTTGCACGAGTCCACATTCCTTTGTCTGCACACGCATCCTACCAGCTACCGTTGAATGTCAAATTACCTGCCAACGTCAGTTTCTTAATGATCCTGACACAATACTCACCACTTTCAGTAAAAACCGGCAATTATGGAGGGGCTCACCAACTAAGCTCCACTATTAATTCCTGGCCTCCATCCACATCAGCAAACCTTGAGTATCAATTTATATTGTAGGATATCCTAACTTTATTCTTTGTACTTAGTTTGATGTAATATAAACCCCGACATTGCCACTTTGAGTGTTTATTTAATGTGTATATTGTCCTGATACCAACCACTTTAAGACAAAATGGTGCTGTGTCCAGGATTTTAGGCCTAAATGTAACTTTATTATTTGAAGGGAGTAACTATAACTGTAACGTACTGGTAAGCTAGCCTGATTGTTTATGGCTTATCTTGTGCGGAGTTGCACGTGTTAATGAAGCCCAGCGTGGCTGGGGGGCTGTGGGCACAGGGGACTCAAATCTCATACTAATTGAAGGGGTATGACCGCTTCTAAGTATAATCAAGTTAAAATTGGAGTTAACCGACATCTTAAACGGAGCTTACCATACAGTAAACACCGATATACAGGTATTCTTAAGGCAATGAGTAAGCAGGAGTTAGACACAGGGGACGGTGTTCAGTTGTATACAGCTCCTCCCCGACTTACGACAGGGTTAGGGACCCAAATCCAGGTCGTAAGTCGAAAATGATTAAATTATACATAGAAAATCTAAAATGAATGTCTCTTTTTCTTCTCAGCACCACAAAACTCTCACTTTTAAGCTTGCCAGCCATTTTAAAGTGAATTACAAACGAAAATTTTGTCTGTGTACTGACGTTGGGACTCGAAAATACGTAATTTGACAAAATTTTGGTACGACTGAGGCGGGTCGTAAGTCGGGGAGGAGCTGTACAACCGGGAGTTATACGTAATTGATGCTTCTTTTCTGTGCTATTCCCTGGAAGTGTTTTCTTTTTAATTTTATGCATTCAAAGTAAATTTAATAATTAACTATAAATTTAGTACTGTACTGTAATTTAACTTAACCCTGTCGCGCATGAGGTTAGTTTTAAGTTTTTCGGTTCAAAGATCACATCTCTGTGGCCTCCAGGGCAGGTGAGACAGCACGCACGGTGATTATGATTGTTTTATTTATTTTTTTTTATTTTTTTATTTATCAATTCTCCCCCCCCGAAAAAAAATTATTGCCATAAACATTTATCTTTGGCTTCGTAACTGATTGCTCTGCAACATACTCCAAAAATGAAAGAATAATACAAGCATACATATAGCTATTTTTGTCACTTCGAATAGACATTAGAGAAAAATATACACACCAATACGTTCACAACCTCCTAGCTCAAAATTGTCAAAGTCAACTTTTCAAGTACTATACACTGCTAGAAGTGTAATGTTATGAGCTTTCCAGCACAGTAATCAGATTTCTGATACGACCAATAGTTTTTTTATAAAATAGCAAAGAAACTTATTCTAAATGGTAAAAAAAAAATCAATTATTTTTGTGCCTTTGTTTTATATCGATATAAATTTTATTGCATCTTGTAGTCAACTCTACAATGAAGAGAATGATACTGATAAAATTCATTAAGTCTTGAGGGTTTTTTGAGCAATTTTGTTATATGCGGCGGGCATTCGACCGCATCGCATGACTTACGGTACGGGTATACTGTATAGTATAATACAGTGATCCCTCGGTTAACGAGCGCCTCGGTTAACGAAATTTCGGTTAACAAATTACCTTCCATAAGATTCTTCACTTAGGTTAATGAGCAAACCCTCGGTTAACGAATTCCTTACGAATTTTTCCCAATATGTTTTCGCCTGCTCACCAGCTGTAGTACAGTATTAGTCCGCCAATAGAGTAATCGGTTTTAGGGCTTAAATTTATTACCACTTGAGTAAATATCAAGAAGGTTGTACTATTCAATAATTTTCCTAGTCTTATATTAACGTTTTTAGTCATTTTAACAATTATTTAACATAATTGAAGTACAGGGAACTAGTTTTTAGCGTGCCAAAAAGCCACTCAACACACCCAGCATGGCGTCAGTGTGTGTCCCTGCTTCAGACTCTCTTGAACATAAACTATTTTTACATTTTTACAGTGCAATTATTGGTCATTCTGAAGTTCATTTTACATATTGACAATATACAGTATAATGCAGTGCAGTGTTGATTTAAAGAAAATAATCTTGAATTACACCAAGTGAACTATAATTTTATGGGTGAAATGGCGGCATGGGATGACTTCTCTTCCACCCCAATGCCTTCTCTTCTCCCTTCTCCTCCACCCCCATTCTAATTCCCATCATCATCATCATGCACACCTCAAAGTAAGTGTACTTTGCTGCATTTATTTTTAGTTTGTATATAATTTTCGGCGAGCTGGAACCAACTACCCAAAAACCCATTGAAACAATGGTTTCGGTTAACGAGCAACCTTCTGGAACGACTTGTGCTCATTAACCGAGGGACCACTGTATACGAGAATAACACAAATTCTAACAAAATATACCATAATAACATAAATTGTATTATAGTATAAGTTAAAATAAGTGTTGGACAAGTCTGGTCTTGAAAGAGCTCACACTCAGTGCCTTCACAACACACTGGCAGATTGTTCCAAGAGTTCACAACCCTCACTCCGAAAACGTTTGCCCTCACAGTTTTCTAGACCTGCGGCTTTTTCAATCTTGTGCTGTGACCCCTTGTGGGGCGAGCATCCGCCAGTTCCAAGTAAGGACACTCGACTGAGTACTAGAGTAGTGCTCCTTGAGATGCTTAAAAAATACACCTCAGTTAGGTCGCCCCTTGCCCGTCTGTAGTATAACTTCTGTATAAGCTGAATTTCATTATTATTGTTTCCCTCTGCCTTTGTCGATACTACGTATACAGATTTTATAATACTTGGGCGTTATTTGTTTTTATTTTATGTGCATTTATAGTTATTGTTTCACAATTATCTTGTGCATGTAGTAAATTTTGATAGTGAGTAATTTTCGAACTTGTCCTCAGAAATCGTTCGATTGAGATTTAGTGAAAAAATATATTTAAATAAAGACATTACATTTCTGTTAGCAATAGCTTCATATAATTATTTGTACTTAAATTAATTTTGAGCTAAATATTATAAAATTGATTTAAAATTCATATGGATGAAAACTTATTTTATCGAGCACAAAATGAGATGAAGCCAAGTATGGGAGGACACGGACGAGTGTTGTGTCTGGTGTGGGGGAGGACGAAGGAGCCTCACCAGTAGGACGTGATAACCATCTAGGGCGTTAACACTCTCTTATATACCTCGCCGCTTCCAAGTATAATGACTTTATGAGTAAGTAATGGTGATTGTTACCTTGGTTGATAAGAAATTAGAGGAGTGAAACCAATGTTTCACGTCATTGACAAGTTGTCGAACTTTCTCTCAACTATTGTTGGCACCGTGACACTCATTCATCTACGAGTTTGGCACCAACCACTGGCCCTTTAGTTTTAAAATAACCATTGAGTCGCGTGTGCCCTCGCACCTGGGCATTTCCGGAATGCCTTTGTTGTTGGCAGTGGGTACAACTGAGAGACTGTAAGGTGGCAGTTACATTACACAGCACCAGCGAGTGGGATCATCAGCTGGTCAGTGATGTACTGTTATCACTGCTCAGTGTTAAGATATTGTGCATCTGGAACTTTATTTGGTGCCACTTTACATAGCTTTTATGGTTAAATTAAGCTTTTATGGCTAAATTTTACATTTCTTGAAGAAAATGTTTGTCGCTTTACTTTAGGCATCAGACTCACGTGAATTAGCCACTTCAGGAAAATTTTCTTTTTATGAAATATTGTGTCTTCATGAATAGAGAGAAATGGTTGGATGAACAGCAAATTTCCTACTTTCGGTTTCCCTGTAAATATGTAGTAGTTACCAACACCTATTTGAGTTTTAAAATGGGTTTTTATAGTGTTAAATACAAATATGACCTTTAATGTCGTCGGAAACGAGCCTTTGTTGAGATGAAATAAAGTGGAAGGTAAAAAAAAAAAAACCTAACCTAACCTGACCCCTAGTGTGTAAGAAACTTACCTTAAGTAAGATATACAGGAGGATAGAGTGATGTGACTTGAATGAGGAAGTGGTGTCTTCGTCAGTGTCAATCTCTTACGACAGTGTCATGCATGGCAACCTACATAGTAGTGACACTCCGAATTACATCTCAGACACTTTACAGATGAAACAAGAACACCATGAGCCCTAAAAATATCAACGGCTGCCGCTTCATCATCCAAAACGTGCTGAATAATGTGTCAGTCAGCCAATGTATAACCTTCACACACAGACGCCATCTTCCAACTGCCCGTGAATCAAGACTTTCTCTGATTGGTGCACAAGTATTACGTCACATCGGCACTCACGCTGATTGCTGCCCAAGATTATGGAGTCGCATCAACAACACTCATGCTGATTGGCCGAATATTATAAAATAAAAGTTAAAATAAAAAAAAACACTAAAAAAATTCAACAGAAACATTATAGAATAAATAATTTTTATTATTTTTTCTCTTTCTCCCGATGTATGACTCAATATTCAGTTAGGTGTTGGCAGCTATGAAATACAGTGTTAACTGTTTCCTCTTGTTACTGTTAAGAGTGAATTTAGTGTGTGCTGCTTGGATTGCCATATTCACAATACTGTACAGTACCAACCTACCTAACATAACGTGAGGTTAATATTGATGGTTGACTTGCCGACGAGTTATCTGTTTTGGTGTTTATTTTCTAACTCTATTTTCATTAGTGACTACCTGTACTTATTTTCACTAGTGAGTACTCTACTGATATGGTAATCATTTCTTATGCAAATGCTTCGTTTAGGCGCCTAAGGTGCGCACTACTTTGTCTTCTCGGTGGCGACGGTGTTGTCTCATCTCCATATGTAAACAGCCATTCATATTGATGTATTTCAAAACATTCCACCTCGCTTCTTGCTGCCCTCCCGTGCACCACTGCTGCTAGTTTCATTTTCACCATGGTATAGGAAGGGTGTCACCGGTCTTATATGGACGTAATTTGTGTCTTCAGGGGAAAGATGATCTCACCCTCCAGTTTTTCAAAGACCTCAGTATCCTTCCTTCCAGAAGAGACTGTCCAGACTGTGGGAATCCCTGTGTTTTATGACCAGAGAGCAATTTGTTCCAGTGCAACAAGAAACGGTTAATAGATAGGACTAACCAGTGAGCGAGTTATTTTTATTACTGTTTATTTTCTTACAATATTTTTATCGGTGAGTTCTGATAACATAATCATTTATTGTGGAAATTGTTCGTTTCATAGATAATTAGACGCCTAGGTGTGCACTAATTTATCTTGCGGGCGGTAACGAGGCCCCGATCTGCTGAGAGGCTTTTCCCGCGCCTGGGCCAGTTTGTTTTTCAGCATGTCGTATGAAGATTGTCGCCGATCTTACATGAACGTAATTTGTGAATTTAGGGGTAAAGACAACGAAACCCTTCAGTTGTTTAAAGATCACGGCATTGTTCCTTTACATAGAGACTGTTTATTTTCTTACATTATTTTCATCAGTGAGTTCTGATATGATAATCATTTATTGTGGAACCCACCAACACAGTAAATCACTCCGCCGCCCGGGGTGCATAGTGCCGATGCGGCCGTATCATCTCACGTCCAGAAAATGCCTCAAATTTCATCATATCATAGTAAGTTCTTTCTGTTTAATATACCAGGGGGTCCAGGGAAAGTTAGGTAAGGTTAGGTAGGTTTGGTTAGGTTGGTTTGGTCTGTTTTTCATACCCACAAATGTTAAAGTAACGTTTATTTTTAAAATATCAAATTTTTAACATATTTCCACAAACTACAACAGTGTCCACTACAATATATCAGTGAAAAACCGATGTTTTTATAATTTTTTAAAATCAATTTTGCTCACTGGTTAGTCCTATGTAATTACCTAAGAAACTAATTAATAAGAAAAACAAGCGGCCGCATTCACCGAGACCGTGATATAATTTTTCATCACTTCTTCAACACCATGGCTCGCCACTTATCCCCATCTCAGTAGCAGTAAGTTTGCACATGGCAGGTGTTAAGTTATGCTTGGTTTATGTTAAAGTTAGGTTAGGTTAGCATAAGGTTAAGGTTAGGTTGGGTTAGGTTAGGTTTGGGTTATAAAACACGGTGAAGTTGCAGCGTCTTTATAATTGTTTACTATGCTAAATCACCGGTAGGTCAGTCGTCAATAATTACCTAATCTAAGTTAAACCTTTCATTACTGGGAAGTTAAGTTAGGTTAGGTAAATTTTTATTAATTTATCTTGTCAACAATAAATTATTTATGTCTGCAGGAAAAATTACGGTTTAGGTATGAAACGGTGCCAAGGCAAAAATTGCTTGTCCTTATTTTCTGGTATACTATTAATGGTAGGATAGGTAATTTTTAGGTCCCACATCACAGAGAGGGATGTTAAGGATAAAAAACACCAGAAAGCCCAAATTAAGGAATGTGCAATTCTTCCAGCCATTTCATTCTATTCATGAGGTAGTTAACAAGGGTCTTCCTTTAGCTTTGGTCATCTGGGGAATCTTAGGAATTTAGGTTAGGTTAGATATAGTTCCTATGTTCTGTGGCTAGGTTAGATTTGTTTGGTTAGGTTAGGTAAGATCAAAATTTTTCAAAACACGTCAAAAACGTTCATGTGGCAAACGAGTCACCATCCACGCTGTTAATTTGCTGCCAAGCTACATAATGTTACACTACAAGCATGTCTTCTTTTCTGTCTCCAAGTACGTGTGCTTATGCAGCAGTAGCCACCCACTTGTCACGTACCCAGGGTACTGTGCCATAGAATCCTGGTTATGACCACCTCGCCCTGATCCTTCAATTTTAACGTCAAATGTCTCATCGTATGCTTGGCTTTCACACCTTGTGAATAGAAAATAACGTGGCTCCTCTGCATCTTAGAATACAGTTACTGCATGATAGATTCGAATGTCAATAAATCTCCTGGAGTGGTTTGATAACTTTGTTTTAAGGTACAGTACATAAAGTATTAATTAATGTTTGAGAGTTGGATTTAGGTTTTTCGTGTAATAGCTGACCACTACTGTATGGTACATGGTGTAAATTATTGTATCTACAAAAAATGAATACTGTACTGTATATGTCTGCTGGAGGTCTGTCCCAAACCTCTATAAATAATCAAGTGTATTGTATGTGTGTTTAGAAAATGTTTCACTACCTGTTATTGGACTGTAGTCTACAAGGGAAGAGACTGGTAATACTGTACTATACATGTTAGTAAAGTTATGAATTGTTCATCATCACTAATATTTCTTTTAAAAGATTATTTTTTCAAGATAATGTGAAGGAATTTAATTGTGTGTGGAAGTTTGTGTTTCCTTCTATAACATTGCTCACTACTATGTCACATATACTGTGCAACTGTTTACAACAGCCTGTAAGGACGGAATCATGAGCAATGAGGTGGGTGCGGCGCGTGGTGATGTGGATGGCCTGGTGTGCTGCTGTTACTGCTGCCATCAATTTGCTCCTAGTGGTCAGGGTTCCACCAGCCTCTTCTCCTCTTCACCACCACCACCGCACCCTGTCTCCCTCTACAGTACCCAGCAACGACCCAGTGGGAAACAAAGTCTACCTCCAGGGAGAAGTTTATGCCATCAGGGATAGGTTAGTATTTTAAAGTACTGTACTTCCTTGAAACTTATGAGAACATGGAGTGATGAAGTGCCTGTTATGGTCAAAGTTTAGAAAAGGGTTGCCATTGTCTTTTGAAATTATTGATAAGATTTTGATAATAATAAAAAATTCCCTAATGCATATAAGCCACTTCAGTGCTCTGATGCAAGGTAGCCAGACAAGTGTTGATTCTTAGACTTGTTATTCAGGAGCTGATGGATTACTTCGTCCATTTTGAAGAATACAGTACTGTACTAATCCACAAAAGAGTCGATCCACTGTCAGCAAATATGTACAATAATGTGTTAGTTATAATGCTGTAGGTGTAAGGGCTATTATTCTGGAGGGGCCCTTAGCCTACTCTATTAAAGCAGATGTTATAAAGGCACACAAGCCAGATGAAATACATGTGATTCAGAAGAAAGTTTTCAAATCAGCTTCTTGTTGAGGACGTGGTAATTGGAAAGGCAGTAAGAGAGACTTTTGGACATAGCAAACCTGAAACTAGATCTAGGTTAATGTTAGGAAGTTACAGATTCTATACTACTGCTGTCTTGAGCCATGGCATTAATATAACCCCGAAACTCCATTACAATATATTTAGAGTACAGTACAGTAAAACTTCCCAAAGGTGTACTAGACAGTACAAGCAGTCCCCGAGTTATGACCATCCGACTTACGATCGCACTCACTTATGAATTAGATCTCAATACATTCATCGCAAAAATTTGTAATTAAAATCTCCTTTTTTTCATTATTTTGATTATTCTATATTGTTTAACATCACTTCATTTTCAGTATGTACATTTTTTGTTATGTATTGGATATTATTGTTGTTTTGTAGGGGCAGGGTTGTGCTTTTAACCTTATCTAACCTCTGGAATTAACACTGTTCTGACTTTCAAACAAATTTAATTGCGATCAGGGTCCAGGAACGTATCTCTGTTGTAAGTTGGAGGCTGCCTCAACTGTATGGGATTAAGCCAGTCCAACTTAGAGTTATAAACCTCTATTGGTGATCCCCAGTGTCAAAAATGTGGTAAAAAAACTGACCAAAACCTTAAGAAGGAAATGTATATGTTATATTAAAGTAAATAATATCAACTGAACACTAGGACACTCACCTTTTCCCATATGATTGTTGGAGCCTTGGTGGGTGGAGAGAGGCACTGCACTTCGGCTAGTCTGACACGCTTAACATTAAAGTAGAAATACATACAGTACAGGTATCCCTCAAGATACGAACGTTAAGGATATGAACATTCCTTATGTAAATGTTCTAAATTACCGCCTCTTTTTCGTGTTGCAAAAGTTTTCCCCGCTTATATGAATTTGGGTCCTGGCAAAAGTTTCGAATCAAGCGACCCTGGGAGTCAGCTGGCAGCCACTTCCCCCTACTGTTCTCCCTACCAGGTGTAGGTAGGAGTTATGTTATGGTTATTTTTCAACTCATAGTTTTGGATAGGTAAACTTAACTTTCTATACTTTTTTTTTTTTTTACTCGGTTACATGCACACACAATTCTACATTCTTAATATGCAAAAAGTAAAAATACAGGGGTTATACATATATTTTTCATTTTATCCCGTGTGGGGGGCACGGCCGGCAACACCCAAGCCCGGGGCGTAGGGGTTAATTACACTACAGGGTAAATTTATGTACACTTAACTTAAATTTATTTGCTTAAAAATATGTATTGTACTCTGTCACTATTTAATCACTTAAATTACTGCTGGACGCCATTATCCGGCAGTAGAGGAATCATTAAAGATTAGAATCGGAGACTGGTGTTGCTCCACATGGCTGGTTGCAACTCTGCATATGCACCTACAACTCAGACCGAGTCAGACTTAGCGGGAAGTCCGACTTAGGGGAGTTTTACTGTATGTTATTGTAATATTTTAAAAATTTTACACCAAGAGTCCGTGTGTGTCCTGCAAATGCTCTACTTCTGTCTGATGATTGTAATTCTGTGAAACTGAAAGTTTGTTGTAATGAATCAGATATGAGGTTGTGATATGCTGTCCTGTATAAGGCAACATTAAGAAATTTTACTTTACAGTCAAATGGTTAAACTCTTGGTAATCAGAATACATGAATAAGATCTTAAAATACAGAGAGATGAAATAAAAATACTTAAGACATGGGTTTTTCATTTGTATTTGTGTTGATGCATAGACTGTAGTACCAACCTTGTTGGGGAGCAAGGAAACACGAAACTTATTTTCATCAGAATACAGAATACGTTAAATCTCCATAGCAAGGGTAATACAGTACAGTATTCTTGTTTTGACTGACATCAATCTATTTCTAACAAGGAAACATGTATCAGGCAGACATTAGCTAACAATCCATGATCGTAATTTCAAGTTTGTTTTCCTCTACTTTCATAACACATTTGCATTCTCTACATTAAAATACAGCTGCTCCCCGACTTACGACGGGGTTAGGGACCCAAATCCAGGTCGAAAGTTGAAATGGTCGTAAGTCTAAAATGCTTAAATAATACAGGGTGAGCATAAAGTCTTTCCCTGATTACAAACTTTTATTACACAAAACATATGCTAGGTACAAACATACAGTTTTTTGCAGCTTAAAATATGCGTGAAAAAAATCTATGAATTCGTCTACACAGTGTTACAACATTTATGTTTCTATCTAGAATGGTCTTCGAGATATGATTTTTCATAATCATGGAAAGACCTTATGCTCACCCTGTACATAGAAAATCTAAAAGGGTCTCTTTTTCTTCTCAGCACCACAAAACTCTCACTTTTAAGCTTGCCAGCCATTTTAAAGTGAATTACAAACGAAAATTTTGTCAGTACACAGCGCAATCACTGACGCTGGGACTCGAAAATACGTAATTTGACAAAATTTTGGTACGACTGAGGCGGTCGTATGTCCAGGTGGTCGTAAGTCGAGGAGTAGCTGTATGTTAAATGAAAATCATGTTGATAAAAAAGCGTACAAAATTATTAACTAATTTTTATGTGAAGTGGTATGTATCCCACAGTTACTTGGATGTTTTGCAAATACTCTGTGCTGTATTAAGCCCCTGAGATACACCAATGACTAGCGTAATATATTTAGTTTTGTAATGTATAAATAAAAAAATTATGAGCTAAGGCTTGCCGTGTGGCCCTTATTACTGCACAGTACAGTACTAGATAGCATTAAAATACTTGAAAAAGATGTTTAAATTTACATTTTTTCTCAGTGAATACCACAGACGAAACCAACGCAATTGTTCTGGACTGCAAATGCTTAATGCTCTCTACACACATCTCCCAGCAGTTAGAGCACAGTATAAATCTCCTTCATCATACCTCACAGATCTTGTAAACAACTTGAAAAGAGACATTACAAGGAGGAGAGTTACCGGTGACCCTTGGGACTTGGCTCGTAAGGTTAGTCACACCTGTTGAAAGTTCGATGCAGTACAGTAATTGGTATGTATCTTTGTGTGAAATTTGCCTGCTGTGTTTGTGTTTTGGAAATTGCATGTGTTAGAAACTGTACTTTAATTATTTTTAGTTGATCGCCATAAGTTTCCTTTCTTCCAGCACTTTGTGTACAGTTAGACTCTGTCCTTATAATTAATTTATTTATTTATGCACAATAGATACAGTAGTATTTATTTACTTTTTAATCTGTTACACTAATCCTTTAACCCTTAAAGGGCAGCAGACATCATATAAAGTTTGAGAGGAAAACGTGTAAAAGGTGGTGAACATCATAATTATGATGTTTAGGTTAATTCACGCCATTGTTTGTGTACGCTCGTGGCTGTGTTGTTGTCTGGTTTCTATGATGAGGCTGGCAGCCCACTCTAAAGTCAGAAAATATGTATACCTGTACAGTACTCCCAGTTTAACTCTTGATTTCTCCAAGAAATTATTATTTCTTGTATTTACTGACAAAATATGAATTTATAGAAAAAATCAGCTTTCTTATGGTGTAAAAAAAAGAATGAAAGAAAAACCTCAATTAGGTTACAGTGTATGTACATTTATTTTGACAATATTATCTTAGGTGGTTTGCTTAGTTTTCTACATAGCAAAATATACCTAGTCCTGGGTGGACAGCGCACACAATATACCCACCAATAAAGGGTTAACTCACTTGAACTCTCCAATAAATATTTGAATACACTACTGTATTTGGTAAGGGTGTAGTGGAAGTCATCACATTTGGCATAATTGGAGAGAATTAAAGGACTTGGGACATTTCCAAGACGAGTAGAGTTGTCATGTTCAGTGAGGCATTACGTGTTCACCAGCTCTGTTTGGGTCATGTGTGTAACCTGAACTGAGTTTTCCTTTGACATATTATTCAATTTAGTTGTATGTTTGTTAAACTTGCTAGCAAAATTCCCCCATGTTTACAAAACCATAGCTCAACATCTATTCGTGCTCTCACATTTGGTGTGGCACCCCACATTCCTAGTTATGATTATTAGAAACTATTCTTTCTAAAGTTGTACCTCCTCAAGAAGCAGTTCCCCACATTCTCCTTACCCATAAAAAACCTCCTTCCTGCCAGATAATAAAGTCACTTCTTTCTCTTTTTTATTGCTCTTCCCATGGGCATTGCACCAATAAAACATAATCTGTCATTTCCCCTCCCATTTGTAATGTGTCAGTCCTTATGCCACTAGCTACTTTTATTGTGGAGTTTCCTGCCCTCACTTCTTTCTATTCATACGCAATAGATGCAGTGCACAATTTTTTAAGTGCTGGACATTCACTTGCCTTATTTTACATTTCTGAATTACTTATATTTATCTATTTTACCCATGGTGTAGTAAGCAAGCCTACCTTGAGACAGGTCATGCATCAGATATATTGCCCATCTAGGGATGTTCAGTCATCTATACCACCATTAGATAATGAATAGTACTGTATCAAGTTAAGGTGATGGACTACAACAAATATATAACTGTTTATTTCCATTCACTAAATTTGTTTGTATTTTACACCGATGTGTCAGAGTGAGGTACAAGTGATAAGGGCTGGAACATTCCAATTGTAATTAAACTTCTTCAAATTTTCAAAAAAGTCATTCATTTAGTTCAAACCAGATACTGTATATGTACTATATCTTAATTTCAGTAGTAAGAGCTATACTGTACTGTAATCCTTTACAAAAATGTTTACAGTGGGCCAAACCAAGGTCGCTGGTTCCAGATTCAGCTCGTGGCCTGGGAGATGTGCTGGCTGCACTCTCTACTGCACCCATCATAGCTGCTGATGTAGGCTACAAGGGCACACAACTTAAGGTTGCAATTATGCTCAAAGGTGGCCAGAAAGCTGTGTTCAAACCAAAATGGTTAGTGCAGGATTTTGTTTTCGTACATTTTTTATAATATATACTGTATACTGTAAATCCCTCTGAGGTAAATATATACTGTATACTGTAAATCCCTCTGAGGATAATAGATCCTGATCATGCAAGGTAAACTATTGTGAGAGAACTAATGTGCTATTACCTTTTGTCTCTTTTACAACAAGTTTGATATCAGTAGTTGTTATGGTTTCTTACTAGGATGATGTGCTGAAATATAAATATGGCAAGTGTTTTTTTATCTCTGGCATAGGCCCTTCTATCCTGCTCATCATTTGTCTTAACCCATCTCTTGAATTTCTCAGATTTCTTCTTAACTTTGTCAACCGCCACATGATTCATGTGTAACAGTTTCCTTGTATTCTTGGAGCCAATGGGTTTGGTCTTGGGAATACCCCTGTATACAGTATACTGTACTGTATACCAATCAAATAGTTCACTTTATTGATGTTAATGCTCAGGGTAGTATCTGCATTCTTGTTTACTAGCAAGTCAGGACAGTGAATACCCCTCATCTCTTCCCTCATTCTGCCATAATTGCCACTGTAATATTTTAACCTTGGCCTGCTCTTATTATCCAAGTAACAGTTAAATCTGAAGGACATTGTCACATGATGACTGGTGCCAATGGGAGCTAGATGTTCCAACTTGGCCACCATACCTTCCTTGTTGGTTATGATGAGGTCCAGTGGTTTGGGTGTCTGTTCCCTTTTATAGTGAGTCAGATCTTTGGCATATTGGAATAAAAATTGTCTCTCAGAGTTTCTTCTAAAAGAGTAGCTGGATTATTAAGGTCATTTGGTGTTATTTTATTCCTCCAGTTGATGTTGCATAGTTGAAGTCAACCATGACAAGGTGGCTAGAGTTGAATGCCATTATGTTGTCTATTAAGACTCTTAAGTTCCCATGGATTAACAAGCTGCAGTTTGGGGATCTGTAGATACATTCAACAATGAGTAAATCTCTCCCCATCAGTTTAATTTTACATCACATCGATTCTTCTAAAGCATCCTACTCCTGCACTCTCACCTGGCTGGCTATAAGGTCCTGTCTAGCATAAATAACTACACCCCTCTTACAGGTTGCCTGAGAAAGGTTCGTAAATGAGTCATATTCTTCTATGTTAAACTCACAATCCTCTGGGTCGATCTTCCCGTTTTTGTACAACAGTTCTATATCAGGTTAGTGGGTCTTTAGCAATGTTTCAAACTTGGCTCTCTTGTCAAGGAAAGTGTCTGTATTTCAAGCCGGAAATAGTCCTTGATGGCGACTCTCAGCTTGATAGTGGTTCTGGCCTCCTTCCATTCTCTGCAATTGCCTCGTTTACCAAACTCACCGTATGTTGTGGGATGTGGCCAGAAACGACACTGTAGACTATAATTTTTACATAGCTAATTTAACACAAAACCTCATTTAGCTGCATTTTTTTGTTTCCTTCTCTTGGTCATAATTCCCCAATTTTATGTTGTAGATGGATTTGTGACCTTGAGAGGTTTTAATGAACACTATTATGAAATTTTAGCCTAGTATTTTTTTTACATATTTGTCATAGATGGATGGTGTGATGGCATGATGTAAACATCTTGGTTGCGTCTGGTGCTCCATTTGCCAGTACAGTACTGTACAGTACTGTACTTCTGTTCTTTCCCGTAAAAATCGATAATTTATTTTATTTTTGTGGATAAAAATTGATGTACCATGTAGTATCAGTGTGAACCAAGTAGACCTGGACTAATTTTCAGAATGTTTCAAAAGTTTTAGGTTTTACCAAAAAGAAGATTAATGGACTAGACAGTGTCTGCTTACATGAAGGTCGGGTTACAAAAGGTTTACTGTATACTCATTAGTTCACTGAGAGACTAGACAGATCTACCCATATGTATCCATCATCTCTGTATATTTAGATTCATCAATGTAAATGTTAGATTTCAGTAAGTTCAAATACAGTTTGTTGTGGTCAACTTTTAATATCTAATCTTTTGCTTCACTTCCATTTGGAATTAAGTTCTACGATACTACCCGGTAAACTTTAATATGACTACCAAACAAGAGTCACTTCATTGTTAGTTTTTGTCATGTATGACACATTGCATATAATTGTGCATTTTCAGATATGAGGCAAAGTAACCATTGCAGAATTATTGCATGCAAATATTAAACTTCACAATTTTATTTAAATTCAGTTTTTATAATTTCAGTATACAATTGTAAATTTTTTTTTTCTGTAAGGTATCCTCGCGATGAAGTCATAGAAGGGGAAGTATACGCAGGCGCTGATCGTCACAATGGAGAGATTGCTGCCTTTCACCTCAGTCGACTTCTGGGTTTTCCTATGGTACCTCTAGCAGTTGGTCGATCAGTATCCCTAAAGCGACAGATATTACCTGTGGCATCAAGGAAACTGGCAGCAACATTTTTTTTGAGAAGAGGTTGGTGCAGTCACATCAGTGGAATCATCCTTGCAAGTTCTCTCTGTTTGTGGTGTCTAGTTGCTTTGTATCTGTCGCTTGTGTGAGCTGACTTAATTAATGTTGTTGAAGATCTTAAGTTTCTACAGATTCAGTACTGGTATATACAGTATTGGTTGTCCATCTTTAGGAGAAAAGTGTAGTGTAATCTTGGAAAATTGGCACTATTGGGAGTGACACCTTGGTAGATTTGTGAATTATCTGTGCTTTTAAAAAAGTCATTGCCCTCTTTATGCCCCCCCACCCCCCCACCCATGAAACCATGAAGCATCCCTTTTTTAACATTCTGGGGTAAATTACAGTTTAATTTAGTGTTGCATCTTGTTAGAATAACTTACAACAGCAAGGTGAGGCAGGTACTTTAAAAATCCCACTGTCCTATAAACAAGACATGTGTAAACAATTTATCAAACAAACCAAACCAATCCTTATCTATCCCAAAGATATATATATATATATATATATATATATATGTGCAATACAATACAGAACTGTATAATAGATAACTGAAGCCATATGTAATTTTTTTAAGGAAATTTCACTTATTACATGTGTACCACAACAATAGGTGTATAATATCTACAGCACACATTGCATTAACTGGCTCACAGCCTCTGCTACTTATCCATAAAGTTGCCAGTTTAGTCAACTTCACACTGTATAGTACAGTATATAATTATGATGTATGATATCAGTTCTTAATTTTACACTTTGGTTAACTTGGTCCCCTACATTATTTTTGGTCTTTATTTTAAATCGGTTTCCTGCTCTTTATGTTTGATACTTGACAACAATAGCAGTGATGTGGCAGGTTGGTTTGTGGAGGTTGGATATACAGCAGTCCAGTGTGTTTTAAAACTAGAACATATCTTTGCACCTAAATTGTGAAATTTCTGAAGGTAAATCTTAAGTCTTAAATACTAGTATTAATCCTGGGCATTTTTTTAAAGAAATGTTTACATATTACATGTTTTTAGAATCAAAGAGGAAGCACTGGCATAAAGGACCCCAGCTGATGATTGTGTCAAGGGTGAGGGCAGTGGGATGTCTATAATGGGTGTCTGCTGTCCATGAGCTCTCAAATTGCTCTGTTTACTTTGATTAATTTTAAGTTGTCTCATCATTCTGAGATTCCTGGGAAGATGATTTCTGGATTTCAAAGGATTTAGTTATTGCAGTTTTATAAGTCACTAAACTCTTTATTTCTGTGTCGTGTGGAGTAGTAGGAGGATTGTCATACTCGATATATTTTCTTGTGTTCTTTTTGATAACTGTGGCCTATGTAGTTTGTTGATCCCCAGGAGGGCTTAGCTAATGTGTTGATCTTCTATAGGTACTAGTTCCTATTATCTTTTTTTTTTTTATGATTATGTCACCGAGTCATAACTGTTAGCATGGTTACACTCACCCGTCTACACCATCACCACCAGTCTACTGCATATTTGTGCACTAAACTATATTTTCTGGTGCTGATTTTTTTATTTCTTTATCTTTGTTAATATATTCAGCTCCCCATTTTTTCTGGCTTACAATTTGAATATAATTTGTCTCATTGGGTATACAGTATTTATTAACTCGTTTGTAAGGGACTCAGGTATGGTGGGAAGGTATTAATGTATAAACTGGGAACTCGGGGTTTTTCAGCCTATAGTCCTGCCTGGCTGTTACATGAGCCACCTGATACTGTACAGGCTCACCTATAAAGTGGGAATTCAGGATCAATCACTCACTTTTGCATCATTATTATTTATTATTATTATTAATATTATTATTATTATTATTATTATTATTATTATTATTATTTACACATTAAACAAGTTTTTGCTTGTGTTTGAGTGTCTGCAAATATAAGGGTTTTCCAGGGGGACGACTTTGTTTTTATGGAGTTTGTTACTACTGCCACAAGGATTCTTCGGTGTGTGACAATGGCCGCACTCTAGAGGGTACCATCATCCTTTGGTTGCCTCAACGTCTTCCACTTATGCACCTGCCCCACCCCTGGGCACACACATACAAGCGCACAAAGCTGGCTCAGTAAGTACACTTGTTATAACTCCCATCACTGAGTTGTCTTAGTCAGCCAGTGATACCCCCATTACCATCACTAACCTGTATGATATTGCACTGGATAATTGTTTATTCTTCATATTGGGTATAGTCTTTCCCTTCAGAAACTCTAACATGCTTTTAGAATTTTGCCTAACTTTATTCATCTCTCCTCAAACCTTCTTTTGACGTGGGTGTTCATTCTTTGTTTTACACTATACAGGTAGAGTATTTCATTATTTGTGAGTGTTATTAATATTTATCGTAGTTAGGGTATAAATTTTTTCATCGTGGTCCTCTAAAAAATTTCAACGTAATCCTCTAAACATTATTAATTTTAAGTTAACTTCATTCATATGTTTGCATGAAGTAAAGAAAATGTATTGTGGCATCTCTGAAATATCTGAAGGGAGACAGAGTGTTTGTACTCTAGCCAGAAGTTTATTGTTTTTGTCACTTTTTACAATTCTCATGGCAGTTATGAAAGAATATCTGTCTCCTTTTCCCAGTCTTTTGGATACACTTTAAATCCTGTTTTCATAGTCCAGAAGAAGTGTGTTTGTGTACCAGTTAAGACAAGAGAATTTGTTTAAGAGAACATATTAGTGTAATTAATAGACTTAATTCTATGAGTTAAGCGGTATGGTGGTCAAGTGGATACAATACTCGGCTCCAGTTTTAAAGGTTGCTGATTAGCACCCTGGGACCTCCAGTTCTCACAGCTATAAATGGGTGTCTGAGTTTGGGAAGTGAAGGTGGTTGGATGTAGTAGTGGGTGTCATGCTGCCTCCTTGTGTACTGAATCTGTGTACCAGATGCTTTGTATTCACGCTGGCCCCTAATAAGCAGTGAAGCTATGGGACCTACTTTAATTTTTTTCAATTTTTGAGGTTTGCTTCCAAATTCATTTATAGATTATAACTCCTTCAAAATCCCTGATTATGGAAATAGAAGTTCACTTTGTAATTTAAAATACTCTGTGTAACAAAAGAAAACTACAATATGCTATGTGATTCATTCTTAGTGGAGCCATCAGAAGATTATTTTCTCCAGAAGTATGCTCTGTTTTTTTCACCCATTCATTTCACTGTACTGTCTGCTCCTTGTATATTATCACACCATATGAGTACATCATTGTGGGTTGTGGCAGCTTCACATTCCAAAGGTTGCTTGTTTAGTCCTGCGGCACTCCCAGTCCACTTAGCTGTAAAGGGTTACCTGAGGTTACAGTTGGGAAAGTGTTGGTAGTTGAGTGCAGTGCCTGCCATGGTGCCTCTTTGCATGCCTCAGGTTTAGTAATATATACAGTGTGCTGTATCCACTAACCCTAATGGGCAATTTTGCTTGTGAGAGCCATTTTCACATTTTATCTCGTCACAGTGAAGTAAGTCAGTCTATTGTGAGTTCAATGATGTATCTTATACTATAGGGTCAGGATATATCGCGATATATAATTACCTGTAATCAATGGGGAAAATAGGGTTAGGTTCCGGAGGCCAATAAAAGTGACTAAACTTGACTTAACGAGTTTATTTTCTTACTAACTAAAGCACCAGTGAACACTAGACTCGGGAAAAACAGGCTGTTTCAATATCAGCATCAATTTGAAGGAACACAGACTCGGGAGCTGACGCGCCATCCCACTCGCCATGTTGGGAACACAGACTCGAGGCTGATGCGCCATCTCACGCGCCATCCCGGGAACACCAGATGCCACACTGCCTCCCTCACCTAAAGAAACGAAAAAAAATATATATTAGAGTACGTATTAAATCTTTTCCATTCTCTTCACTTCACTTTTCATGTCATTAGCAACCAATTTAACTAAAGCAGGGAACACCAGACTCGGCAGGTGATGCGCCATCTCGGGAACGCCACATGCCTCCCACACCTACATAAATGAACAAACCAAAAATATTAGTTACAGTATAAAATCGTTTCCATTAAGCTTTCCATTCTCTTCACTTCACTTTTCACGTCACTAGCAACCCATTTACACTCACCTTAAAAGTCGGAATCTGCTGACTCATCACTCGCTCCACTCGACTCACAGCTAACGTCCTCCGCGTCACGTGACACCTGCGTGCCTAAACACTGAACTATAACTGAAACATTTTAGGTTTTAGTGCTTGTTTTCATACATATTTTTTATATATTTATTTATTTGTTTATTTATTTTTTTCACATGGAAATATGAAATAAACATGCCTAATTGAATGTAAATGTGATGACTCACCAACATCATCGGCTGCCTCCTCATCGCTTGAGTTGGTATGCATAGCACCTGCCTACACCCTTGACGGTCCTGCCTGAACACCTGACGGTCCTACCTGCACACTTGACTGTCCTGCCTGCACACCTGACGGTCCTGCCTGCACACTTAACAGTCCTGCCTGCACACCTGACGGTCCTGCCTGCACACCTGACGGTCCTGCCTGCACACCTGACGGTCCTGCCTGCACACCCGTCCTGCCTGCACCCCTGCGGTCCTGCCTGCACCCCTGACGCCTGGTCGGTCCTGCCTGCACACCTGACGGTCCTGCCTGCACACTTGACTGTCCTGCCTGCACCCCTGACGGTCCTGCCTGCACACCTGACGGTCCTGCCTGCCGACAGTCCTGCCTGCACCCCCTTCCTGCACCCCTGGGTCCTGCCTGCATCCCTGTTGGTCATGCCTGCACCCCCTGCACCCCTGACGGTCTTGCCTGCACCCCCTGACGGTCCTGCCTGCACCCCTGACGGTCCTACCTGCATCCTTGATAGTCCTGCCTGCACCCCCTGTCTTGCCTGCACCCCTGACGGTCCTGCCTGCACCCCTGACGGTCCTACCTGCATCCTTGATTGTCCTGCCTGCACCCCCTGACGGTCTTGCCTGCACCCCCTGACGCTCCTGCCTGCACCCCTGACGGTCCTACCTGCATCCTTGATAGTCCTGCCTGCACCCTTGATGGTCCTGCTTCCTCCTCAGATGGTCCAGCCTCCACTTCACCTGTAAAAAAATTATCGCTATATATAGGAAAATTTTGATAATTTTGGTAGCCGCTATATAAAAATATCTTTATTAATAGTCACGATATATCCTGACCCTACTGTACTGGACTTCGTTTAAGACAATAAGTGAAGAATATAAATCTCCCTGTCAGTCCTTCCTGGTACTTATAGACAAGATGAACTTTAATTCTTCAGAAAGTTTAGTCAGATCTTTCTCATATGTGATTGTGGATAATGAGCTCTACTCTTGTTGGTACTTATCTTGACTGGATCAATATTGAATCCCCAAAACTGTGTCACCTTTTAAACTGATAGATTACAGTGATAAAATTCCTGTTTTGATAGTCATGGTGTTTACAAGTATACAGTATTAAATTATCTTTGGTAGCTGACATGCATGCTTGGAGCTGGTATACTGCATGCACAGTATTTTCTACCCTTGAGATAACAGTCAAGTGGTGAGTAATGACCTGTAATGACATAAAATAATTGTTATGACTGTACCAGTTTATATGATGTAAAAAAAGAGCCTTTAAATTTTAAAATATATATTTTTTATCCAGGAATCCTTGTGTAATTTGAGGTTATGTTGTTTACAGATGGGAAGAAAATGAAAACTACTGTGAGAGAGTTTTACATCACCCACCCTTCAATAGTGATAAATCCCCTCGCCTCCTAGACCTCATGGACACTGCTGTGTTCGACTTCCTCATCCAAAATGGCGACAGGCATCATTACACTGTTGTATCAGATGAACCTAGTTCTTCTGTTGTTCTTCTTGATAATGGGAAAAGGTAATAAATCCTATGGGAAAAGTTTAATTTCTTATAAATTTGAAGCTTTCTGGCTACATCCTCTTAACTCAGTGTTGAGGGAACAGAATGAAATAAATTGTGACCTGTGTAGCTCCTCATCTTGTTTGTTTTTGTCAGTTCAATATTCTTTTCCTCACCAGTTAATACAGTAATATCTCTGTTAGCCGGAATCCCCGTTAGTCGGAACTCTCCAGTACCTGTAATTGAAATTTATTTGGATTTTTTTGGAAAGAGTCTCAGTTCTAGGTCTGTGAACAAGTTTCTGAGGTTGAAAATCAGGCACATTTTCTGAGACGGTTCCAAGAAAATCTCCAATTTTCTCCATTCTGGGCAGGGAATAAATTTTCCGTGAGTTCCAATAGATTGCGTCATGCTCCAATTAATCCCCACGTGCCAGGTGTGTGGCTGGCCTAACTGCTTGGATCGCTTTGTTCATATTCTGCTGCCATTGTAGAAGGTTGTTCCCTCAGTAACTGCTGTTTTTTGCATACAATTTTTGTTGTACAGTGTTGTACATTACTGTACTAGAATAAAATTAGCCAAGAATGGAATATTATTGTATTGTGTAAAGAACATAAAAAGTGATTACAGTAACGTATACTATACTGTACATTCAGTAAGTGGGAAACACTGGAGTACCTTAGCTTTTGTCTTTATTCAAGACATTTTCAGTTCATGAGACCCAGTAATCCCCCATCCCGACTATGGGTGACGTGACATTGCATCAGGTCAGGTCAGTAACATGACCCAGTAATTCCCCACCCCACCTCCATCGCAAGTATTAAGACATTATTACGGTTAATTATTTCATTCAGCTGAGTGGTCATTGTCTGGCTACTCTAGGTTCAAGACGACAGCATCTGCCGGTGAGTACAGTACAGTGATACCCCGATTTACGCGGTCAATTGAACCCACGGGGTACCGCGTAAAACGAAAACCCCATAAATAGAATAACAGAACATATGGGATTAATTCCAATAGAGAATGGCCTGACCCCCAAACTCCATTTTTTCCGACACAATGCCTATGTTGTAGTAAAAATAACATCTTAATTTTATGATGGTATGCACACACAATTAATATTTAAGAGAAATACGGTCGCCAGATTAATGTCCATTCAAATAATGGACTCAACTCTGCCCCCTCTTCCCAGCTCGCTAGCTCCTACCTCTCTGAGAAATGTTTGGGTGAAAACACTAGATTTTAAGGTATAGTAATAAATAATACCTCAGACTAAAGTTAGGATAATATAATTGACATTTCTGGATTCCTTGCAAATCAGGGAATATTTTGAATGTAAACTTCATATATTTTGCACAAAAGATAAACTATTTGCTTTGTGTAAACCAAATTATTACATGAGATCTAAAATTTATATGTCTTATGCAAAATCCATGATGTTTATATTCAAAATAATCATCATATTGTAAGAATTCCAGCAATGTAAATTATATTCTGGCCGGGTAATTTGTATGAATTTTATGAGCTAAAACAAATATCTTCAGTAAATAAAAAAAAAACATTCTTCACCCAGACACTATCTGTCAATCAAAATACCCCACCTCCGCCTCCCCCCCCTCTTCCCACACTCGCTGGGTCGGTCCCTCTCTCCCTCCCTACCCCCCACCCCCACCTTCCCTCCCTACCAGAGAAATGTTTGGGTTTAAACAGTATATTTACATTTTTAGTAATAAATAATACCTCAGACTGAAGTTAGGATAATATAATTGACATTTCTGGATTCCTTGCAGGTCAGGGAATATTTTGAATGTAAACTTCATATATTTTGCACAAAAGATAAAATATTTGCTTTGTGTAAACCAAATTATTACATTAGATCTAAAATTTGTATGTCTAATGCAAAATCCATGATGTTTATATTCAAAATGATCATCATATTGTAAGAATTCCAGCAATGTAAATTATATTCTGGCCGGGTAATTTGTATGAATTTTATGAGCTAAAAAAAAAAAAATTATACTTCACCGCGTATATGAGTAGATGCACCGCGGAAAGTGAAAGTCTGGTTCTGGCAATTAAAAAATATATATATATATATATATATATATATATATATATATATATATATATATATATATATATATATATATATATATATATATATATATATATATATATATATATATATATATATATATATATATATATATATATATATATATATATATATATATATATATATATATATATATATATATATATATATATATATATATATATATTGGAGTCTGCATTTACTTGGCTTTTGTTTACGCATTTGGTCATTTACGCGGTGTCTTGCCAGAATGAAATGCTTTATTTACGCGGTAAATTTAGTCATTTACGCGGGTGAAGTATAATTTTTTTACTGTATTTACTGATGATATTTGTTTTAGTTCATAAAATTCACACAAATTACCCGGCCAGAATATAATTTACATTGCTGTAATTCGTATAAGAGTGTGATTATTTTAAATATAAACATCATGGAATTTGCATTAGACATACAAGTTTTAGATCTAATGTAAGAATTTTGATTAGAAATAGCAAAAATTTTATCTGTTGTGCAAAATATATGACGTTTATATTCAAAATATTCCTGGTCTTGCAAGGAATCCAGCAATGTCAATTATATTATCCTAACTCTAGTCTGAGGTATTATTTATTACTAAAAATGTAAGCCTACTGTTTTCACACAAACATTTCTCTGGTAGGGAGGGAGAGAGGGTCCCAGCGATCGTGGGAAGAGGGGGGGAGCGGAGGTGGGGTATTTTGATTGACAGATAGTGTATGGGTGAAGTATAATTTGTTTATTTACTAAAGATATTTGTTTAAGCTCATAAAATTCATATAAATTACCCGGCCAGAATATAATTTACATTGCTGGAATTCCTCATAAGATTGTGATTATTTTAAATATAAACATCATGGAATTTGCATTAGACATACAAATTTTAGATCTAATGTAAGAATTTTGATTAGAAAGAGCAAAAATTTTATCTTTTGTGCAAAATATATGACGTTTATATTCAAAATATTCCTGGCCTTGCAAGGAATTCAGCAATGTCAATTATATTATCCTAACTCTAGTCTGAGGTATTATTTATTACTAAAAATGTAAGCCTACTGTTTTCACCCAAACATTTCTCAGAGAGGGAGGAGCCAGCAGCGTGGGAAAAGGGGGGGGGGAGTTGAGTCCATTATTTGAATGAACATTAACCGGGCAACTGTTTTTCTCTTAAATATTAATTGTGTGTGCATACCATCATAAAATTAAGATGTTATTTTTACTACAACGTACGTATTGTGTTTTAAAAAGTGGAGTTGGGGGTCGGCTGAGTCTCTATTTCAATTAATCCCATATGTTCTGTTATTTCATTTATGCGTTTCTCGTTTTACGCGGTACTCCACGGGTTCAATTGACCGCGTAAATGCAGACTCCACTGTGTTTATATATATATATATATATATATATATATATATATATATATATATATATATATATATATATATATATATATATATATATATATATATATATATATATATATATATATATATATATATATATATATATATATATATATATATATATATATATATATATATATATATATATATATATATATATATATATATATATATATATATATATATATATATATATATATATATATATATATATATATATATATATATATATATATATATATATATATATATATATATATATATATATATAAAAGGACTTAGGCTATGGTATAGGGGGATTTTCAGTAAGTACGCACATAAGGAATGTGGTTTGACTAATATACATTTTCAACTTAAAAATGTCTGTAGGAACGGAACTTGTACATAACCCGGGGACTGCCTTTACAGCAGGTAAATTTGCTTTTCAGTTCATGTATTGTATTGTTAAGAGGTGCAGTACATCTTTTCACATATACGTTGAGACATTGTTATATACCTATTTGACATATTTAATAACCGAATGACAGAACACATATCGAATGACATTCTAAAATAACTGTTCGTTCATGCTAACAGAAATGATTGACAAAGGTTATGAAATATGTCAAATAGGTATATAACAATGTCTCAACGTATATGTGAAAAGGTGTACTGTTTATGTTTCACACACACTCATGAAAGGAAGTAATTTCAGCTTTGGTGATGCTTATGTTGATCACATGGATATTCTGGCTCCTCTACTGCAGTGCTGCAGGTAATAATTTTACTACTGTACTCATCTTGGATATTAATAACATGTTAAGTTTATTCTCTCTCTTTTTTTTTTCTTTTTTTTTTCATGGCACTCTTGTTGTACTGCAGGTGTCCAGAATCAATAAAAAATCAAACTGTCCTCTTTCTCAGATCTCTTGTAATAACAGCCAACCTCAGCAGAGTTATCTTCCCCCCTCGCCCCTCCCCCCCAAAAAATGCTGCAGATCTCACCAATGAAGAGCTCGTATAGAAGAAGCAGAAGAGCCTGAACAGGAGCAGCAGCCCAGGGGTTTGGGCAAGAAATACCTGCATAAGGTGCTGGATTCAGTTCAGAATGCTAGTTCCGTGTCCAGTGAGTGTGACCCCAACCTTTCCCGAAGTGTGAAATTTGCTAAAACTTTGGAGGATGCTGTTATTGTTACTGGGAATGCCAGGCAGACCAACATCCACCAATTCTGTAAGAAGCTGACTTCTCCTTCATTTACACGTCCATTAGAACTACAGCCGTTCTCCAGTTGCTAGGGAGCTGAGCCACAGCTGTCCACCATCCGCACTAGAGCCTAGCAGCAACCATAGCGGTCCACCAGCCACACTGGAGATGAGTCTCAGGCCACCAGCCGTGGTCTGACAGTGTTCAGGCCTCTCCCAGCAGAGGCTACTGTTAATATTGACTCGTCCTTCCGCTGTGACTCACTTGCTCAAATGTTACGTGATAAATGAAGTGTGTTGTGTTTTTTCATCACTTGAGTGATGATGATATGTTGATTGTTTTTTTGTTTGTTTTTTGTGCTTTTCATGCATTATCACTATGAAAAAGTGATGTGCAATAACAATGGCAATCCCTAAGTGACAGCTGGAGGTTTGCATCTTACTACTGTACATATACATAACATGTAGGCAAATGAAAAAAAAAATTATTTTTTATAAATTTATTATTTTTATGTCTATAAGTTATTTGAGTTATTTAGACATTTAATCATTATAGTATCAGGATAAATAATTTGTTTGGGCTCTTCAGGGTCTCGGGAACAGAACCTATTTCCCCCCGTAAGTTATTAATATAGATATACGATCGATCACTTAGTGATGGGTTTTTGAGGTCCGTAACTCCATTGTATAATGGTCATTGCCTGTACAGTATTGTGTTTGACCTCTCCTGGTAGAAACACCACAATCATTGATAAATTGTACACACCATTACTATATTAGACTTAACAGTACTGTTTTTAGATTAAAGGAAAACAAAAATCTTACTTGAAAAAATTATCAAAATTATGCATGACTTTTAAATCTAAGTGAGTTCTTATCAAAACTAATAAAAATATGACCTTTCTGTAATATACATCAGTGGAAGATTAATATTACCTTTGTTGTTTTCTTTAGACTACGACAGACAACATACGAGAGGCTGATACTACTGAGTGGTGGAGGACTGTCTCGAGCACTGCAGGAACTTCTCGCACAAGATCCAATATTTCCCGTTCTTACCAAGCCTCATCTTCTTGCTTTGGATCGAAGGGTTCTTCATGTTCTGGCAGCTCTGAGTATGTGCAAGGAGCAGAGAGGTGGCTGGCATAACGTTCTCTATTAGCTTTTTATTGTTTGTAGTTCTCCCTTTATAAATGAAACAGTTAAATTTTTTTATTTTAATTGCTCTGGGAAAAAGTATTGATAGTGTACAGGTTTATTTTTATGACCCCAATGCAAAGTAGAGGCATTTTGGTTTGTTGCAGTCCAGCCTGACTCATATGCACAGTATCTCAGGTTTGGGTGAATGGATGTTGACCAAATTTTTTGCTATTGATACTGAAATACTACGGTATACCTGTACACAATTTTACATTTTATATAAACTTTGGGCATCAGGAGCTAAAGGTCACAGTTCATATGTACGAAGATGATCTATGAAGACTGGACGATTGGATATTGACCAAACTTAATTCATATGTATGATATTCGTACATGTCCACACTATATTTTCAAGTATTGGGTACTTTTGATAATTTTTTCTCCTCTTTAATTTTTCCAGTTTTAGACTTCTACTTCTTGCAGGCAGTGGGAACATGTTTTTGTTCAGTCCAGAATGCGACGTTTAGCTTTTATACCTGCATATATATATATATATATATATATATATATATATATATATATATATATATATATATATATATATATATATATATATATATATATATATATATATATATATATATATATATATATATATATATATATATATATATATATATATATATATATATATATATATATATATATATATATATATATATATATATATATATATATATATATATATATATATATATATATATATATATATATATATATATATATATATATATATATATATATATATATATATATATATATATATATATATATATCACGGTCCATAGCCCATGACTGTGACTCATGATTATATGTAAGTCCACGTGCTTATTGGGCTAATGAAATATATATGCATCCTCGTGTTTGAAGCGGGATTTGGTAAAACGTTACTCTGACCACCTATGTGATACGGGTAGTCCCCATTAGAGGTTCACGGCGCCATAAGCTCGTTGAACAGGCTTTGTGTGAAATATAACATAGTCTAGGACTGCTTTTAGTATCCTGGTGGTCCAGAGGTAGCGTTCCCAGTCTGATCATGGGCTCGTGGGCGTGGGTTCAATCCTGGCGGGTTGAGTGTTGATTGTATGTAGAAGTCCGCGTGCTTTATTGGGCTAATGAAATATATATGGATCCTCGTGTTTCGAAGCCGGATTTGGTAAAACGTTACTCTGACCACCTACGTGATACGGGTAGTCCCTATTAGAGGTTCACGGCACCATAAGCTCATTGAACAGGCTTTGTGTGAAATATAACAGAGTCTAGGACTGCTTTTAGTTACCTAGTGGTCCAGAGGTAGTGTTCCCCGGTCACAGTCATGGGCTCATGGGCCGTGGGTTCAAATCCTGGCGGGTTGAGGTGTTGATTGTATGTAGAAGTCCGCGTGCTTTATTGGGCTAATGAAATATATATATATATATATATACACAGTGGTCCCTCGGTTAGCGAATGGTTCGGTTAACGAAATTTCGGTTTACGAATTACCTTCCATAAGAATCTTCAATTCGGTTAACGAACAAAAATTCGATTAAAAAAATCCTTACGAACATGACGTTTTGTTGTACGCATCAGCTGATGGGCTAGTCTGCCAATTCAGTAATTCAATAATCTGTTCTATGTTTACATTCGTTTCCAGTGGAGTAAATATCAAGAAAATTGTGCTCTTTAATGTTTGTGCAAAATGAATACCAAAATTTTAGTCTAGTGCAAACTATTGCATGTTTACATTCAAATTAATCACTATCTTAGAAGAATTCCAGCAATGTAAATTATATTCTCCCTGGCTACTTCTATGAAATTTTATAAGCAAAAAACAAAAACTCAATCTAAACTTACTTACCTTACAGCAGGGTGTCTTAACTGAAAATACACACTTGGTCCTCTTTTTTATGCTAGCTGTATACTGATAATTTTGTCTGTCATTCTTTACAAAAAATTTTCATTGGTACATTTTTTTTTTAATCCCCAAGGGAATGGATATAAAATTAACCCTGGATGAAATATTTTTATAACAGCTTAAAAAGAGGAGACACTATACTTTAGTACTTGGCAAATATGTGCATGAGTAGATAACAATATATGCAAATGAGCTGGATAGCTTCTTCTGTAGCAGATTAAAGAAGTGAAAGGAAAGGGCAAGGTGTACATGACTTAACCCTTTGGCTGCAGGAGGTTACCCTCAGCTGAATAAAATCATCAGTCAGTAGCCAAAATAAAATAGCAAGAGCGGGAAATGCAGCGAAAGGGTTAAAGTTTTCTTTTTTTTTATGGATGGAAGGAGGGGGTACCATGGATACGTGTGTGAGTGGTGTGATGTAGCTACTGCAAGGCTTGGATTCCAAGCCTCTGCAGTTATTAGTTGGAGAAGGTAGCCATTTTTTTTCTCAAAGCAGGCATAGTTTTTCACATGGATCTTTTTAACATGCTTCAGTGCCCGAGTATCAGATTTTTTATTTTACCTACAATATATATTTCATTTGGTGCCTTAAGACCTTTGGACACCCCATTGTTTTATGAAACAAGTTCTTTGCTTGGTATAAGCGTGTGTCAGATGAAGGTGTGTGCTTTTGTGATACAGTAGTCCTCCGCCAACCACAGATTTGCCATCTGTGGATTTCGGGTAATCACAGTTTTTACTCTATCTTTTCATCAACCACAGCACTGAATTTCGAGTATCCGTCTTTTAGCACGGCGTCATTTTCTATGTGTTCCAATGTATTCCGGTGTAAATTTAAAGTATAAGTAAAAATAATATTAACAAATAAAAGAAAAGAAAAATACTGCATTACCATTCGGCAATCATTTCACTAAGGGCATAGTAACAGGAGTGCGCTCCCCCTCCCACGATCATGGGATGGAAGAAGTGTTTATTTTCTGTGTTTTTGAGCTGATGATAAGTATTTCTTTTATATTTTGCAGATTCTGTATGAATGAGTGTGTGTACATGTGATAGAGTAAAGAAGAAGAAAATTATGAATATCTACCCAAAACTACGAGTTAAAAAAAACAATATCGCAGCTCACAGCTTGGCCTGTTAGGGAGAGGCTGAGATCCCCGACACCACACCCCCCTCTCTATCCCCCTTCCCCTCCCACGATCAGACACTAACTCCCGTGGACATAAGAAATTTTTATATTTTTTTTTACATACCATCTCCATGGAGATGTACTGTAAAATTTATATTACTATTTAATTTATATTTAGCTATTTTTTATGTACATATTTCACTCGAATTTAATTAAATGTACAATATGTAGACCAGGGAAGTTAACCTGGTCACAGTAGCAATAGTTAATGGTAAGAGAAAAGGTCGCTCAGGTCACATTTCCTTAATGTAGTCCCCGTTAAGTCACCCAGGGGATGAGTACAGCACCAGTAACATGAAAATAAACAGAGAAACACCTCAACCCCTTGGACGTCGCACTGCTTTTTCCCTCCAAAAACAAAAACGTTATCTTCTCGACATACATTGAACACTTTTCCCTTAAGTCCTGGTACAACAACCAAATCGTGAAAACTTACAAATTACAAATATATAAGACTCAGAAGCACAATAGGATAATAATAAGTAATAATAATAATACACAAACTAAAGAAATGCCATTTTCTTCTTGTAATTTCAGGATTAGTTTATAACTCTTTTCATCTCACTCCAAATACAGGTATTGTTCAGTGAAGGAACAGGCAACATTGTTTGATAAGTGTTATTCACAGCCTTAGAACCTAACTCCTTATTTCCCATATTTCTTTAGTCTTGCCAACCACAGGGTTTTTCAGGAACTTAACCCCCGTGGTTGGCAAGGGACTACTGTATATTAACTTAGACTAAAGCTACTCAGCATTGAGGTCTGCATCCATACACAGGTTAAAGTTGGTGTTTGTGCCTCTAGTCAGAGTGATGAGCATTGTAAACAGAGATTACATTGGTTTTCAGCTGTCATTAGCCACTTTCCTGGTGAATGTGAGAGACTACAATACAGTTCTAGTATGTTGGTGCTTATTATTATCATTATGTAGGTTAATTCATTAACTGTGTTGGTAATGTATTATTGCCAAATCTCACCCTAATTTAATTTAAAGTTTTTCAGTTGATCTACTATAAAGTAGTATATGACTGTCAAGTCTTTTGCAGTATACCTTTATACCATGGGATTGTGAAAACTGCTGATTGTTTAATATTGTAAAGGTATAATAAACCCTGTCTGAGCTCAGTTTTAAAATAGGATAGATCATTAATTTGCAATACTTGATATTTTTAATGAAACAGTAGGTTTAGTAAAATAATTATACCTGTACAGTATTACCCCGCTTTACGCGGTTTCACTTTCCACGATTTCTCATTTACGCGGTGCCTCGCCAGAACTGAACTTTCACTTTCCGCGGTGCATCTACTCATACGCGGGAAGCGGCGCGGGCAGGATGCGCACAAGGTCGCCCAGTCATCAAAACATTACCGAGTTCTTCACCCGCCACCCACCACAGCCGGCCTAAGTCAGTGATAGTGAGGATATGGACTTTGAGGGGTTTGACAAAGAGGCCCTGCAAGCCTATGTGGTGGATAGTGATACAAGTGATACAGGTGAGGGCCAATAATCTGCCCTCTGCCTCGGAACAAACCCCCCATGCCTGTGTGCCCAGCCATCTTTTCTACTAATGTAAGTGTTAAAAAAACTAATATTATTGATATTTCTCTTAATTATTAATTGTGTGTGCATACCATCATAAAATTAAGATGTAATTTTTACTACAACGTAGGTATTGTGTCTGAAAAAGTGGAGTTTGGGGGTCGGGCCAGTCTCTATTGGAATTAATCCCATATGTTCTGTTGTTCACTTTACGCAATTTTCACTTTCCGCGGTACCCCATGGGTTCAATTGACTGCGTAAATCGGGGTACTACTGTATAATGAAGGAGAAAAATACTTCAGTATACACTATATAATATACAGTAAATGTAATCTCACAATGCTACAGACATACCTTTTATTCACTGTTGCATTATTATGCTCATAGTTTGGGAAGAAATATTTACTATGAAAGAAAAAAAAATTAAAATCTATATACTATGCTTTATTGGTTGAAAAGTTGTAGGCAACACACAGACCTCTTGTATTATCTCTGAGCCACACGCTCAATGAAGAGAGTGGTCAGTGTCACTTTTTAATGCATCCCGTAGTTGTGTGTTTACTTCATGGTGGTACTAACTTTTTCAATTATTTTTCATTCCTAATACAGGTACACTGTATTAAAAAAATAAATAAAGAAATAAAATCTGTGAGTTATAGTGTGGGTAATGTGGCCCAGCAATCAAGTAACTGCAACAGTATGGATGTAAAAAAACAAATCATACGATATGTGGAGGCCAATGAGCTTCAGTTTGATATTGGTAGTACTTGTAGCTTTACAAATGGCATGCCAAACAACTTGTTCAAGGATCATTTTACAGTAGTCAATCTTCCACTAGCTCCATCTGAACAAGTAGCGTACAGTATTGTAATTTTTATGATCATTATGATAAAAAGTTATTCTTTATAAAATATTTGTATACTGTACATCTATTATATGTACAGTATCATTGTTACTATTATGAAGCTTTCATGTGTCACTCATAGGAAAAAATTGTGTGGCCATGAATGAATCTCCATTTGAGCCATGTTATACTGACTTCTTAAAGAACTGTTTCCTTCAGTCTCTATTTTCTAGGAATGTATTCAGGGTACTGTAAGAGGTATGCCCAACTGTACAATGGTCATCAGATAGTAAAATGATGAAAGTTTTCTGCCACTTTCCCTCTACCAATGTTGTGAGAGAACTTCACTCCCTTATTTAACTTAAACATGGACATTTTTTTAATTATTTAGTATACTGCACAATTTTCTAATGTTTTCCTTAGTTTTTGTTTACTCTACCCTAAGTCAGTGTATACACCAAAACTGCACTGTGAGGCAGTAAAAGTTGGCTGTCTAGGTGCAGTTTGAATGGTGGAAGGCAAACTATGCTAAGAAGGTAGGCTTAACTTGAACCTAAGTTTTAAGATTATTTGGTGGCCATATTAATTATTAATTCTGTAATATGTTTAAAACTCTGTTGTGTTTGTTACATGTTCTAGGTCTTATACTAAAGAGGGATGGATTGGGAGGAAACTAAACCCTTTCACTACCAAAATTGTATATTTGCAATTCAAACTTAAAACTCCCTTCACCACCTAAATTGTAAAATGCCTTGGGGTAAAAAAAAAAAGCACACACACACACACACCGAGGCAGGTGGCAACATGTGTCCATGTCAAATTGACCATGCTTGCTGCTTGGTGGGTAAACCTATAGCAGAAAAAGGGAAGCCCAGCTGTGTGTTGTATATAGGACAGCTGATGTGCCACCATCCTCACAACCCCTCACACACCTATGCTTTCCTCTTTTCTTCACAATTACACAATAATTTAGGTAAGTTGATGGTACTTTAGTATTTTAGTATGTTGTGCAAATGTGTATTGCATATAATAAGAGCAAGAATTAGTGAAATATATAGCTAAATTATAACGTTTTGATAATATAACAAGTGAAATCCCATTGTTCGAGCATGTCTTAGTTTTTGTCCATGGTAGACTTAATTTTCTCATTTCCATTCCTATTATTGACACAAAAACATGAGGATTAATAATTCTTGTGTGTGGTGTGCCTCAAAATGGCAAAATATAGTGAATTTTAGTGCTAAACTATGATGTTTGCTTTTGTTTATGGTAGCAATATAAAACATACCTTGTTATTAGCATGAGGCATTTTAGTAAAATATTTCAACTTCTTTGCTACCTTTATGAATTTGGGGTACTTTACTGTATTTTAGCCAAATGTCAGTATCTTATCTGTTACGTAACTTTTCCTCTTAACATATTGATATTTCTAGGGCGATGCAATGTTTGACAAATATAAAAAAAAATTAAAAGAAAAGCCCCAATTTCTCATTCTAATATCTGTACAATACTCTTTCAAGGAATTTCAGTTTCATATTTAGGAAACTCAATTTTTTTTATTAATATTAAAATATATGAAAAGGTCAGATTAGAAAATGTGTTTTAATGGAGAAGTGACACTGTTAGGGACTGCCGGCATAAAATCTAAGTACAGGTTGTACCTCTCTAGTCCGGCAACCTCGGGACCTGACCGGTGCCGGACCATGGAAATTGTCGAACCATGGAAATTCACCCTTTTCCTGGATAGATAGTGACTTGTGCTTATGCCTGGAAGCACTAGCACCACTTTCTCTGCATCATGGTCTCTTTGAAGACATATTGAAGGGTTAAATGTCATATAGTAGCTTCTCAAATTTCGCGAGTTTTTAATTCTTAACGTATTTTATTGGAACACACAAAAAATAAATAAAAATTTTGACGGCGGAAACTTGAATTTCGACGGGTTTGAACGGCCCGCCAACGTGCAGACGACGTGCATAATCGTGTAATCAGCGTCATTTCTCTTATGTACAAAAGATTCATTATTGTTTATTACTGAATGTCTTTTTTATTGAATTAATGTTTATGTGTGCAAAATGAGCAATACAATTCATTAATAATACGTAGAATATTAAAACACACGAGGAAATGACACAGCATTGTTTTCGTTGATTACAAAACCAGTGACTGACTGGTTTTACATATAAAACTGAAGAAAATAAGACCTTGGTTGTAGCTGTAGTAAAATTAATATGGTTGTTTTAAGTTATGTTATTTAATGTTAATAAATGGAACAATAGAAGTAGCTAACGATAATGGTAAAGAAAAAGAGAGATTGCATATGTAAGTGCGCGTGCGCACACGTGAAAACATATCATCATTACTTTACATAAGAATATGAAAGCAACACTTACTTACTGTTCATATATATTTTAATTAATGTTTCTGAATTTGTTTTTATTGAATTAATGTACGTGTGTGCAAAATTAACAATACAATTTATTAATAATACGTGGAATATTAGAGGAGACGAGACGGCTGCCGGCATTGTTTATGTTAAAGCTTACGAAACCAGTGACTGACTGGTTCTACATATAAAACTGAAGAAAATAAGACCCTGAGTTTAGCTGTAGTAAAATTAATGTAAAAAATGAATATGGTTGCTTGAAGTACCTGTAATGTTATTTAATGTTAATAAATGGAACAATATAAGTAGCTAACCATTAATGGTAAAAAAAAAAGTGAGACTGCTCGTATGTAAGTGCACACATGTGAAAATATATCGTCATTACTCTACATAAGAATATGAAAGCAACACTTATTTACTGCTCATATATATTGAAGGGTTAAATGTTGTACTCTGTATAGACAAGCAGAGAGAGAGAGAGCAGCCGAACTGCCGGATGTAAACAAACCTTAATTTCCCGCGGCTTTTTTTTTAAGGGGATTAGCCCACCCGGGCATAGGTCACTGACCCACATTGGGGCCTGAGGGGCAAAAATTTAATACTCCTGTAATAATAATAATAATTCAGATAATTAAAAAAAAACTGCCTATCTACCTATTGGACAAACTAAAATCGTTCCGGACCACGGGAGTTTCCGGACCACAGAATGCCGGACTAGAGAGGTACAACCTGTATTGTACAGTACAGTATCTGGTGAAAGGGTTAATGCATGCAATGTGAAATGATTTTTCCAGTGACTACACAGGCAGTGTAAATTTTCTCTGGTTTTTACTTTATTAACTTTAAGAAATTATGGTGAAAAAACCCAAAGTTTTACTTATTAATGGGACATTGGATTGTATTCATGGTGAAATATTAGGAATTATAGAATATGGTTTTAAATTTATTTGTATAACTATGAGATGCTACTACAGTACAGTACAGTATTGGTAATACAAATTAAATACAGTAACTCAACCAACAAACAGTACATGTAAGTGTTATATTAACATGACAACACAGTAACAGTTTCATGTTTAAGTGTTCAGTAAATAATGGTAGGGAAGGTATTCAAACCTGAAAAATTGAAGCTAACCAAAATGCAAAATTATATAAGGGGTTCCAATAACTTGACCCGCTCTTACTTTAGGCTACGGAACTTCCATCTAGGGCGCCCCGGTTGACGTTCCGGAATGCGAGTCTTTTCGCTCCATTGTTTGAATGCCCTGCGCGGGTTATAAGGTTCCAGCATGACTATTTGGTGGTCACGCCACACACAGTGTAGCGTGGGTGGGCTCAGCGCGGTTAGTTACGCATTAGCCTGCCGCCATGTTGAGTCGTCTCTCAACCTCTCACTCTAAAAGTAGTGTAGTATTACTGGAAAATAATGCTGTGATTGTTATAAATGTATTTATTTGTGGAATTATTATTCCAAACACAAAGACAACCAGGCGAGACTGCGTGTCGCAGAGCACTTTTTATGAAAAATAATGCAAATAAAATAAATTCTAAATAAATTATTTATAGGATATAAGTATTATGATCAGTAAATATATGCATTACTGGCCATCCCAGACACAAAGGCAAGCAGAAAATGATCGCTAAGTGTGTAGTGACCATGAGCGCTTGCTATAAGCTGTCCCCTATCTCCCTCACCACTGTGGCCCCAGGAAAGTTTCTCGAGGGTTAATATATAGTTTTTCTCACTTATTTTTTTTATCATTTAAAAAGGTTAAAAATGATTTTTGTTAAAGTTGATTTTTCTCGATATACCCGGGGGAGGGGGGGGTGGTATGGCCAGTCGCGCCCTGGGCGCAGGTGCTAAGTTAAATCCGTCTAAAAATTACACGATTTATTCATTTAAAAACAATAATAAAAAAAAATCTGCTACTGTACTTTTGTTTTATCATGAAACTACTATAGTCACATACTTGTTAAGTTGGTTCTTCCACCCTAACCTTGCATATTGCAAATGGACAATATTTTATGAAATGTTGAAAAAAAATACTGTATTGGTTTTACAGTACAGTACAAGGTATATATAAAATGTATTGTGTGTCTGTGTGTGCATTCATGCGTTTGTTCCTTGTGCATATCCACAGTTTTGAAGATAGAGCTGAAATTTGGTAATGAGGTGCAGGTGGCCTTGGGACTGTTTTTACACACTCCTGTCGCTCCAGGAAGGGTGGGTTGGCTCCACAGGGGCCGACCAAGGCCCCCTCACCCGTGGATTGACAGTTTTGAAGATAGAGAGTTTGAATTTGGTAGGGAGATGCAGGTGGCCTAGAGACTCTCCTTAAGGATGGTCTTGCATATCTCTTGTTCCTCCACGAGGGACAGGTCGACCCCGCAGGGTCCAATCTACTCCTCCCCACACACTGATCAGATCCATTTCCACAGTTTTGAAGATAGAGCTGAAATTTGGTAGGGAAGTGCAGATGCCCTAGATCTGGGGATGGTTAAACACTATCTCCTGTCCCTCCATCTGGGTGAAGCTGGGTAACTGACCTAATACTGCATAAAGATGTAAACCATGATTTTAATGAAGACGATACAGTCGTGAGAATTTTATGTGTTGAACACTTGATGAAAACGATTGGCTGAACGAGCTCACTTGCACTATCTGTAGCCTGTGGTGGGAAACAGCTGTATGACATCATAGCCAACTTGTGGTGACCGTAATAATTTTTAGTGCAAATTGCGATTTACAACAATCTTGCTACCACTGGATCCCTGTGCGATGACCATTATGGACACCATAACTGACTATGTTAGTGAATCCGGGCTTTGACTTTCAACTTTACGATCATTGTCTTATACAGTTGTAGGGAAAGTTATGGTCTCAGAAGTGTATTTGTACAACACAAGGAGGACATGTACAGTATTTAAATAGTTTTGCATAATTTTTTTCTAAATATCAGTACAGTATAGTCTGTAGTAGTAACTGTCTGTGACAGTGTTAATGTTTTGGTTTCAACTTAACTAGGAACAAGATACCAGTACTGTCCCAGAAGGTCAAGGTGAAAGTGAAAGTTCAAAATGATATTACTAAAAGAAATGGAAATTAATAATATATATATTCATTATTAAATTCTTGTTAGAAAATCTCATGCTTGAAATAATTCTCATGTGTACTGTATTGGTATACTCTTTAAAACTGTGTTAATGTGCCTTATTGTCTGTCATAATTTACTGGAGATATAATTCTCTGTTCTGTCCAACACTAGCTTTAAAAAGTTTTAGACTAATTTCCTTCCACAAGACTGTTGTAAGTGCAGTACCAGATTACACAGGATTTTAAAATTTTTGTAGCAAACAAGCCATATGTATTTTCATTCAACAACTTTGTAAAAACAAGATACTCGGTACTGTATAAATGTAGAAGAATGTTTAAGCTTTAATTACATACAGTATGTAATTTGCCATCGTTTACAGTTTTCTCTAGATAACAAAATAGGGTATAAAATTTAGCGCTTACAATTGTCATCACAAAGTCAGTCATCAGAAACACCATATAGTAATCCCCCCTAGTCTCCTGGTGAATTATTTGTAAATATTTTAACTATGATGTTATTGTTACAGTGCAATGTCTTTATAAGAACTTCCTGATTTGGAGGCTTTGTTGAATGTTTGCGTTTTATATTGTGTGCAAGTCTCAGACAAATTTTAGGTAACCATCTATTTTTGTACTGATGTGGATATTATACTGTACTAGTATGATAATGAAATAATGATTGTGAATACTTTTTTGTAGTTTGTTTCCCTTTTTGAAATAACTTCGTGCCATCGTTCTGCATCATCCTTAACTTAATTCTTCTATACAGCAGCCATCCCTCCATGTCATAAGTACTGTATCTCCCTTAAAGGAAGGATTGTCCTCAAGAGGTAGGATTTTATTTAGTAAATTATTGTCATTTTGTTTTATCTGATGGTACTAGCCTAAGAAGCCCCCACCTCCTTGCAGTTCATTGACTCATTATATAATATTTTATTCATATTGATATATTGCAAATAAACCCACATAGTGTAGTGATATCCCTGCTAGCCAGAATAATTGATGCACACCTCATACCAGCCTCATGCCTTTACACTGACCTCACACCAGCCTCATAATTAAAAAGGGATTACACTGGCATGACTAAAGAAAAATATATCACAGTACAGTACAGTATATGTAAAATTATATCATTCAAACAGTTTAGTATTTGCTTGAAATAATAAATGTACACATTTTTAAAGGCTTCAAAGTACTATACTGTACTGAAATAGTTTGCAAGCGTCAGAGAAATCCATAAAAAATTTTAGTTCCTCTAAATAAGAACAAGCAGTAAAACCAAATTTATCACAGTACAGGTTGACAATCCTTTATCCGAAATCCTTGAGGCCAGAGGCATTTCGGTTTTCAGAATGGTTAGGTTTTTTTTTTTTTTTTTTTTAAATGTGTATTAGCCCACCCGGGCATAGATCACCGACCCACATTGGGGCCTGGGGGTCTAAAATATAATAAAAATTATAATAATAATAATAATAATTCATAGGTCTAGGTCGTGTTTCTCACTTTTGATCTTTTTTTTCATTCTTGTATTTCTTTACTGTATTATTATTTTATTATTATATTTTATTATTATTATTATTATTGTAATCATTATTATTTTATTTTGGTGTATAATTATTAAAAATTTTATTTACTATGAATAATTATTATTATAATTATTATTACGATTACATTTTTGCCCCCCAGGCCCTGATGTGGGTCAGTGATCTGTGCCTGGGTGGGCTAATAAACCCTGTTAAAAAAAAAAAAAAAAAAAAAAAAAAAAAAAAAAAAAAAAGCCCCACAAAAAACTTTCGGTTTTTAGAGCTTTTCGGTTTTCGGATAAAGGGTTGTCAACCTGTACCTATACATTGCTGTATATAAATTAATAATAATCAGACTTAGTTTGAAATTGCAAATACAGTAATGGCAATTATCATTTTTGAAAGATTTTAGAAGTACTGCACTGTACCTATACAGTATTGAAATTGTAATTAAATTACAAAAGAAAAGTGAAATAAAAGAATGATTAAAATTCCCAAATACTAAGTATGAGTAATGTAATACACAGTATCATAGTACAGTGATCCCTCGGTTAACGAGCGCCTCGGTTAACGAGATTTCGGTTAACGATTTACCTTCCATAAGATTCTTAACTTCGGTTAACGAGCAATCCCTCGATTAACGAGTTTTTTACGAGCCGACTTCAACATGTTTTCGCTTGCATTTGGCGGTCCACCAGCTGTAGTATTAGTCCGCCAATACAGTAATCGGTTTTAGGGCTTAAATTCCTTACTATTTTAGTAAATATCAAGAAGTTTATACTATTCAATAATTTTAAAAGTTTAATATTAACTTTTTTAGTCATTTTAACAATTATTGAACATAATTGAAGGTAAAGAAACTAGTTTCTGGCGTGCCATCCAACCTGTTAACACACCACACAGGCATTAGTCTCTCTCTGTTTTCAGTGGAGGTAACATCTTGCTTGAGACTCTCTTCAACTAAACGCTTTTTTTCTGTGTTTCCAAGCAAATTATTGGTCATTTTGAAATTTATTTTACATATTGACAATATATAATGCAGTGCAGTGTTGATTTAAAGAAAATAATCTTGAATTACACCAAGAGAACTAAAATTTTATGGGTGAAATGGTGCCATGGGGTGACTTCTCTTCCACCCCAATGCCTTCTCTTCTCCCCCACACCCATTCTAATTCCCATCATCATCATCCAGGAGCCTTCTACATACACTCCTCAAAGTAAGAGTACTTTTCTACCTTTTTTGTTGAATTTAGGCAATTTTCGGTGAGCTGGAACCAATTACCCAAAAACCCATTGAAACAATGGTTTTGGTTAATGAGTGTTTCGGTTAACGAGCAACCTGCTGGAACTGATTGTGCTCGTTAACCGAGGGACCACTGTACATTGTATAAAATTCTCGCAAAAAATTTTCAATTTATTTGCATTCACAGGAAGCAAACGAAAAAATAAAATAATAAATGTTTGAACAAAAAAAAAATATGATTTCACTTCTCCATTAAGTGAAAAAAACCCAGTAAACATAAAAAAACAATTAAATTTCTCCAATAAGTATGATTGTACAATACACAGTATCACAGTACAGGGTGTACTGTTTATTGTATCTGAAATTATATCACAAATTAAGTTGAAAGAAATCTATTTGTTTTCACAAAAGAACAAAAAAAAATCATAAATGTTGGAACATAAATTTTTTTTTCATATTCTCCATTAAGTGCAAAGATAAAATAGCAAACAGAGAGAGATAGAAAAAAATCACAGTTTATACATTATCAATTATGACACTCATGTCAATGTCTCCATAATTTAACTAGATTGCCCACAGCCAGAAGTGGAATTATGGCTGCACACTTGACATATGCCACTGGTCAACAACTTTAATGCTTGCTCTAAGTACACTGTGCACAGATTGGACTGATTATGTATTGTACATACTAGTGAAGGCCTTTAAAGCCTCCAATATAGCACCATTCAGTTCTTGTGTACTGTCCTTAAGGTTTTGATGAGGAGATGCTGGGAGAAGAAAACCAAGTTCAGCTAGAAACACCCCCACAAATTGTGCAACAACCTACAGAGCCAACAACTCATGATCTGTCCATGTTCCTAGGCATGTGTGACAATGTCGAAGATCAGATGTCGTTGGTTGAGCCAAACTATGATGCCCGTGAGATGATGATGGGTTTGCTTAATAAAATACGAGGTCACTACCAAGAAAAGTATAACAAGAAAGTAAATGACAGCAAACAAGATCTGATCACTCGTTACTTGAGCCACAAACAAGAAGAAAATAAGCAAGTGATTGAAGCAATTGAACATCTAGAGGTGGAAGATGAAGGGGAAGATCGTCACGGCCTAGCTAGCCTGCCAGAGAACTTGTATCTTGAACGCTTTCATCGAGTGGTGGAAGAGGGGGGAGACGGACGTTAGCCTTCCTCCCCAGCCTCGGATACTAGCATAGTGTACAATAAGCACCTCAACTTTAATTTTAAGGTTGGTTTTCTATGTTTATGTTGATCACCTAATTATTCATTCTCTTTCAACAATCAAATATAGGTTATATGTGGGTAAAATATGAAAAATTCTTTCAAGTCAATTAATTGACATTTTATAAATACGCAATGGGTAACCTTCGTCCCCGGCTGGTCAATACTTCACCTCAACTTACTCTCCCTGCCTGGCTGCCAACCTCACCTTCCCATTTCCAGGGGTGAAGGTAGTTTTAGGTTTAAAGTTTCTATCTTATAAAGTTTCACAGACTAAATTTAGCAGAATATAACTTGCATTACTGGAATCCTTGCAAGATAAGAATTTTAGTCCTTTAATGTAGTACATGGAGTACAAATGAGTACAGTAATATGTTGCTCAAAATTATGGCTTTTTCACAGGAAAAAGTCTGTATTTCTAACCTCAGTAGTCAGGATAATATGTACTGTATTTTTGGTGTTTTTATATAATTATTTATCGCTTTTATACATTGTGTACATTCGCCGGAAGATTCAGACAATCGGCTTTTCCGGACAGGTGGTCCCCTTTTAGTCCGGATATTCAAGGGTTCACTGTACGATGAATTGTGATACCATATACAAAACCAACAATGTCATGAGTAACCTCACTGATTTATGTACCTTAGATATTGTACTATTTCAGCCCCATGGGATGGGTTGCCATATATGAATATAACGTTTTCATGAACCGAGGTTACAATGGAATCACTTCGAACGAAATATGAAGCACTATGATCTGATATTACATTCATTTGCAAATAGAGTAATTACAGGTGTATTATGATGCCATATCCAATTACAATGACATTATGCTTTACTGCATTTTGATATTATTTCTACCTCAATTGATGAGGTAACAATTATGAATATAACGTATCACCTCATGATTCGCGCTGGCAACGGAAAATTATCTGATACACACTATGAGACAATGTCTGTCGGTGCAAGCTGTGTTTTCCATTAAGTCTTGGGTACTAGTGTTGGTCATGGATTCCTAGTAGAAAACACCCACCATTTGACTGCCGCTGATATATTTATGCTTCCTTAATATCACTATATTACTGGTATTTTATTAAAGATGGAGCACGGTGATTCACCATAATTACAATAAATGCCAGAAATAATAACTAGCAATCTCACAGATACTAGGAAGGCAAGCCTACCAATATAATGCAGGAATCACAATTAGTGATTGGAAATATTCGTCCACAGTGGCAGATTGTGTTGATGAGGAAAGGGGCTGATACTTTTTTGGGAGTGTATCTGGTCTCATCACTTCATATCCTATGGTGTATCTGGTCTCATCACTTCATATCCTATGGTGTATCTGGTCTCATCACTTCATATCCTATGGTGTACCTGGTCTCATCACTTCATATCCTATGGTGTATCTGGTCTCATCACTTCATATCCTATGGTGTATCTGGTCTCATCACTTCATATCCTATGGTGTACCTGGTCTCATCACTTCATATCCTATGGTGTATCTGGTCTCATCACTTCATATCCTATGGTGTATCTGGTCTCATCACTTCATATCCTATGGTGTATCTGGTCTCATCACTTCATATCCTATGGTGTATCTGGTCTCATCACTTCATATCCTATGGTGTATCTGGTCTCATCACTTCATATCCTATGGTGTATCTGGTCTCATCACTTCATATCCTATGGTGAATCTGGTCTCATCACCTCATATCCAATGGTGTACCTGGTCTCATCACTTCATATCCTATGGTGTACCTGGTCTCATCACTTCATATCCTATGGTGTTCCTGGTCTCATCACTTCATATCCTATGGTGTATCTGGTCTCATCACTTCATATCCTATGGTGTACCTGGTCTCATCACTTCATATCTTATGGTGTTCCTGGTCTCATCACTTCATATCTTATGGTGTACCTGGTCTCATCACCTCATATCCTATGGTGTAATCATTCTTATCACTATATAATATTAAGGGAAATCAGTGTCCCTGAAGAAGCAGTACACAGCTGTTAAAAATTAGCAAAAGAATCATTTCTCTCCTAACATACCAGCCTTGACCAACACTAGCACATGTTCAGGTAAAGTCAAGAGCCTGTACATGCCAGCAACACGTAACAGAGAACAGACTGACGATCTAGTTAACTGATTGGGGGGCAAAGAGGGTAAATACGTTTGAGAAAATTTGGTGACCTGGAGCAACTGTGCCACATGATTAACTCACTGGTTACAAGATACTCTCTGAGGAACTAAAAGTAAATACAGGTTTATTCATACAAATGTAACAAAAATATAGAGATAGGGTAACTTACTAACTAATAAAGGGTAAGGACTTGCACCATAATAGTCAAAGGCAAGTTTGTAAAATTAAAAAATTAACCGAAATGTCTGATTCACTACTATTCACTAAAAAGACTCCGAGATGCTGCAAGACGTATTTCAGTACAGTATTATCAAACATCACAACGATGGAATATTTGATATTATGTGTTTTTCTCTCACCAAGTTCTGCAATATCCTGTACCCTCTTAGAATATATACACTGGTAATATTTTTTATGAATAATCTTATGTTATCTATAGAGATATTTGTAATGGTCTTATATTCATTTGTTTTTTCTTTATACTGTATATATATACAGGCATCCCCCGCATTACGGAAGCTCGGGTTGCGGAATTTCGCTCTTACGGAATTTGTAAATTGCGACCATTAATTTCGCGTTACGGCCCGTAAATCCGCCCTTACGGAAATTGGGGTAAATTTTAACAATTAAAAAAAAAATTACTATATAAAATTTAATTTTTTTGTTAAAAATGATAATTTGTTTGGTGTGGATTTCTTGGTGTTTGCTACTGCCAAGCGTAGCGTCGCCACGAGGAGTCAGTCCATTGTTTACATCCATTGTGGGTGCATTCTTCAAGCCCCAGCAGTTTGATTTAACTTTTACAAACATACAGTAAGTACAGTACAGTGCATTACCATTATTCAAGATGACTGGAAAGAGGCCATCAAGTGGAAGTGACCGCAGTAGTGCAAAAAGAAGCCGCAAAGGCATTACATTGGATATTAAACTTGACGTTTTAAGAAGGTTTGATGATGGAGAAAAACTTAGCCAGATTGCAAAAACATAAGGTCTTGCTACTTCAACAGTGGGAACAATCCGTGATAATAAGGACAAAATTAGGTCAAGTGCTCAAGCTGCTACTCCATTAACTGCTCGAACCTTGTATTTTCATCGAAGTGATGTGATGCTGAATATGGAACGACTCCTGAGTGTCTGGATTGAAGATCAGACTAAACGCAATGTGCCACTAAACACTATGGTTATTCAACAGCAAGCCATAAGTTTATATAATGATTTGCAGGAAGAGGAAGGTGCATCTTCTGAGGTTAAACCTTTTCTGGCTAGTAAAGGCTGGTTTGAAAGGTTTAAGAAGTGCCTTAATTTACACAACATAAAAATGAGAGGTGAAGCTGCCAGTGCTGATACAGATTCAGCTAATAAATATCCTGCTGAGCTGAAGAAAATTATTGATGAAGGAGGTTACACACCAGAACAAGTGTACACTGTAGATGAAACTGGGCTTTTCTGGAAGCGCATGCCTGCTAGAACTTTTATTTCCACTGAAGAAAAATCAGCACCAGGCTTTAAAGCATCCAAAGATCGTTTAACACTTCTTCTGGGAGGAAATGCTTCAGGTGATATGAAATTAAAGCCCCTACTTGTGTATCACTCAGAAAATCAAAGGGCTCTCAAGGGCTATGCCAAGTCTAATCTACCTGTGATTTGGCGTTCCAATAAGAAGGCTTGGAAGACTATGACCCTTTTCCAAGACTGGTTCACTAACTATTTTTGCCCTGCTGTAGAAAGATATAATGCCAGGCGTAACATATCTAATAAAGCATTGTTCCTCTTAGACAATGCACCAATCCACCCAGTAAATTTAAATGATCTTTCTGATAATGTGAGAGTGGAGTACATCCCCAAGAACACAACTTCCTTGCTCTAGACAATGGATCAAGGTGTGATAGCTAACTTTAAGGCATATTATCTTAGGAAAACTTTTTTGCAGCTCATAAAAGCAATTGATGGGGAGGATAAACCTACAATTAGGGACTTCTGGAAAAAGTTCAACATCTTGGATGCTGTGGATAATATAGCCGAGTCATGGGATGAAGTAAAAACCTCAGCTATGAATGGTTCATGGAAAAACATATGGCCAGAGTGTGTCCATGAATTTCAAGGTTTTTCACAAGCTGAAAGTCTACAGAAAGTTCAACAAGACATTGTGACACTTGCAAATAATGTAGGCTTTGAAGAAGTCGTGAAAAATGATGTGGTTGAGTTGCTAGTCCCATAGAGAAGATTTGACTAATGAAGATCTGATGATGCTGGAACAAGAGCGAGCTGCAGGACAAGAAGAGGATATAGAATCTCCACCCACCACACTTCAGTTGACAACAAAGGATATGTCTACAGCATTTGCACTAATAGAGGAAGGTCTGCAAATCTTTGCTGATAACGACCCCAACCGTGAAAGGAACATCAAGATTGCAAGAGCAGTTAACAATGCTCTCAGTTCCTACACTGAGCTGTACAAGGAGAAGGTGCGCCGTAAACGTCAAACAACTTTGGATGAGTTATTCAGAAAAAAGGTGAAAGCAGATGAAGAAGCAGATGATGATTTACAGGGCAGGGCAGAAGAGAGTAGTGCCCCTTCTTCTCCCTCCCAATAACTTCCTTCGCACCACCAATCCTCATGCAGCAGTCAAATCTTTTGTGGTAAGTACAGTACAATATTTTTATTTATTCCAACTGTATTTCTCTTCATATTACATGTATATCATGAATTATTTAACATACTGTATTGTATGTGTTTATAAATGTTTATTTTCATTCATAAAAGTGCTTGAAATACGTTTTTGGGGCCTAAAAAAATTCCGTAGGAACGCATCTCCAGTTTTATAATGGAAGTCAATGGAAGTCAATATATATATATATATATATATATATATATATATATATATATATATATATATATATATATATATATATATATATATATATATATATATATATATATATATATATATATATATATATATACACATATATACAGTTGGTCCTCATATTACGCGGTTAATGTAACCCGGAGGGTCCCGCGGAAAGTGAGGAACGCGTAAAGTGAACAACATAACATATGGGATTAATTGAAATGGAGTCCAGGCCGATCCCCAAACTCCACTTTTTGACGACACACAACTATGTTGTAGTAAAAATTTTATCTTAACTTTATGATGGTATGAAAAAACAAGTAATATAGAAGAGGTTAGGTTAGGAAAGATAAAGGTTAACATAGGAAAAATAAAGGTTAGGTTAGAAAACTAAAAATTTTGTGTAACACTTACGGTAGTAGAAGAGATGGGTCGGCATACGGGGATGGAGGCTGGTTCCGAGGCAGAGGGCAGATTACTGGCCCTCAGGTGAATCACCATTACTAGGTGAATCATCATCACTGTCACTTACAGTTGTCAGGGCTTCCCTGACAAATCCCTCAAAGTCAATTTTACGGAACAATGGATGCGCGTTTACACGGAGTGGCCTTGAGGGATGAAACTGCCGCAGCTAGGTCAAGCGTCGTCTTTCCTCCCCCGGGTGGACACGTCATAATACTTTAAGCCAATTACAGCTAGCAGCAGAGGAGGGTAGGGATGCATGGCCAATCACAGGTCTGATACGTCATATGACGTCAGTGATAACGCAACAAAGACACACACTGCGCAACCTTACCGCGCCGCTTGCCCAAGCGGAGGGAGGAGGCAGGCAGGCAGGCGGGCGGGCGGGTGGCGCGTGGGGAAAATCTAAAAATAGCGTCGCGCCGGACACACTCCGCGTAATGGCGTTCGCGACCGCGGAATGTAAGAATGTTAGGTTCTGGCAAGGCACCGCGTTAACGGTGAAACGCGGAATGCGGGACCGCGTAATATAAGGACCAACTGTATATACATATACTGTATATATACATATACTGTATATATATATATATATATATATATATATATATATATATATATATATATATATATATATATATATATATATATATATATATATATATATATATATATATATATATATATATGTGGGGTATGCTATAACGAACGGATCCTACTACGAATATTCCTATAACGAACGGTTTTACCTATAAAATTGAGAATGCTATAACGAACGAAACTCCTACAACGAACATAATTTAATTTTTTTTTTTCTAATTTATTGTTTTATTATTACAAATATTAATGATATTCTTTATTTCAGGGGTTTAGATGCATATTTATGCACTTTTTACAATTTTTACAATTTTATATTATATTTTTCAGTGTTAAGTGGTTGTATTTGGGGGCCTGGAACGGATTAATCCTATAACAAACGAATGCTATAACGAACAAGGTTCTAGAACCAATTAGATTCGTTATAGCATACCCCACTATATATATATATATATATATATATATATATATATATATATATATATATATATATATATATATATATTGGGTAGGTCCGGATTTTCGGATTTTCCGGATTCTCAGGCAGTACTTTTAAAACTAAAATTTAAGGAGGAATAAAGATGAGATGAACAGGTACATTTTGATAGTTTATTCATTAGCAAATAAAGCATGCTTCATTTATCAAAACGAGCAGTTTTAAAGAAACAAAGTCAACACTAGACAAAAATGTAAACAAACTGTCTAATACCTTGACGAGTCTTGAAATTCCTAAGCCATCCATCACTAAATGCGCACTCTGATTCGATGTTCATTTGCTCCTTAAAAGACTTTGCTTTGGCAATAAGTATCGGCCCAGAAATTGCCATACCTTTTGATCGTTTTAACAAAAACCATTCGTGCAACACTTTATCAAGATTTTCTAATTTGGGCCAATGTAAACTTTTTCTTTCAGCAATTTTAATGTAAGGCTCAGAAGAAGCTGTGAATTCTAGAATTTTATTCTTTGCCTTTTTTATATCATAAATTGTAGACTTTCCAATGTCATATATTTCCATTAGAACAGCATTGCTCACACCACGTTCTAGTTTCTTAATTATTTCAAGTTTGTCACTCAATTTCAATGTGTTCTTCTTTCTCTTCACACAACGAAGTTTATCTACTTTAGGGGCCATTATTATGGGCCTGTACTCTGTACATGGAAAGAGTAGGACTCAAAATTACATACGTTGTCACAGTTTGATTGCTTGTTTTAAAGTGGCGATCGTGTGGTCGTTTGTTGTCGCTGTGCAGCTGTGGCATTCACTCATGCACACATACACACAAAAGATTTATAGTGCCTCAAATTTTACATTTCAGTTCAAGCTAATTACAAAACTAACAAAATTAGCTACCTATAATTTACAATTACTTTTATTATTAGAATTATGTAAATTAATTTTTTAAAGCAACTCCATTCATTCACATAACCCACAAAAGCCCCCGCTAAATTTAAAAAGTTTGAGTTTTCGAAAAGTCCGGATTCTCGGGTGGTCTCCTGGCATCCGGATTTTTGGACTTTTAATGTATGTATGTATGTATGTATGTATATATATATATATATATATATATATATATATATATATATATATATATATATATATATATATATATATATATATATATATATATATATATATATATATATAAACACAGTGTATATATAACATCAAGGAGTAAAGCAGTTTAAAATGAGTGCATGGTATATCTTCAATTAAACAATGAACAAATCACATGCACTGCAAGGTGATGCTTCTTGATTGAATAAAGTACACTGAAGTAAGACAAAAAGCAATGGATTATGAGGAAATATGCTCAGTAAGGTCTAGAACTGGAGTGAGAATAGGAACTTGGAGGTGGATATGTTGAGGATGGTCCTGCTCCTGGGTAGCTGGGTGGGTTTGCAGAGGCTGGTGGTGGTGCATAATATGAAGAAGAGGTAGAGCTGTGGGGAGGAGGAGGATAGTGGCTTTGTGGAGGAGGCTGGTTAGTTGGGGGTGTTGGGTAGTGTGGTGTGGTGGGTGGAGGATGATATGTACTGGCAGGATGAGTTGTTGTGGAGTAGTGAGATGGTGGAGGCTGCGAGGCATAGTGTGGAGGAGGAGCCTGAGATGTGGCTGCAGCAGGAGGTGGGTAGTGTCTCTGAGGTGGTTGGTATGTTGGAGGGGGAGCTTGGGGAGGAGGAGCCTGTGGCGGTGGTCCCTGAGTAGTAGATGGAGGGTATGTATAAGGGTAGCGTTGGGTAGTTGCAGTAGACGTCCCTTGGGATGAGCTCTGGGAAGGATAAGATGGAGGATAATTGGTATACTGATATGGGTATTGATAAGGCTGTGATGGTGTTGTGGTGCTCTCAGTCTTGACTGGAGAAGATTTCACTTCCTCTTTCTTAGCTTTCTTGGCAGGAGGCGGTGCTGTGCTGCTTGTCTGTGTTGGAGTTGTAGGCCGTCGTGGGGTTGATCCTGGCATCACAAGAGATGTGTCTCCAGAACTTGATCCTGATTCAGACCGGTTTGGTGAGTACAGATCAAGAACTTGGTGACATATGTCTGAAATTAAAATGCATGTGTAGATTACAATGAAATTGTGTAATTCCCTCTCCAATTTTCATTTGTAATGTAAACTGAAAACTCTAGTGGTGATAAGTGAGAGACCTATGAGGAAGTATTGTGCACTTTTCTTTAGAAACTTGAAACTTTGTGTGAGTACAGGCCTATATAATACATGGTTTACATTTTCAGGTGGATTAACTTTGGCAACGTCCCCTGGTGGGCACAGCACCAGCAATTTGTATGTGGGCATGACCACTAAGCCAGGGCTGTGGAGTCGGAGTCGAGGAAATTTCGGCTTGTGGAGTCGGAGTCGGTAAAATTGTCCAGACTCCGACTCCGACTGAAGCTATTCTGTTCCTAAGAACAAATATATGAACTCAGGCATATTCATTGCAGTGATTCCACTGATCCCACTAATTTTCTTAAATTATTAAAAGAATTTATTTCCATTTTATTAGCATTATTATGAATTTATTGTAGTAGGCACATA
>NW_024733366.1:0-8899 GCF_018991925.1 Homarus americanus
CCTGTATTGTCAGATCCAAAGAAGCCAAAAATACCCCGAGACGACACTGACAGCCAAGACGGGTGTATACGCAGAAAATCCCCCGTCCACATATGTCCCTGTCAACCGAGCGGGGGAATTAGAGGTAACATAATGACCTCATAACTACTCCGAGACGACCATCCAAACTGCTCATTAGCATACTGGGCTGAGGGGAAAAAGGCCAGAGGGGAGACGCTCATGAGTATCCCCTCCCATCCTCGACAACCTTCCCCTTATTCTCTTAATGTCTACTTCCCTTCACACAGTCTACCCCTTTAACCAGTCACCCTTGTACAGGTACTTCTATTTCCCCTCCCTCGGGATTGTTTCTGCGGTCACTTCCCCTTCCTCAGGACATACTTCTGCTGTCACTTCCCCATCCTCAGGACATACTTCTGCTGTCACTTCCCCATCTTCAGGACATACTTATGCTGTCACTTCCCCTTCCTCAGGACATACTTCTGCAGTCACTTCCCCATCTTCAGGACATACTTCTGCAGTCACTTCCCCATCCTCAGGACATATTTCTGCTGTCACTTCCCCATCTTCAGGACATACTTATGCTGCCACTTCCCCATCCTCAGGACCTACTTCTGCTGTCACTTCCCCATCCTCAGGACATACTTATGCTGCCACTTCCCCTTCCTCAGGACATACTTCTGCTGTCACTTCCCATCTCTCCTCAGGAACATCCTTCTGCTGTCCTTCACCCTCCTTGTACTTCCATCCTCCAGGAGACGCGCCACTTCTGCAGTCACTTACCCATCCTCCAGAACCTTACTTCTGCTGTCCTTCCCCATCTCACTCAGACATACTTCTGCTGTCACCCCATCCTCAGAACATGCTAATGCTGTCACTTCCCTTCCTCAGACATACACTTCTGCTGTCACTTACACACTTCATCTGGAACACTGCCTTACCACTTTATCTCAGACATACTTATGCTGCCCTTCCCATCTACTCAGAACATACACTTCTGCGGTCACTTCCCCTTCCTCAGGACATACTTATGCTGCCACTTCCCCATCCTCAGGACATACTTATGCTGCCACTTCCCCATCCTCAGGACATACTTATGCTGCCACTTCCCCATCCTCAGGACATACTTATGCTGCCACTTCCCCATCCGCAGGACATACTTCTGCTGTCACTTCCCCATCCTCAGGACATACTTCTGCTGTCACTTCCCCATCTTCAGGACATACTTCTGCTGTCACTTCCCCATCCTCAGGACATACTTATGCTGCCACTTCCCCATCCTCAGGACATACTTCTGCTGTCACTTCCCCTTCTTCAGGACTCACTTCGGCCGTCACTTCCCATCCTCAGGACATACTTCGGCTGTCACTTCCCATCCCCAGGACATACTTCTGCTGCCAATTTCCCATCCCTCAGGACATACTTCTGCTGTCACTTCCCATCCCTGTGACATACTCTGCTGTCACTTCCCCTTCCTCAGGACATACTTCTGCTGTCACTTCCCTCTCTGAGGACATACTCTGGCTGTCACTTCCCCATCCTCAGGACATACTTCTGCTGTCACTTCCCCATCCTCAGGACATACTTCTGCTGTCACTTCCCCATCCTCAGGACATACTTCTGCTGTCACTTCCCCATCCTCAGGACATACTTATGCTGCCACTTCCCCATCCTCAGGACATACTTATGCGGTCACTTCCCCATCCTCAGGACATACTTCTGCTGTCACTTCCCCATCCTCAGGACATACTTCTGCTGTCACTTCCCCATCCTCAGGACATACTTATGCTGCCACTTCCCCTTGCTGTCACTTCCCCATCCTCAGGACATACTTATGCTGCCACTTCCCCTTCTTCAGGACCTACTGCTGTCACTTCCCCATCCCTTGTGACATACTTCTGCTGTCACTTCCCCATCCTCAGGACATACTTCTGGCTGTCACCCCCATCCTCAGGACATACTTCTGGGCTGTCACTTCCCATCCTCAGGACATACTTCGGCTGTCACTTCCCCATCCTCAGGACATACTTCTGCTGCCACCTCCCATCCTCAGGATACTCTGCTGTCACCCTTCCCTCAGGACATACTCTCTGCTGTCACTTCCCCTTCCCCAGGACATACTTCTGCTGTCACTTCCCATCCCTCAGGACATACTTCTGCTGCCACTTCCCCATCCCTGCACATACTTCTGCTGCCACTTCCCCCATCCTCAGACATACTTCTGCTGTCACTCTTCCTCAGGACATACTTCGGCTGTCACTTCCCCATCCTCAGGACATACTTCTGCTGTCACTTCCCCATCCTCAGGACATACTTCTGCTGTCACTTCCCCATCCCTAGGACATACTTATGCTGCCACTTCCCCTTCTTCAGGACCTACTTCCGCTATTACTTCCTTTGGACATAATTCTGCTGCGACTTCCTCAGGACATACTTCTGCTGCCACTTCCCCTCCCTCGGATACAAGTCACCATTAGTCCCGGAGCTGACACTGATGTCCACCACTTCCGGCAGCCAAGAAGCACCTCAGCCTAACCACGGTACTTGTCGCTCCCCTTATGGTGGTCCTGTGTCTGTCTCTCTTGTTTTTTATCATTAATCTGTTTGTCTGTCTGTGTATTGTTGACTAAGTGCATGTGTGTGTGTGAGTGAGTGAGTGAGTGAGTGAGTGTGTGTGTGTGAGTGTGTGAGTGTGTGTGTGTGTGATATACTCTCTCTCCTTCTATAACCTCCCAAAGACATCATTAACAAAACCCAGTACACTCATCATGTAGGATCCCGGACGCAGTAACAAGTTCCGCCTCACAATAAAAGTTTTCTCGTTGCCCTTACACTGGGGACTGGCAGTAACCCCTCCTCCGCGGCCCCTCCCCCTGGCCCTCCTACCCGGTCACCCCACCCCTCCCCCCCCCACCCCCGGCCCCATCCTACAATCCAGATTTCTCAGTCGTTTAACAGATACACAGAGAACTCTACGAGATGTAATAAAACTAAAACTACTCTTACGGAAGGGAGGTTTTTAGGGGTCCAGCATCTGACTGTTGAGCTATGAAGGCGATATGTACTGTTGTTTACATGTTTATTGTCTCCCGGCCCCCGCTTAGCTGAAGGGTCCTAGAAGTGTTGTGTGTCCGTCTGTCTGTACGTTCATCTTGTTCCTCCCTGTGTATGTCCATCACTCCAATCCTCTGTATGTCTGCCCGTCCATGCACCCCTCAATGAGTCCATCTGTTGCTCTGTCTGGTCATATGTTCCTCTGCACGTTCGTGTGTCAGAGTTGTGAACGCGACGCCACGAGAACGAACTGAACTATGGTCTCCATCTCTGGCACAAAGCTGCCTGATCTGGGGCTCTCAGACGAGGCCAATAAGCAATATTTTTCCCTCCTGATGTAGAGGAATTGTGACTTCTATGTCGTCTTGGGTCACCAGTTGTGGCTGAGGGGGGGGGGGGTAGATGGACGGGTTCTTATTGTGCGAGTTATATTAATCTAAGAAAATTATTATTTTTCCATAATAACTTCATATAAGTTACATTTGTATCTATGATTAATGTAAAGTATTTCTTCAACATGACTTAGTGAATGATAAACAAACTGACAGTTGGCTTATTTTTTCTCCTTTATCTCTTGCGTAAACCCCACGAGGAAGATAATTTTCTTTGCCAGGGAAATGGAATTTTATGCAATTTATAGTCTCGGTAAGCCTAACTGTCTTGTATACAACAAATGAAAAAAAATTGTTATTTTATTTAACTCTACACAACCGAACTTCCCGCTGTTTCTATATTCTACAAGACGGTCATAGTTTGTTTTACGTATCATCCTCTCTTTATCCTATCACTGTTTACGACTTCATTTTCTATCGAAAAAATACAAAGTTGTTTCAAACATAAGGGAATTACTGATGGCAGAGAGACATACTGTAGTTGTCACACACAACTGCCTGGAATATAACCACGTATGTGGTTCCCGGGACTCTTTTTCACACCCTGCACCATGACCTATGAACACCCTCTCCTGGCGACCACCTGGCTAGGCAGGCCCTTGGTTCTTACAACCCGCACCCTGGTACATCCTCCACTACCCCAGGCGAAGACACATAACCCTTAATTTAGAACCATTATCTGTTGCTGTCTCTGGCCAAACACCGTACCTGCAAAACACAAAAAAATATCACTATTAGCTGAAGGAAAAAATAATATTTATAGGGAATTAATTGTTACTTGTACATTTCAACGTTACTCTTAATAAGTTTACAAGAGCAGGTGAGATGCTGTGACAAACTGCAATTTATTTTCCTAATGCAATATTTTCTCCGCGACATCCACCGCATCTGATGGTGAGGAAGCACTTTCTTAACACACCATTATTGAACTTATAATGTACACATAAACTACATGTTAAGTGCTACCTAAAAAAAAATCTTGTATCACTGATTCTAATTATCTCGTAGAGTTGTGCTTATGTGAGTGCGTAAGTAGCAAGCAGTATAAGTAAATACAGTAAGTGTATTCGTACATAAATATGCCCGTAAATAAATAAATAAATAAATAAGTAATAAAAGTAATTAAGTTATTATCTAGCTAATATATTAGAAACTCAACATAATTCAGTAAATTGCGTGCGCACCGTGTTTGGAGGCCACATTTACCGTGCCTCGGGAAAATTGGCTGGTAGGGAGCATATTGTCCGGTGGGAACATTTTAAGCGATATGTTCAATTTCCTTCCAAAGGTGATTAAAGTTATTTTTGTTGGAAAACTCAAGTTTTAATTCAACTCTTATGTTCCTGTCATAAGCCTTCCGCAAAAGTGCAGTGCAGTGGTTTTTACTGGGGAAAAATTGAGTGTGCACAATTCTAAAGAAAGAAAGAAAGAAATACAAAAGAAAGAAAAAGATTTAAGGAGAACAACAACAACAACAACATAAAGAGCAAGGAAGGAGGAACAAGAAATAGCGGAGGAGGAGACCGCTAATCTCCCCGTCGGGCCACACCAGTTCCAAAGAAGAACCGACGGAATAGCCTCATTATCCACTTCTTCAGTGGTTTTGTTGAGACACACATTCACCTACAAAGATCACACTTAGAAAATTACGACTGTTTGAGTCCTCGATTTGACAGCATACTATGGACGGATTGATACACGGACAGACACACGGACGGACTAATACACGGAGAGACAAACGGACGGACTGATACATCGACAGACGAACAGACGATCTGATAGGAAACACAGACAGATACACGGACAGACTGATAAACTAATATAGACAGGAAGGGACTGATCAACCAACAGACCCACGGACGGACTAATAAACCAACAGACTGGAGGACGGACTAATAAACCAACAGACTGGAGGACGGACTAATAAACCAACAGACACACACAAACATACAGTATAGTCGAACAGTCTACTACGGACCTAAAATAATCACTCCTATTGTTCTCTCTCCAGACGGCAGTAAACACAAATAAATTCAATTACTTTAAAACATTCCCATATATCAACACACAAATTCGAATGTACAGTTGCCGACATAAATCCCCGGACACGTGACAGTATCTAATGTGTGAGTACTTGAAGATCATTAGGTGATGGAGAATGGAAATTTGACGTATTTTCTCGAATTTGTCTCTGTATTAATGAGTGTTATTTTCAATCTGTAGTTCCGATATACAATGTAATGAAAAGCAGATATTACCAACTGTTTGGGAAATTTTGTCCACAACTGTACATCATAAAATAGAACATAGGTTAACACGATCACCCTTACAGCACTAATATGTTCTATATATATATATATATATATATATATATATATATATATATATATATATATATATATATATATATATATATATATATATATATATATATATATATATATATATATATATATATATATAAGACCCTTAAATTCAGCCTTTTTCGATTCACCAATCTTATTATATCGAGTTTCTTTTAACCTTACTCAAGCAGCGTGTAATTACTGTATTGTAACTGCGAGCCAAGAACGAATTTAATACTCATTGTTTTTTTAATGGGATACAACATAAATTAACAGTGTTTGTACGTCATGATAGTCCCAGCTATTAATACCAACAGAGAAATTAATAAGTATTCAATTTTAGAACCATGTTAAGTTAAAGAATCCTGAATCTATTTGTAACCTTTATTATATACGGAATATGTACATATATGTGTGTGTATATATATATATATATATATATATATATATATATATATATATATATATATATATATATATATATATATATATATATATATATATATATATATATACACACACCTGGTGTTAGTGCCATAGTAAATTAATACACATTACCTATTCAATTATGTCAATGCGGTATATTATTGGTATTTAGTAAAACATGATGGACCCTATCACGTTAATATAGAGCCGGTATTAACAATAGATTAGTTTAATACCCCAGTTTCTGTACTAATTTTCCTCGGTACTCCCTGATTCCTCTCTCTTACAGTGGGAGACTCAGGTGCTCCTTACAATCAGGGGTAAAGGAAACACACTGATGTCAAGTCCGTAAGTTCTATTTCTGGGACAAACACAAAAAGGAGTTAAGACAGGGGTATACAGCGTCCTGTCTTGGAATCTCTCTGGGTATCTCTATCTGCGCATGCGCGTACAGCGCGCATGTGCTCAAAACATGAACTAACACTCAGTGACAAAAGGGAGTATGATTATAAGACATATAATACAGAGACCTGAATCAATAATGGTAAATAGTACAGAGTTACATATTACAGCCATATTCGTCTCATATATCTACACCTCCCTCCCTCTCACGCTCGTAGTGCAATCTCGAGCGGACTCTTTTTCCAGGAGCCTTTGAGAGTGACGTGGGAAAACTGGGGGTCGCTGAATGAGGACTTACTTTTCTCGTCCAAGCAAGGGTTCACAGGGATGTGGGGGAGGGGTTCACCACTAGGGGACGGTACTGAACGAAGAAAGCGGCGATTCCGCCACCATACCCGACCACTAGGGAGACGGACCTCGTAATCCCTGGTCTTGCCGCAGCCCATGACAACCCCGACCTTGTCCCAGCGGTGAGACGTCGGGTCTTGAATCCGAACTGTTTGCCCGATACTCAACCTGGGAAGGGGTCGGGCGTGCTGATCGTACTGTGCCTTTACCTGGTCAGCACGGGCGGCTGCACGACGATCGCAGTCCTCGGTCTTGGCCTGCCACTCCCTCGAGAAGGACTCAGGATGGGCAGGGACACATGACCGTAGTGGGTGGCCGTATAACATCTGTGCTGGGGAGCGACCTGTGAAGTTGGTGGTATTCCGCAATTCCAATAAACCCCGGTCAAACTTCTCACAGTCAATGTTGCCTGAGGGTGCCGTCTTGAGGATAAGATGCTTGACGGACTTTACGGCAGCCTCGGCATGTCCATTGGACTGGGGATAATGTGGCGAGGACACCACATGATAAACTCCCCATCGCTCCATGCAGTCCCGGAAGTCGTTGCTGGTCAACTGGGGCCCGCCGTCAGTCCTCAGGCGGAGAGGGACACCAACTTCCCGGAAGTAGCGACAGAACATACGTACTGTATGAGAGGCAGTGGTGTTGCCTCCGCAGGGAACGACAACAGGCCACCCTGAGAGCCGGTCGGCGATGACGAGAAAGGACTTTCCCGCCACAACGAAGAAATCCGCAGAGACGGACTCAAAGGACCTCGTAGGGTTGTCGTTGTTCATGAGGGGTTCCTGCTGCTGACTAGGCTGCAGCACCTGGCATGGCTCGCAGACTTGAACGGAACTAGCGATGTCGGAGTCGATGCCTGGCCAAAAAACAGCTTGTCTCGCCCGGCGCTTCGTAGCTTCCACACCCCTGTGGCTGTCGTGCAGGTGGGCTAGGGTGCGGCGGCGGAGGGCGGCAGGAACCACAACTCTTGCTCCATACAAGACGAGGTCGCCATCAGCATAGAGGTCGTCCCGCATCTTCCAGTATGGGAGTAAAGAGCTGTGTAAGTCGTACCGGTTGGAGGGAAATCCCGAGGTCACGCAGTTCAGTAGACGGATGTACGAAGGGTCCGCTCTTGCCGCGGCTCGGAGTTCCTGAAGAGTCCTGTCAGCGTCCTGCGGTGGAGACTCTTCTGAGATGACGGCGTTCACGGTCACTACAGTCCTGAGGTGTGCAGTAGCATCGGCACATGCGATCTCGTCCTCTGGTGTGGGGTGGCTGACTGGGGCTCGTGACAAAGCATCAGGGATGCAGAGCAGCTTGCCCGCACGCCACACAGCTGTGAAGAGGTAGGGCGAGATCTTCTCCTTAAGGCGTTGGAGGCGGGGATTCTCGACCGCATCCAAGGAGTAGTGGTTCAGGATCGGGATGAGTGGCCGATGATCCGTCATGAGGTTGAAGTGTTGTAGGCCGATCAGATACAACCTACATTTGGACATGGCCCAGACAGCGGCTAACAGCTCCAGTTCGATGGTGGCGTAGCGAGTCTCGGCGTCAGTGAGAAACCGAGAGCCACACTGAACCAGACGAAGGCGTCCATTGCCGTGGTCCTGTAGTAGAGCGTATCCAATCCCGTAGAGGCGAGAGGCATCAGTCTGGAGGACAACTGGCAGGGCCGGGCCGAAGGAAGCGAAAACAGGTGGGCTAAGGAGAGCTGTCTTGACGCGACGGAATGCCTCATCATGGTCAGCTGTCCAGGTGAATGTTCTCTGGGGCTCATCAGGGGACGTAGGGGCTGTGCTGGAGCGGCGATGTCGGGGGTGAACTCAGCCAACTGGTTTACCAGGCCCATGAACGAGCGGAGGTCGGTCAGGTTGGCATGAGTTGGGAAGTCCCGGATCGCGCTGACCTTTCCAGGATCAGCCGAGATGCCCTTGCCTGAGAGGGTGT
>NW_024733367.1:0-15000 GCF_018991925.1 Homarus americanus
CATGTGTACCCCACCTCATGTGTTGTACTCCACCTCGTGTGTTGTACTCACCTCATGTGTTGTACCCCACCTCATGTGTACCCCACCTCGTGTGTTGTACCCCACCTCATGTTGTACTCCACCTCATGTGTTGTACCCCACCTCATGTGTTGTACTCCCACCTCATGTGTTGTGCCCCACCTCATGTGTTGTACCCCTCATGTGTGTACCCCACCTCATGTGTTGTGACCCCCACCTCATGTGTTGTACCCCACCTCATGTGTTGTACTCCACCTCATGTTGTACTCCCACCTCATGTGTTGTACTCCACCTCATGTTGTACCCCCTCATGTGTTGTACTCCACCTCATGTGTTGCACCCCACCTCATGTGTTGTACCCCACCTCATGTGTTGTACTCCACCTCATGTGTTGTACCCCACCTCATGTGTTGTACCCCACCTCATGTGTTGCACTCCACTCATGTGTTGTACCCCACCTCATGTGTTGCACTCCCACCTCATGTGTTGTACCCCCACCTCATGTGTTGTACTCCACCCTCATGTGTTGTACCCCACCTCATGTGTTGTACCCCACCTCATGTGTTGTACTCCACCTCATGTTGTACCCCACCTCATGTGTTGTACCCCACCTCATGTGTTGTACTCCACCTCATGTGTTGTACCCCACTCGTGTGTTGTACCCCCTCATGTGTTGTACTCCCCACCTCATGTGTTACCCCACCTCATGTGTTGTACTCCCACCTCATGTTACTCCACCTCATGTGTGTACTCCACCTCATGTGTTGTACTCCACCTCATGTGTTGCACTCACCTCATGTGTTGTCACTCCACCTCATGTGTTGTACCCCACCTCATGTGTTGTACCCCACCTCATGTGTTGTACCCCCTCATGTGTTGTACTCCACCTCATGTGTTGTACTCCACCTCATGTGTTGTACTCTACCTCATGTGTTGTACCCCACCTCATGTGTTGTACTCCACCTCATGTGTTGTACTCCACCTCATGTGTTACTCCCTCGTGTGTTGTACTCCACCTCATGTGTTGTACTCCACCTCGTGTGTTGTACTCCCCTCATGTGTTGTACTCCACCTCGTGTGTTGTACTCCACCTCATGTTGTACCCCACCTCATGTGTTGTACTCCACCTCATGTGTTGTACTCCACCTCATGTGTGTACCCCCTCATGTGTTGTACTCCCACCTCATGTGTTGTACTCCCACCTCATGTGTTGTACTCCACCTCATGTTGTACTCCACTCATGTTACTCCACCTCATGTGTTGTACTCCACCTCATGTGTTGTACTCCACCCTCATGTTGTACTCCACCTCATGTGTTGTACTCCACCTCATGTGTTGTACTCCACCTCATGTGTTGTACTCCACCTCGTGTGTATACTCCACCTCATGTGTTGTACTCCACCTCATGTGTTGTACTCCACCTCATGTGTTGTACTCCACCTCATGTGTTGCTTACCTCATGTGTTGCCTCCACCCACCTCATGTGTTGTACCCCCCTCATGTGTTGTACTCCCACCTCATGTGTTGTACTCCACCTCATGTGTTGTACCCCACCTCATGTGTTGCCCCCACCTCATGTCCCCTCATGTGTTGTACTCCACCTCATATCCTCATGGTTACTCCACCTCATGTTGTACCCCACCTCATGTGTTGTACTCCACCCTCATGTGTTGTACTCCCTCATGTGTTGTACTCCACCCCATGTGTTGTACTCCACCTCATGTGTTGTACTCCCACCTCATGTTTGTACTCCACCTCATGTGTTGTACTCCACCTGTTTGTTGTACTCCACCTCATGTGTTGTACTCCACCTCATGTGTCTCACCTGTGCACCTATGTTGTACTCCACCTCATGTGTTGTACTCCACCTCATGTTGTACTCCACCTCATGTGTTGTCTCACCTCATGTGTTGTACACCTCATGTGTTACCCACCTCATGTGTTGTACTCCACCTCATGTGTTGTACTCACCTCTGTGTTGTACCCCACCTCATGTGTTGTACCCCACCTCATGTGTTGTACTCACCTCATGTTGTACTCCACCTCATGTGTTGTACTCCACCTCATGTGTTTATCCAACCTCATGTGTTGTACCCCACCTCATGTTGTACTCCACCTCATGTGTTGTACTCCACCTCATGTGTTGTACTCCACCTCATGTGTTGTACTCCACCTCATGTGTTGTACCCCCACCTCATGTGTTGTACCCACCTCATGTGTTGTACTCCCACCTCATGTGTTGTACTCCCCTCATACCCCTCATGTGTTGTACTCCACCTCATGTGTGTACCCCACCTCATGTTGTACCCCCCACCTCATGTGTTGCCTCCCCTCATGTTTGTACTCCACCTCATGTGTTGTACCCCCTCATGTGTTGTACTCCACCTCATGTGTTGTACTCCACCTCATGTGTTGTACTCCCACCTCGTGTGTTGTACTCCCCACCTCATGTGTTGTACCCCACCTCATGTGTTGTACTCCACCTCATGTGTTGTACTCCACCTCATGTGTTGTACTCCACCTCATGTGTTGTACCCCACCTCATGTGTTGTACTCCACCTCATGTGTTGCCTCCCTCATGTTGTACCCCCCTCATGTGTTGTACCCCACCTCATGTGTTGCCTCCCCTCATGTGTTGTACTCACCTCTGTGTTCCCTCATGTTACCACCTCTGTGTGTACCCCACCTCATGTACTCCCACCTCATGTGTTGTACCCCACCTCATGTTGTACCCCACCTCATGTGTCCTGTGTTGTACCCCACCTCATGTGTACTCCCACCTCATGTGTTGTACCCCACCTCATGTGTTGTACTCCACCTCATGTGTTGTACTCCATGTGTTACTCCACCTCATGTGTGTACCCCACCTCATGTGTTGTACTCCCATGTGTTGTACTCACCTCATGTGTTGTACTCCACCTCGTGTGTTGTACCCCACCTCATGTGTTGTACTCACCTCATGTGTTGCTCACCTCGTGTGTTGTCTCCACCTCATGTGTTGTACTCCACCTCATGTGTTGTACCCCACCTCATGTTGTACTCCACCTCATGTGTTGTACCCCCACCTCATGTGTGCCCACCTCATGTTTGTGCCCCCACCTCATGTTGTGTTGTGACCCCACCTCATGTGTTGTACTCCACCTCATGTGTGTACTCCACCTCATGTGTTGTACTCCACCTCATGTGTACCCCCACTCATGTGTTGTACTCCCACATGTTGTACCCCACCTCATGTGTTGCCTCCCACCTCATGTGTTGTACCCACACTCATGTGTTGTACCCCACCTCATGTGTTGTACCCCACCTCATGTGTTGTACCCTACCTCATGTTGTACTCCACCTCATGTGTTGTACCCCACCTCATGTGTACTCACCTCATGTGTTGTACTCCCCTCATGTGTTGTACTCCACCTCATTGTTGTACCCCTCATGTGTTGTACTCCCACCTCATGTGTTGCCCCACCTCATGTGTTGTACTCCACCTCGTGTTGTACTCCACCTCATGTGTTGTACTCCCTCATGTGTTGTACTCCACCTCATGTGTTGCTAGTGTCTCCACCTCATGTGTTGTACCCCACCTCATGTGTTGTACTCCACCTCATGTTGTACTCCACCTCATGTGTTGTACTCCACCTCATGTGTTGTACCCCACCTCATGTGTTGTCTCCCACCTCATGTGTTGTACTCCACCTCATGTGTTGTACCCCCCTCATGTGTTGTACCCCCCTCATGTGTTGTACTCCACCTCATGTGTTGCCTCCCACCTCGTGTTACTCCACCTCATTTATCCTCATGTTTCCTGTTGTACTCCCACCTCATGTGTTGCCCCCTCATGTTGCCTCCACCTCATGTTGTACTCCCACCTCGTGTGTTGTACTCCCACCTCATGTGTTGTACTCCCACCTCATGTGTTGTACCCCACCTCATGTGTTGTACTCACCTCATGTGTTGTACTCCCACCTCATGTGTTGTACCCCCCTGTGTGTTGCTCCCACCTCATGTGTTGTACCCCCTCATGTGTTACCCCCCTCATGTTTGTACCTCCACCTCATGTGTTGTACCCCACCTCATGTGTTGTACTCCACCTCATGTGTTACTCCTCATGTGTTGTACCCCACCTCATGTGTTGTACTCCACCTCATGTGTTGTACCCCCCTCATGTGTTGTACTCCACCTCATGTGTTGTACTCCACCTCATGTGTTGTACTCCACCTCGTGTGTTGTACTCCACCTCTATATGTGTTGCTCCCACCTCATGTGTTGTGACCCCCACCTCTGTGTGTACTCCACCTCATGTGTTGTACTCCACCTCGTGTGTTGTACTCCCTCATGTGTTGTACTCCACCTCATGTTGCCCCTCATGTGTTGCCCACCTCATGTGTTGTACTCCACCTCATGTGTTGTACCCACCTCATGTGTTGTACTCCACCTCATGTGTTGTACCCCCTCATGTGTTGTACCCCACCTCATGTGTTGTACTCCACCTCATGTGTTGTACCCACACCTCATGTGTTGTACTCCACCTCATGTTGTACTCACCTCATGTGTTGCCCCACCTCATGTGTTGTACTCCCACCTCATGTGTTGTACCCCACCTCATGTGTTGTACTCCACCTCTGTGTTGTACTCCACCTCATGTGTTGTACTCCCACCTCGTGTGTTGTACTCACCTCATGTGTTGTACCCCACCTCATGTGTTGTACCCCACCTCATGTGTTGTACTCCACCTCATGTTCTCCACCTCATGTGTTGTACCCCCTCATGTGTTGTACTCCACCTCATGTTGTACTCCACCTCATGTGTTGTACCCCCACCTCGTGTGTTGCTCCCCCACCTCATGTGTTGTACTCCACCTCTGTGTTGCTCCACCTCATGTGTTGTACTCCACCTCATGTGTTGTACCCACCTCATGTGTTGTACTCCACCTCGTGTGTTGTACTCCCTCATGTGTTGTACCCACCTCATGTGTTGTACTCCACCTCATGTGTTGTACTCCACCTCATGTGTTGTACTCCACCTCATGTGTTGTACCCCTCGTGTGTTGTACTCCACCTCATGTGTTGTACTCCACCTCGTGTGTTGTACTCCACCTCATGTGTTGTACTCCCACCTCGTGTGTTGTACTCCACCTCGTGTGTTGTCTCCCACCTCGTGTGTTTGCTTTCCACCTCGTGTGTTGCCTCCACCCCTTGTGTTGTACCCCACCTCATGTTGTACTCCACCTCATGTGTTGTACTCCCACCTCGTGTGTTGTACTCCACCTCATGTGTTGTACCCCACCTCATGTGTTACTCCCACCTCGTGTGTTGTACTCCCCTCGTGTGTACCCCCTCATGTGTTGCTCCACACCTCGTGTGTTGTACTCCCACCTCGTGTGTTGTACTCCACCTCGTGTGTTGCCTCACCTCGTGTGTTGTACTCCACCTCGTGTGTTGTACTCCACCTCGTGTGTTGTACTCCACCTCGTGTTGTACCCCACCTCATGTTGTACTCCACCTGTGTGTTGTACTCCACCTCGTGTGTTAGCCACCTCGTGTGTTGTACTCCACCTCTGTGTACCCCACCTCATGTGTTGTACTCACCTCGTGTGTTGTACTCCCCTCGTGTGTTGTACTCCACCTCGTGTGTTGTACCCCACCTCGTGTGTTGTACTCCACCTCGTGTGTTGTACCCCACCTCATGTGTTACCCCACCTCGTGTTGTACTCCACCTCGTGTGTTGTACTCACCTCGTGTGTTGTACTCCACCTCGTGTGTTGTACCCCACCTCTGTGTTGTACTCCACCTCGTGTGTTGTACTCCACCTCTGTGTTGTACCCCCTCGTGTGTTGTACTCACCTCGTGTGTTGTACTCACCTCGTGTGTTGTACTCCACCTCGTGTGTTGTACTCCACCTCGTGTGTTGTCACCCCCCTCATGTGTTGTACTCCACCTCGTGTGTTGTACTCCACCTCGTGTTGTACCCCACCTCGTGTGTTGTACTCCACCTCGTGTTGTACTCCCACCTCGTGTGTTGTACTCCACCTCGTGTGTTGTACTCCCACCTCGTGTGTTGTACTCCCACCTCGTGTGTTGTACTCCCCTCGTGTGTTACTCCCACCTCATGTGTTGTACTCACCTCGTGTGTTGTACTCCACCTCGTGTGTTGTACTCCACCTCATGTGTTGTACCCCCCTCATGTGTGTACTCCACCTCATGTGTTGTCTTCCATTTGTTTTGCAGGGATTAGCCCACCCGGGCACAGGTCAACAGGTCCTGGGGGTGAACAAATAAGAATAGAAAGAAATGAAAAATAGAAAAGGAAAAGGTTATACTGTGTTAATCTACCACGAAGAGCCGGAAGAAACCATGTTTTGTAAGTGACCAGATTGTATGGTATAGGCAACAGAAAGGCATTCACAATTTTGGCTGTGTGAGGAAAAAGGAGGTACTATAGGGTTATTCTGGTGTGACTGACAGCCACAGAAAGCGGTGGGCACCGCGGGCAAGAAAGTGTTACGACACGGCCTTGCTGGCGTACATTGCCCATTAAAGTACCTGTAAAAGAGAGAGAGTACAACATTGCGCGAAGAGAAAGGGAAGAAAGATTTTCAACTAAAGGAGAGTTAATAAGACGAAATGCCCTTGATTCCACCCTATCTAACAGTTGGACAGAAGAAGAACCACTCCAGATATGAGAGCAGTACTCCAAGGACGAGAATGAACTTTGTATACTTGGAGCAACTGCTCAGAGTGAAGTAGCGACAGCATCTGTAAAATATTCATGGAGGCAGCTTTAGCAATGATGAGGATGTGTGGCTTCCATGACATATTAAATGAAATGGTGAGGCCTAGCATATCTATTTTATAATTGGGACAAAGGCTGTGCCTGCAAGGTCAACGATGATTCCGTCAGGTTTCCTGGCCGCTACCAGTATTGACGCTGTGTCAGTCCTATATTGTTACGCAGTGATGCTGCGTCATCACCGAGTGACGCCCTAATGCTGCCACACAAAACACGGCGTGACGCCTCCATCTACTAGTGCTGCGTCACCCAGCTTTACCATCAACACACACCTGACGCTCTCCCCAGTTTTTCATCTACAGACACTGCCAATGTCAGTGTTGGGTCTCAAATAATTATAATTCTTAACTGTTATATGATGATCATAGGTCAGGCAATATTGACCTTAGTTATTCAACACAAAATATTTACCCTGATGTTTGTTTTGTCCAATCAGGATTAAACTGTTTATCTGATTATGTTTACACACACACACACACACACACTACTACTACCACCACCACCACCACACACTATCACCATCACTACCACCACCATCACACTACTACATTAAGGCTTCTCTCATGCTTCACCTCCGCTACTTTGATATTTCTTCCAGGTCCTGACACACTACCTTACCTTACCTTACCTTACCTTACCTTACCTTACCATCCTAACCTTACCTTGCCTTACCTTACCTTACTCCACCTTTTTACCTTACCATCCTAACCACCTTACCTTACCTTACCCACTTTACCTTACCTTACCTTACCTTCCCATCCTAACCTTACCTTACCTTACCTTACCTTACCTTACCATCCTAACCTAACCTAACTTTCTCATACTAACGGGTTTATGTCCGAAATCATAACTACTGGGACATGTTATTTGCATGATTGAATTTGCATCTGAATACACTGGCCACTTGTGTTTACGACAAGAACGAAAATGGAATGTTCTGATCAAAAGCCGAGACTCGGTGAATTTACATGACGCCTCCACCTAGTATTTCCCAGATGATCGCCTGCATAGTGTAAGGTTCTTGTGTTGTAGGGTTGTGTTGTGTAGGGGGTTGTGCTGGTTGTGGTGGGAAAGGGGTTGTGTTGTGGGGAAAGGGGTTGTGTTGTGTTGGAAGGGGTTGTGCAGAAAGGGGTTGTGTTGTGGAAGGGCATTGGGTTGTGTTGTGTTGTGATGTGGGGTTGTGTTGTGGAAGGGGTTGTGTTGGGTTGGGTAAGGGGTTGTGTTGTAGGGGGTTGTGAGGTTGTATTGTGTTGGGCAAGGGGTTGGGTTGTGAAGGGTTGTGTTGGGCTGGGTATGGGGTCAGGGTAGGGGTTGTGTTGATGTATTGTGGTTGGGCAAGGGGTTAGGTTGTGGAAGGGTTGTGTTGGGTTGGGTATGGGTTGTGTTGTGTTGGGTTGTATTGTGTTGGGCAAGGGGCTGTGTTGTGGAAGGGCTGTGCTGGGCTGGGTAAGGGTGTGGGTAGGGGGTTGTGCTGGGCTGTGTTGTGTTGGGTAAGGTAGGTTGTAAAGGGTCAGGTTGGGTTGCAAGGGTCAGGTTGTGTAGGGGTCAAGGGTTGGTGGCTGTGTTGGGCAAGGGGTCAGGTTGTGGAAGGGGTCAGGTTGTGTGTAGGGGTTGTGTTGGGTTGTGTTGTGTTGGGTAAGGGTCAGAGTGAAGGGTTGTGTTGTGTAGGGGGTTGTGCTGGGTTGTATTGTGTTGGGTATTGTGTTGTGGAAGGGTTGTGTTGTGTTGGGTAAGGGGGGTTGTGTAGGGGGTCAGGTTGAGTGTGTTGGGGTATGTGTCAGGTTGTGAAGGGGCTGTGTTGGGTTGTAGGTGGGTAAGGGTCTGGCTAGAAGGGCTGGGGTAGTAGTGTGCTGGGTTGTGTTGTGTGGTTGAAGGGGTTGTGTTGTGAAGGGCTGTGTTGGGTAGGTAGGGGGGGTTGTGCTGGGTAAGGGGTCAGGCTGTGAAGGGAGTTGGGTGCTTGTGTTGCGAAGGGGTCAGGTTGTGAAGGGCTGTGTTGCTGGGTAGGGGCTGTGTTGTGTAGGGGGTTGTGTTGGGCTGGGTAAGGGCGGTTGTGAAGGGGTTGTGTTGTGTTGTGGAAGGGGTCAGGTTGTGAAGGGGGTTGTGTGGTTGTGGGGTAAGGGTTGTGTTGTGGAAGGGGTTGTGTTGGGTTGGGCAAGGGGTCGTTGTGTAGGGTCAGTTGGGTTGTGTTGTGGGTAAGGGGTTGTGTTGTGGAAGGGTTGTGTTGGGCTGTGCTGTGTTGGGTAAGGGGTCAGGTTGTGAAGGGTTGTGTTGTGTAGGGGTTGTGTTGGGTGGTGAGCTGGCCAGGTTGTGTTGTGTTGGGAAGGGGTGGTTGTGAAGGGTCAGGGTTGTATTGTGTTGGGCAAGGGTCAGGTTGTGAAGGGAGGTTGTGTTGGGTAAGGGTTGTGAATGTTGGGTTGTGTTGTGTTGGGCAAGGGGTTGTGTTAAATGTTGTGTAGGGGGTCAGGCTGGGGCTGTGTTGTGTTGGGTAAGGGGTTGTGTTGTGTGAAGGCTGTGTTGGGTTGGGGTAAGGGGTGGTTGTGGGGGCAGGGGGTTGGGTAAGGGGTTGTGTTGTGGAAGGGTCAGGGGTTGGGTTGTGTTGTGTTGTGGAAGGGGTTGTTGTGTAGGGGGTTGTGTTGGTTGTGCTGGGTAAGGGTTGTCAGGAAGGAGGTAATGTGTTGGGTTGTGAAGGGCTGGTGTTGTGTAGGGGTTGTGCTGGGGTTGTGTTGTGTTGGGCAAGGGGTTGTGTGTGTAGGGGTTAGGTTGGGTTGTATTGTGTTGGGTAAGGGGCTGTGTTGTGAAGGGTTGTGGTTGTGAAGGTGGTAGGTTGTGTAGGGGTGTGTTGGGTGTTTGTGTTGGGTAAGGGAGGTAGGAAGGGGTTGTGTTGTGTAGGGGTTGTGTTGGTTGTAGGTTGGGAAGGGGTGGTGGAAGGGTTGTGTGGGTTGAGGGTCAGGTTGTGTAGGGGCTGTGTTGGTGTGTTGGGTGGGAGTTGTGTGTGGGAGGGGTTGTGTTGGGGGGTTGTGTTGGGTCAAGTGTTGGGTAAGGGTTGGTTGTGGAGGGGTTGTGTTGGGTTGGGCAAGGGTTGTGTTGTGGAGGGGTTGTGTTGGGTTGTATTGTGTTGGGCAAGGGGTTGTGTTGTGGAAGGGGTGTGTTGTGTAGGGTTGTGTCTGGGTTGTGTTGTGTTGGGTAAGGGGTGTGTTGTGAAGGGTTGTGTTGGGTTGTAAGGGGTTGTGTGGGTGTGGGTTGTTGGGGTATTGTGTTGGGTAAGGGGTTGTGGAAGGGTTTGTTGTGTTGGGTAAGGGGTGGGGTTGTGTGAGGGGTAGGGGTTGTGTTGTGTTGGGTAAGGGTTGTGTTGTGGAAGGGGTTGTGTTGGGTTGGGTAGGGGTTGTGTTGTGTAGGGGTTGTGTTGGGTTGTGTGTTGTGTTGTCTTCTCACTAATGGAGGAAGGAGGGGGACAGAGGCATTTGCCAAGTGGGTCGGCAGGACTGGCCAACCTTAAACTAACCTACAACATATTCAAACTACCTAACCTGACCTCAAATATATCATCTAACCTACTATTATCATCTTACCTAACCTAACCTTAAATAAACTAATCTAACCTCTCAACCTAACTTAACATAACATAGAAACTATATAAATCTTACCTAACCTAACTCAGACTTAACCCTACCTATCCTTAAACTACATAATCTACACCTAACCTAACCTAACTTCATAACCCTAACCCCTACCTCAACCTTAAGCTAACATAATCTAACCTAACTCCAAACTTAACCTAACTTCTTCTAACATGACACAACATAATCTAACCTTCTTTATGACTTTCTAACTCTAACCAACTTCAACTTTAACTACAACATCTTAACCTCTCCTATTTCATATGCAACTAACCTTCTAACCTTTGCTTCTTCTAACCTAACCTAACCTACATCCAAACGTAACGCCACATAACATAATTTAACCTTATTTTTCCCCCCTATAAATTACATCAGGTTTATCAGGGTTTAGTCACCTCACTGTCACGGCTCAGCACCGGACAGAGCGTATCATTTTAACTCCCGGGATAAGTCAGAGATAACGGTGCCAATGTTGGGGGCTGAGGGGCTGATTTTCCTAGCTAATAACAGGGGACTGCAGAGGACTGTGATCTTCATAGGTAACAGGACAAGAGGGGACTGAATTTCATAGGTAACAGAATATAAAGGGGCTGTGGGGGGCTGATCTACACAGCTTAAAGGACTGAAGGGGACTGATTTACATAGCTAAGGAAGAGGACTGTGGGGGGCTGATCTACACAGCTTAAAGGACTGAAGGGGACTGATTTACATAGCTAAGAAAGAGAACTGTGGGGGGCTGATCTTCGCTAATAGAGCTAATCTTGTTTGACCTATCCTAACCTGCGTAGTCTAACCAAACTATCCTAATCTAACAACTAGCCTAACTTAATTTAACCTTACATAACTGATCTAGTCTAAATCTTACCTAAACTGGTCTAAAGTAACTATCCTAACGTAATTTAACCTAACTTAACGAGCTTTAACTTAACCTAACCTCTCCCTTTACTCAGGTAATCATAGGGTGTTTCATTATCAGCTATAACAAGTTAAGCTAATCTTTGCGTCATCAATCCCCCCCCCCGTTTTAGCTTTCCTTCATTTATTAACTCTACGCTAAGTTCTGAAATATTAGGTCGAAATACTATTGGGTGTTTCAGTACTGCAGGTTGTGGCCATCTTGATTTACTGCAGGTTGTGGCCATCTTGATTTACTGCAGGTTGTGGCCATCTTGATTTACTGCAGGTTGTGGCCATCTTGATTTACTGCAGGTTGTGGCCATCTTAAAGTAATGCAGGTTGTGGCCATCTTTACTATAGGTTGTGGCCATTTGACTTACCAGGTTGTGGCCATCTTGACTTACTCAGGTTGTGGCCATCTTGACTTACTGCAGGTTGTGGCCATCTTGACTTACTGCAGGTTGTGGCCATCTTTAAGTAATGCAGGTTGTGGCCATCTTTACTACAGGTTGTGGCCATCTAATAGTCAAAAGTCCTTAATCTGAAAGTGGTTTTTATTTATTTTTTTTACAAGGGAACACTAAACTCACCCCTCCTGACTTAACCCAAACTGTAAAGTCATGTAACAATATCCTTAACAGCTGTTGGGGAGAGGTTGTTGTACTTATGATGTGAAGCAGTGACACCCCCTACCTCTCACCCCCCTCCCCTCACACCCCTCCCCTCACCCCCCACCTCTCACACCCCTCCCCTCACCTGACACCCATCCAACCCATCCCTCCACCCTCCATCCCCTCACCCCCTCCCTCACCCACCACCTCACACACCCCTCCCTCACCCCCCTCCCCCCCTCACCCCCCTCACCCCCTCATCACCCCTCACCCATGATTATTATGTGAGATACTGTAATAATTTGGTCTCTGTTATGGCGAGTTAGTCATTGTACTCCAAGGGGCTAGGTTGTACTCGAGAGGCTACGTCGTACTCGAGAGGCTAAGTCGTACTCAAGGGCTTAAGTGATCGTACTACAATGGGTTAAGTGTATGTGTGAAAAGAAATTGTGTAAGTATGTGTGTGTGTGTGTGTGCATATATGAGGCTATGTGTTGTGCGTGCGTATCAGCATGCTCGCCTCGCAAGCAAGTGGACCCGGGTTCGATCCCTGGGCAGGGTGAAACTATGGGCAAGTTTCTTTACGCCATTTGCCTCTGTCTACCCAACAGTGATTGGGGACCTGGATGTTAATAGATTTACGGATGTATTCCAGGATAATGGTTAGCCAGTGCAATTAACTAGTTGTCCGGTCTTCTCGGACTATTCCTTGACACTGGGTCATGCAGTTCGTTAACGTAGGGTGTGGTTGTTGTGATGGCGACAGCTTCTACACTTTAAACAATGGGTCATGCAGCTCGTTAATTCAGGGTGTGGTTGTTGTGTTGGCGACAGCTTCTACACTTTAAACAAATTCACGCCTAGGTGTCCCTTGGGCCGGCCATCCTCGTTACACAAGGGGCAACCATTGTGTGTGTGTGCGTCATCACAAAGGAAAAGAGTGATGTTAAAATTTATGGTCGTGATTCATAAACCTTTATGGCTCATTACACTGAACGATAGATGGGGAAAAGCCGAAAGGACAGGACGAAAAGTGACGAAGCGATAATACGCATCAAGTTAAGGCAAAGTGTTAGTACATTTTCAAGGGACAGATTCTCGTTGATTCTTAAGTCAGGTATTGCATCTTTAAATTCTTCTCTACGATGATTTAATCGCTGAGTACGATGACTTAACCCCTTGAGTACGATGACTTAACCCCTTGAGTACGATGACTTAACCCCTTGAGTACGATGACTTAACCCCTTGAGTACGATGACTTAACCCCTTGAGGATGATGATTTAACCCCTTGAGGACGATGATTTAACCCCTTGAGTACGATGACTTAACCTTTTAAGTATGATGATTTAACCCCTTGAGTACGATGACTTAACCTTCTAGGTATGATGATTTAACCCCTTGAGGACGATGGGTTTGGTGTCAGAGCCTAAGCGAGTCAGAAGTTGTATACTTTCTTCATATATCTGAAGAAAAAAGTAAAGCATTATTTCAACCTAACCTAACCTAACCTAACCTAACCTAACCTAACACAAAATTAAAATCCTAAAATTCGCTGGATGACCGAAACGATAATAATAATAATAATAATAATAATAATAATAATAATAATAATAATAATATAACACCCCATGAGAATCTATTTTGGTTTCTAAGTGATGAAGACAGTTATCTGTTCTCTCACAGCTTTACTTTGGAGGGAAAAAAACTTGGTAACTTTTGGAGAATTTAATTTAGTACCTCAGTTTAAGGGGGGAGGGAGGGTAAGGCTCCTCTGACATCACCAGTTTCAGGGAGAATTTTCACTTAGGGGGGGGGGGGTGTTGAAGGAAAAACTCTGAAAAATGGAAAAAAAAATGGAAAATCCGGCTGTGGGTTTCTCGTGGGTCTCGCCTCTTCCTCGTCTCGTATTCCACACCGAGACACACAGCTCAAAACACCGAAAACCAATTTCCATCAAATCCTTCGTCACAGATTTACCGGTTATCTGAAATTCAATCCAGTCAAGTTGCTGTATCTTAGCCGAAAGCAATTGTATAAAGGGGGGAACTCATGAATGTTTATTGATACTGGTGAGAGAGAGAGAGAGAGAGAGAGAGAGATATTATTTCATGCTTCAGTTCAAGTGATCACACTACACAATACTTACCTCCACTTGCATCACCCTACACCCCCGTACTGCCATCACCTAGACACTGACATCCTACTCCCACCTCACCTACCTTCCCCCCTCACACACACACTTACCTTTCCCACCCTCACCTACCTTTCCCACCTCCACCTACCTTTCCCACCCTCACCCTACCTTTCCCACCTCACCTACCTTTCCCCACCCTCACCTACCTTTCCCACCCTCACCTGCACTTTCCCACCCTCTCCTACCTTTCCCACCCCTCCACCTACCTTTCCCCACCCTCACCTACCTTTCCCACCCCTCACCTACCTTTCCCACCCTCACCTACCTTTCCCACCCTCACCTACCTTTCCCACCCTCTCCTACCTTTCCCACCCTCTCCTCCCCGGGGCGAGGAAGGATATCGATGGACCACGTACAGGCCAACCAATCCTATTCTCAAATCCTGTTGGCGCTTAATGAAATCTGAGTCCAATTCGGAATTCAATCCTCTTTGGCTGAGAAAAAAGGGATGGAAGACCTTATTGGATCCAGAGTCCCGCCTGTACACCCACTGTCAACATTACTCTTTCGTTATGAGCCTCTCTCTCTCTCTCTCTCTCTCCTCTCTCTCTCTCTCTCTCTCTCTCTCTCTCTCTCTCTCTCTCTCTCTCTCTCTCTCTCTCTCTCTCTCTTCTCTCTCTCTCTCTCTCTCTCTCTCTCTCTCTCTCTCTCTCTCTGTGTTTAGTTGTTTCGTAAAAATATTGGATTAAGTTATGGTCCTGTTGGTTTTGTTTGGTATGCGTGGAGCTGTGTATGCCCTAAAGTCACTTGCTTGGCCTGCGCACATACACACAGACAGGCAGACAAGCTACACACATGCAGGCACACACACACACACACACACACACACACACACACACACACACACACACACACACACACACACACACACACACATAC
>NW_024733367.1:20000-33652 GCF_018991925.1 Homarus americanus
AAACACGATGACTGTTGATGAGTTAGGTGAATCTATAACACGGAAATAAACTCTCCTTGTGTCAGGGTGCCATAAACACGCGAGCCATCATATTACTGCGAAAATGGAATGATTTCATGCCATTAACAGAGCGTTTACTATTGCCTTATTGTGTAGATTTTTCCCACCAACTGAAGATTCTTGCCTATTGGGACGAATTAAGAGCGCACCTTTTCAAGCCAAGCTGGGCCGAACCGAGCACACGCCATCGTCAGGACACCAACACAACAATAGTATCCAAATGACTACACCACCACCACCACCATCGACACGTCTCTTACAAAGAGTGACCACATTTAAACATCAACACGAGTCATGGGGTGTTAACATATATTACGTGTTGATAATAATTTAAGGAATTGTATTTCCCCGGTGGTGTCCGAGGCCGGGAACTTCCGCTACATGTTTATCGTGGCTGAACCGTACCGTATATAAGGCCGCTGGCTCACGTTGGTCCTCACTTGCCTGACAATGACAACTAAAGGTTGCACACTGATCCAGCTGGCTGTGGTAGCCACCTGTTGCCAGCTGCTACTGCTGCTACAACCAGCTGCGGCTACTGCCTGCCACCACGAGATTCACACAGCGGCATTCAATACACAAATGTGGGAGAGGTAGAACTGCGCCACCTGAGGTGTGTGTCGTGTGGAGGTTGTGGGTCAGGAGAAGTATGTGACCAGTTGGTGCAGAAGGTGGAAGACATAGACGGCCAACTCCATCATTGGGACAGAGGCTGTGCCTGCAAGGTCAACGATGATCCCGTCAGGCTTGTTGACGCTGTCTCAGTCCTACATTGTGACGTCCTGATGCTGCGTCACAACCCACAACGTGACAATGCTGAAGCGTCACACAGGTTCAGCGTGACGTCCTGATGCTGCGTCACAACCCACAACGTGACAATGCTGAAGCGTCACACAGGTTCAGCGTGACGTCCTGATGCTGCGTCACAACCCACAACGTGACAATGCTGAAGCGTCACACAGGTTCAGCGTGACGCCCTGATGCTGCGTCACCATCACGCTACGTTTTACAAAAGTATTTCTTCTGTTCTGACAATAACATTTGTCCAAGAGTGTTTATATTAATGTTTGTTCTTATTGTAAGGAACTACACTGAATAAAGTTATACTGAACTGTAGTAATATTGGTTTCCTCTCTGGTGAAGAAACAGACCTCATCAACGGTGAGTTTTATCATGGATGGTTGTAGTCGACCATAAGAGTGATGGTGGTAGGAATGATGGGGATGGTGGTAGGAATGATGGGGATGGTGGTAGGAATGATGGGGATGGTGGTAGGAATGATGGGGATGGTGGTAGGAATGATGGGGATGGTGGTAGGAATGATGGGGATGGTGGTAGGAATGATGGGGATGGTGGTAGAAATGATGGGGATGGTGGTAGGAATGATGGGGATGGGGGTAGGAATGATGGGGATGGTGGTGGTCATGGTGGTAGGACTGATGTTGATGGTAGGAGTAATGGTAATGCTAGGACTGATGGTGATGGTAGGAATTGTGGTCATGGTAATAGGACTGATGGTGATGGTAGGAGTAATGGTAATGCTAGGACTGATGGTGATGGTGGTAAGAATGATGATGATGATGGTGCTGGTGGTACGTAAAGTCGGAGGCTCATGGAATTGGAGGAGATATTCTAAAATGGTGCGTGGTTACAGGACAGGAAACAGCGAGTGAGCATTAACGGCAGTAAACCCGATTGGGCTACCGTCACTAGTGGAGTACCCCAAGGCTGAGTACTTGGACCATAGATATCGGCATAGACAGCAACAATAGTAAATTTGCTGATGACACTAAAATAGGGCGTGTAATTAAGTCTGGCGTTGACTCCACAAAACTATAGGAAGATCTATGCGAATTTTTCGCATGATCTGAAAAATGGCAGATGAAATTTTATGTAGACAAATGTAAAGTACTTACACAAATCTAGGATATGTAAATAGAGAAACCAGATATCAGATGAACAACGATGTTATAGAGGAATCCGACTGTGGGAAAGATTTCGGAGTAATGATAAGTAGGAATCTTAAACCAAGACAATAATGTGTATTTGCTCGTAACAAGGCTAATAAAGTACTTGGGTTGATACAAAGGAGTGTTAGTTACAAGACTAGCGAGGTCATCCTAAAACTATATCATACGCTTGTGAGACCACACTTGATTACGCAATTCAGTTCTGTTCACCGTACTGCAGAATGGATATAGAATCCCTAGAAAGAATTCAGAGGAGAATGACAAGACTAATCCCGGGCATTAGGAACCTTGAGTACAGAGACAGGTTGAAGCATCTTAATTTGCACTCCCTCGAGAGACGTAGAGTGAGGGGCGATGGTTTTAGATTTAGACAAATTTAGATTTAGGCGCGAGATAGGTAAACATTGGTTTGGAAATAGAGTAGTGGATGAGTGGAACAAGTTACCAATTATCATCATTAACTCGAATACGCTGGATAGCTTCAAACATAGGTTGGATGGATATATGAGCAATAGGGGTTGGGTGTAAACGGGACTGCCCAGTATGGGCCAATAGGCCCACTGCAGTTTCCTCCATTCTTATGTTCTTATTTGGTCGAGTTTTACGATGTGTATATTTATATAGCTGAGTTTTACCATGTGTGTATTTATAGAGCATAGTTTCAGTAATAGATTGATATACGTAGATGAACGCTTTTAATATTACGTGAAGGATTGTGCCAGTAATACCAACTCAAAAGCGACGGCAGTGGTTGAGGGACTGTCAGGGTGGCGGCGTGTGGGAAGATTGGCAACTCTGTTTCAACACCGGGATGATAAATGGCGCTGCTCGAATATGACCATTAATGTTCCTCTTGTTGAAATCTGGGCGTGAGGCGGCATGGTGTGTGAGGGCCATAATCTGGCCGCCTCAGTACGCGATCAACGCCCTTACCGGGTATGTTGATTGACTATATTATGACCAAAACTATTTCATACACCGCCTCGGGGGCAATCTATCACACACTAGACATTCCATAATTGAAATCAAACAGTTTTGAAAATTTTTATGGCAATCATCACTCTGGAAATTAGCAAGAGGTACAGAGGGCGACTTACTGTAGAGGATGGAGAACGCGTCCACATATTTCATTACAAATTTCCAGGTGACATTACATCAATCACGGGGAAGCGACCCGAGATTCCTACCTTACCCCGCTCCGCCTCGCCCCGCCCCGCCTCCCCCTACCCCCCTCCCCACTTTAGTTGGATGGTACAATTTAATATTAAGCTACGAATAATTTACAGTTGACAGGTTCAAGATCAATTAACTCTTTTGCCGATGTAAAAATTATTGTAGCGTGAAATCACAGGGAAAATCCACTAAATATGTTGTGATGTAGATTCTAGCTCGGAACACGCACACACACACACACACACACACACACACACACACACACACACACACACACACACACACACACAGCTGCAGCATCCGTTACCACCTTGTCTCCTTACCTGACAACCACCCAGCCCTCTTCCTCCTCCTCACAGCCTCCCAATCCCCATCTCTCCTCCTCCTCCTCCTCCTCCTCCTCCTCCTCCTCCTCCTCCCACCTCCTCACCTCCACCTCCACCCTACCCACCTCCACCTCCACCTCCTCCTCCTCCTCCTCCTCCTCCTCCTCCTCCTCCTCCTCCTCCTCCTCCTCCTCCTCCCTCCCTCCCTCTTCCTCTCCTCCTCCTCCTCCTCCTCCCGTTACCATTCTACTTTAAAAACAAAATGAATAATTTACTTTCCTTACTTAAAACAAAACAAAAAATGTAGTTACTTATTGTAATCAGGTGTCTAGATGCGCTACTAACGCTGTGGGATCAATTTTGGGGAAGGACCCAGCATAGTATTGTGTTTGGCTGGCTGGCTAACTGGCTCGGCTGACTGGTTGGCTAGGCTGGCTGGCTAGGCTGACTGGCTGGCTGACTGGCTGGCTGGCTAGGCTGGCTGGCTCGGCTGACTGGTTGGCTAGGCTGACTCGTTGGCTGGTTGGTTGTCTTGGCTAACTGGCTTGGCTGGCTAACTGACTGGGCTGACTGGATTGACTGGCTTGTATCCATTACCGTGTTCATTAACGATTGTATCTGTTTTATCAGGGACAGTTACCGCGCTAACTGGTTCTATTTCTCGTTAACGAGCACCGAGGCTGTTAAGGGGGATGTTGTTGTGCTAGTTGGCTCCATAGAAACACCTAAATGAACTGGAACGGTGTGGAAGGTAGGTTTGGTTTGGTTAGGTTTAGTTAGGTTAAGTTAAGTTAGGATTGATTTGGTTTGGTTGGGTTAGGTTAGGTTAGGTTAAGTTAGGATTGATTTGGTTTGGTTAGGTTAGGTTAGATTAAGTTAGGATTGATTTGGTTAGCTTAGGTTGGGTTAGGATTGATTTGGTTTTGGTTAGGTTATGGTTAGATTAAATGAGGGTGAGGTAAGATTAGGTTAGCTGAGATAGGTTAGGTATGGTTACTTTAGGTGATGTTAACTAAGGTTAATCGAAGTTAGGTGAGGTGATGCACGGTTAAGTTAGGCGAGGTGAGGCAAGGTTAGGTTTAGTGAGGTGAAGCAAGGTGAAGTGAAGTTAGGTTCGATTGCCCCTTACCGTCCTGGAATGTTGTGTTATGTAAACATGCATCAGATGCCGTTGGGGCCGAGTCCAAATACTGCTGTTAGTGTTATTATTGTGATGCTCTCCTGTGACGGTGAGGGGAGGACTAGAACACAGGATCAACTGACCTCTGGGCGTGAGGGGAAGATAGAAGAAAAAAAAACACATGGAAATAAGAAAACCAAAGATAAAACAAGGAGGTGGGAGATAATGGAACACAAAGGAGAAGGAAGAATAAACAAGGATAGGGATAATAGTCTAACCACTAATAAACTATCCTTACTAATTTACTATCCCCCTTTTAAGGACATGCAATGCTCAAATCACTTCAGGAATGATTCTCTTAAAGGTAATTGTCAAACTCTGAAAAAATTGGTCGCGATTTCACTTGTCATTGGTTGAGATTTACGAATATTTCCCAATAATAATAATATGGCGTCTTTTGTTTACATGAGGGGATGGCTCGTGAAGCATCAAGAGTATTAAGTTGTGAGGTAATGTTATGGAGCGAGAGAGAGAGAGAGAGAGATGCTGATGTGAGGTGTGTGTGAGAGAGAATGCTAGTGAGAGACGTATTAGAGGGAGTATATCACCAACAGTCAGAATTGCACACATCCTAACACAGTTCAGGAGGCCCCCGCCGGCCATAGTTAACTACCTCCTCTCACCTCATGACTGGATGACATTCTTTAACAGCAGAGGAAAGATTATCGTCTCTCACCTAACATATTATTATTCACTAGATTCATCATGTGAAGGCGTCATACATCGGTACAAGGCGTCATACATCGGTACAAGGCGTCATACATCGATACAAGGCGTCATACATCGGCAAGGCGTCATACATCGGTACAAGGCGTCATACATCGATACAAGGCGTCATACATCGGTACAAGGCGTCATACATCGGTACAGGCGTCATACATCGATACAAGGCGTCATGCATCGATACAAGGCGTCATACATCGATACAAGGCGTCATACATCGATACAAGGCGTCATACGCTCGATACAAGGCGTCATACATCGATACAAGGGGTCATACATCGATACAAGGCGTCATACATCGATACAAGGCGTCATACATCGATACAAGGCGTCATACATCGATACAAGGTCGTCATGATAAGGCGTCATACATCGATACGGCGTCATACATCGATACAAGGCGTCATACATCGGTACAAGGCGTCATCATCGATACAAGGCGTCATACATCGTTGAGCGTCATACATCGATACAAGGCGTCATACATCGATACAAGGCGTCATACATCGATACAAGGCGTCATACATCGATACAAGGCGTCATACATTGATACAAGGCGTCATACATCGATACAAGGCGTCATACACGATACAGGGCGTCATACATCGATACAAGGCGTCATACATCGATACAAAGGCATCATACATCGATACAAGGCGTCATACATCGATACAAGGCATCATACATCGATACAAGGCGTCATACATCGATACAAGGCGTCATACATCGATACAAGGCGTCATACATCGATACAAGGCATCATACATCGATACAAGGCGTCATACATCGATACAAGGCGTCATACATCGATACAAGGCGTCGCCACATCGATACAAGGCATCATACATCGATACAAGGCGTCGTACATCGATACAAGGCGTCATACATCGATACAAGGCGTCATACATCATTACAAGGCGTCATACATCGATACAAGGCGTCATACATCGATACAAGGCGTCATACATCGATACAAGGCGTCATACATCGATACAAGGCGTCATACATCGATACAAGGCGTCATACATCGATACAGGCGTCGCCACATCGATACAAGGCGTCATACATTGATACAAGGCGTCGCACATCGATACAAGGCGTCATACATCGTTACAAGGCGTATACATCGATACAAGACGTCGCCATCGATACAAGGCGTCATACATCGATACAAGGCGTCGCACATCGGTACAAGGCGTCATACATGTACAAGGCGTCATACATGATTCAAGGCGTCATACATCGATACAAGGCGTCATACATCGATACAAGGCGTCATACATCGATACAAGGCGTCATACATCGATACAAGGCATCATACATCGGTACAAGGCGTCATACATCGATACAAGGCGTCATACATCGATACAAGGCGTCATACATCGATACAAGGCGTCATACATCGATACAAGGCGTCATACATCGATACAAGGCGTCATACATCGATACAAGGCGTCATACATCGATACAAGGCGTCATACATCGATACAAGGCGTCATACATCGATACAAGCCGTCCATTCTGCTGCTTCTCACATACGTCGTGGCTCAGGTTTTGGATAAGTGTTTGATTATAGTGTACAGTGGGGGTCAGGCAGGTGGTGAGGGAATACATGCAGTGGTAAATAATGGATTAAGCTTACTCCTTTATAACCCCTGAGGTGTTTAATGTTAATTATCTCTCTCTCTCTCTCTCTCTCTCTCTCTCTCTCACTCACTCTTCTTTCTTCTCTCTCTCTCTCTCTCATTTTAAAGGGGGTTCAATACCCCATATACGCCTACCCACCTGCACAGTACAGTAGACCAGAGTTGAGGCATTGAAGATATATATATATATTCGGCCAGGGGTGTGTGGTGTTCCTCATATCTTCTCCAAGTTGTTCTTGACCTTACATCTGAGGTGGCACAAAACCCTCTTCCCCCACCCCCCCCCATTCCCTTCCCTGCTTGCCCCTTCCCTTCCTTCCCCTCTACCCCCACTGCCCTTCCTCCCTCCCCTTCTCCCTACCCTTCCCCTGCCTTTACCCTCATCCTCTCAGCCTCCCATCCCTCCTTCCCACTTTCCCTGCCTTACTCCTCATCCCTCAGCCCCCTCCCTCCCTCTCCCCACCATATTAATTTTACAATCTTACGGACAGTCAACCTTATAAATATTCTTTGGTGTAACTGGACACAAAAAACAATGCTCTTTCCTCACTACATTTTCTTTCTAGTTTAACTTGACTAAAAAATTATTATTTATCAGAAAACATTAAAAAAAAATTCTGATGTAACAAAATTCGTGATATTTTCTTTCTGGTGTAATTAAGCTAAAATATTCTTGGGATTAATGTTTAACGGAATGACATTTTTATTTTATTTTTATTTATTTTATTTTTTTTTCATCCCGAAGATTTATTGACTTTTGGATCCGAAAGGCAAGAGGAAGAGGAGAAAGTGAGGGATTTTGATGGAGTGAGCGAGTGATAGGAGGGAGAGAGAGAGGGAGGGAGAAGAGAGAGGAAAAGGAGAAATAATGAGAGAAAAGATAGGGAGGAGAGAGAGAGAGAGAGAGAGAGAGAGAGAGATAAATCTAGCTTAAAATCAAGGAGAGAGAGAGAAAAACGACATCGGAGAAAAAAAAGTGTGTAAAAAAAGAGAGAGAGAGAGAGAGAGAAAATAAATAACCTGTAGTATGTGTGTGAGAGATAGCGAGAGGGAGGGAGAAGTGGCGGCAGGGAGGTGAGAGGCCCACTCGTCCACACACTCCCACTCAGGCATACACACTTCGCCCTGAATAAGTCAGAATGGAAAGGGAGTTTTGTCTGAATTAAACTCCCTGAGACTTTTAGGTTCTGACTCTGGACTAAGTTAGTGGAACTTTCCTTCAGTTTTCTATGAGTTTGGGTTTTTTGTATCGGATATTCCTTGTGTGTGTCGGTGAGGGGGGGGGATGTGTGTGTGTGTGTGTGAATGAGAGGGAGAATGTGTGTGTGACAGAAAGGAGTGTGTGTGTGTGTGTGTGTGTGTGTGTGAATGAGGGAGGGAGAGAAAGGAAGAATATGTGTGTGCGTGTGTGAAATGAGAGGGAGAATGTGTGTGTGTGTGTGTGTGTGTGTGTGTGTGTGTGTGTGTGTGTGGGAGGGAAGGAGAGAGAGAGAGGAGAGAGAATTTGTGAGGAGAGGAGAACGAGGGAGGGAGAGAACGTCTGTGAGGGAAGGAGAGAGAGAGAGAGAGAGAGAGAATCTAGGAGGAGAGAGAATGAGGGAGGGAGAGAGAACGTCTGTGAGGGAGAGAGAGGAGAGAGAGAGAGGAGAGAGAGAGAGCCCCAACTCATCAGCCTGGACCCACACACACACACACACACACACACACACACACACACACAGGTTCTTTTCGTATTTTCTCGTAGAGTTTCGTTCATTTGTCTCAATAATAATGCTCAGGTGTCTTATTATCATCGGGGTGTTTTGTTCCCTGTCTTGTTATGTCTAAATGTTTCATCCTTGTCTTCTATTGTTTTCGTGTATTTGTGTTTTCTTTTGTTTTATTGTCTTTTATTTCATTGTTTAAATGTCTGTCTGTCTGTCTGATTGGCTTTGTGTCTTTGTTCTCGTGTCTAACTGTTTGTCATTAGTGTTTGTTTGTTTGATATGTTTTTGTAATTAACTTTAACTTATGTCTGAATGTTTGTCTGTGTTTGTCAAGGCTGTGTGTGTGTGTGTGTGTGTGTGTGTGTGTGTGTGTGTGTGTGTGTGTAAGGGTGAGAGTTCGTCTTTTCACCCTCACCGCTGGCAGCCGTGTACCTGAACAAGATAAGATATGAACTATGCTTGTTCATCCTTCCATTTTATCTCTGCTTCCCAATGGTCTTATCAGCAGGAAAAAACGTTCATGTTATCAAGCAGTTTGTCCCAATGGTCTTATCAGCAGGGAAAAACGTTCATGTTATCAAGCAGTTTGTTCCAATGGTCTTATCAGCAGGAGAAAACGTTCATGTTATCAAGCAGTTTGTTCCAATGGTCTTATCAGCAGGAAAAAACGTTCATGTTATCAAGCAGTTTGTTCCAATGGTCTTATCAGCAGGAAAAAACGTTCATGTTATCAAGCAGTTTGTCCCAATGGTCTTATCAGCAGGGAAAAACGTTCATGTTATCAAGCAGTTTGTTCCAATGGTCTTATCAGCAGGAAAAAACGTTCATGTTATCAAGCAGTTTGTCCCAATGGTTTTATAAGCACGGAAAAAACGTTGATGTACCAAGCAGTTTGTCCCAATGGTCTTATCAGCAGGAGAAAAACGTTCAATTGATAAGCCGTTTGTCCAGTTTAGATGGTACCTGATACCACTGCCTAGAGTGGTATCGTGGTAAACCTGTACACCATCAGAACAGAATGTTAGATGAGGAGGGAAGGAAGAGGAAGAGAGGTTGGAGAAGAAAATATGGAATGGGAATGAAGAAAAATGAAATTAAGAAAGGGAAGAAAGAGGAAGTGAAGGTTGGAGAAGAAAATATGGAATGGGAATGAAGAAAAATGAAATTAAGAAAGGGAAGAAAGAGGAAGTGAAGGTTGGAGAAGAACATATGGAATGGGAATGAAGAAAAATGAAATTAAGAAAAGGAAGGAAGAGGAAGAGAGGTTGGAGAAGAAAATATGGAATGGGAATGAAGAAAAATGAAAATAAGAAAGAGGAAGTGAAGGTTGGAGAAGAAAATATGGAATGGGAATGAAGAAAAATGAAATTAAGAAAGGAAGAAAGAGGAAGTGAAGGTTGGAGAAGAAAATATGGAATGGGAATGAAGAAAAATGAAATTAAGAAAAGGAAGAAAGAGGAAGACAGGTTGGAGAAGAAAATATGGAATGGGAATGAAGAAAAATAAAAATAAGAAAGGAAAGAAAGAGGAAGAGAGGTTGGAGAAGAAAATATGGAATGGGAATGAAGAAAAGTGAAATTAAGAAAAGGAAGAAAGAGGAAGTGAAGGTTGGAGAAGAAAATATGGAATGGGAATGAAGAAAAATGAAAATAAGAAAGGAAAGAAAAAGCCAGAAGGAAGAAAAACAAAGAGAACGTTGGAGATGGAAAACAAATGGGAATGAAAACAACACGAAGAGGATTTTGTCATAATTTTCTTCAATCCTCGCAGCAGAAAGTTTGACCCAGAAAAATATTGAACACCAGGCAGCCAAACTGTGGTCCAGGTCTTTAGTGTATGATGCTGTCCAAGGGTAGTGTTGCTGGTTGGTGTTCAGGCCTTTTTGTCTTCGATTCCTACATCTGTAACCTAACCTAACCTACTTTGACCTATCCTCTTAACACAGAATGACCTAACCTAACCTACTTTGACCTATCCTCTTAACACAGAATGACCTAACCTAACCTCTTAACACAGAATGACCTAACCTATCCTCTTAACACAGAATGACCTAACCTATCCTCTTAACACAGAATGACCTAACCTATCCTCTTAACACAGTATGACCTAACCTATCCTCTTAACACAGAATGACCTAACCTATCCTCTTAACACAGTATGACCTAACCTATCCTCTTAACATAGAATGACCTAACCTATCCTCTTAACAGAGAATGACCTAACCTATCCTCTTAACACAGAATGACCTAACCTATCCTCTTAACACAGAATGACCTAACCTATCCTCATCACAAAGGACCCAATCCCAATTCCTCTTAACAGTTAAGAATGACCCCAACCCATCCCTCTTAACACAGTATGACCTAACCTATCCTCTTAACACAGAATGACCTAACCTATCCTCTTAACACAGTATGACCTAACCTATCCTCTTAACATAGAATGACCTAACCTATCCTCTTAACACAGAATGACCTAATCTATCCTCTTAACATAGAATGACCTAACCTATCCTCTTAACACAGAATGACCTAACCTATCCTCTTAACATAGAATGACCTAACCTATCCTCTTAACATAGAATGACCTAACCTATCCTCTTAACACAGAATGACCTAACCTATCCTCTTAACACAGAATGACCTAACCTATCCTCTTAACACAGTATGACCTAACCTAACCTACTTTAACCTATCCTCTTAACACAGAATGACCTAATCTAACCTACTTTAACCTATCCTCTTAACACAGTATGACCTAACCTAACCTACTTTAACCTATCCTCTTAACACAGAATGACCTAACCTAACCTACTTTAACCTATCCTCTTAACACAGAATGACCTAACCTAACCTACTTTAACCTATCCTCTTAACACAGAATGACCTAACCTAGCCTACTTTAACCTATCCTCTTAACACAGTATGACCTAACCTAACCTACTTTAACCTATCCTCTTAACACAGAATAACCTAAACTAAGGAAGTAAATTAACGTAATACTCCTTGAGGCCGTGGATCCAAGGCTGCCACTACTCGTGAAGGCAGGCAGCGTTTACCCCACCAGCAGTAAATGTGTTAGTGTTCTCCAGGGAGCTTTAGAGAAGGTGTGGTCACTGATCGAAACAATGGTCTTGGTGTCCGTAGAGTTTATTGTTTGGTGTCCGTAGAGTTTATTGTTTGGTGTCCGTAGAGTTTATTGTTTGGTGTCCGTAGAGTTTATTGTTTGGTGTCCGTAGAGTTTATTGTTTGGTGTCCGTAGAGTTTATTGTTTGGTGTCCGTAGAGTTTATTGTTTGCGTCTGTAGAGTTTATTGTTTGGTGTCCGTAGAGTTTATTGCTTGGTGTCCGTAGAGTTTATTGTTTGGTGTCCGTAGAGTTTATTGTTTGGTGTCCGTAGAGTTTATTGTTTGGTGTCCGTAGAGTTTATTGTTTGGTGTCCGTAGAGTTTATTGTTTGGTGTCCGTAGAGTTTTTTTGTGTCCGTAGAGTTTACTGTTTGGTGTCCGTAGAGTTTATTGTTTGGTGTCCGTAGAGTTTGTTTTGGTCCTTAGAGTTTTTGTGTCCGTAGAGTTTATTGTTCTGTCCGTAGAGTTTACTGTTTTAGGAGTGACTGAGGCCGCAGAATGATTTACAATATGACAAAGTTAATAAAAAAACAACAACAGAAATGGTGAAACAATAGTGGTTGATCTGCCCTTAGAGATGTGTGTGGGTGTGTGGAGAGAGAGAGAGAGAGAGAGAGAGAGAGAGAGAGAGAGAGAGAGAGAGAGAGAGAGAGAAAATAACAATTAAAGAGAGATTTTGTTTTTTTGTGTGTGTGTTTTTGTGTGTATCTATGTATGTATTTATATATGTATGTACGACTCTCTCCTGTCTTGAGTGTTAGTCTGACACACACAAACCTCATGGAGTGAGAGAGTGCGTAGAGGTGAGTGTGTGTGGGGGAGGCTGGAGGAGGTGGGGAGAGCTGGAGGAGTGGGGAGGCTGAGGAGTGGGGGAGGCTGAGAGTGTGGGGAGGCTGAGGAGTGGGGAGGCTGAGTGGGGGAGGCTGGAGTGAGTGTGGGGAGGCTGAGTGAGTGGGGGAGGCTGAGTGAGCGTGGGAGGCTGAGTGAGCGTGGGGAGGCTGAGTGAGTGGGGAGGCTGGGGGAGGCTGAGGTGGGAGGCTGAGTGAGTGTGGGGAGAGGCTGAGTAACAATACTAATAACATAACTTTTATACACAATTCGCTGCCCTGAAAGTCGACTCAATAACCTACCATTATATACATTACAATATCATTTTGCTTTGAGGAATAAACATAAATATTGTGTGATAACTCAGCTTGACCATGAATCTGGGGCGTAAAATGGCATGCTTTGATTGTTCTCGTCACTAGTTGAAAGGTCACTAGGGAGTTGCATGTTATTACGGTGGAATTCCATCAAGTATCTTTTAATTAGAAAAATATTCCTGCTAGTGTCAGTAAAATTGTGTATACTTAAATACTACGATCACACACACACACACACACACACACACACACACACACACACCCACACACACACACACACACACACACATAGCATAATATCATATCACCTGGAAAAAAATTAATCTCACTTGTTGGAGATATAGTGTGTGTGTGTGTGTGTGTGTGTGTGTGTGAAGCAGGGAACTCTGGCCTGAAGAGGATTAGTATAGAAGCAATATATATATGACGTTTTTTGATACCTAAGGATTAAATGTGGTATAGAGAGTAAGATAAAGAATCAGTTTAAGACCGACATATATGAGGTGATCGACTTATAGAGAGGAACAGGAAAGACTAACATGCTTCAAACGCCAAAGGAAACGAACTTTGGGGCCTTGTGGAAAAAGGTAGGGGAGGG
>NW_024733368.1:0-26303 GCF_018991925.1 Homarus americanus
ATTTCACTAGAGGCACTTCTGCAATTACCATCTAATAATCTTTTAAGCCAAGTCAAGTGAGAAATTAAAGTCCAGAATTCCGACCGGCATATATATATATATATATATATATATATATATATATATATATATATATATATATATATATATATATATATATTTTTCTGTGTGTGATACTTATCTGCAACCCTGACGAGTTGCTCTAGAGTCTCTGGTCTGGGCGGGTACGTGGGGCAGTGTGGGGGCGGCGGTGAGGTTGCCGCGGTAAGCCGTCTCCCGATGAAAGCGAATACCAACCAAGCCGCCACCAACACCCGACTCGCGCTGCTTACAGGAAGGTGTTTGTTTACACTCTGGGACAGCAAAGTTCCAATAGCTATGTGAGCTGCGTCTCCTCCACTTATTCTTTTATAAACTCTGCTCCATGTTCCGGTCTTGTGACCTGCCGAAAGAACATTAGTCGTGTTTATATTATCGAGGTAATTATATTTTGCATCATCAGAAATTAACATTTATCTGGTAATTTTCATATAATTAGAACTAACCTCATCTGTACCATTGAGGAGTCTTTTTGAGGAAAACGTATCAAAAATTAGCTTTATCTAAAAATCGATCTTGAGTGCTTAAAGTTTCGGATGTTTTCATTATTTTTCATTATAAGTTACGAAAAACTAATTGAAGCTGTATTAGTTTTCAGTTAGTTTAGTTTAGGTCTTTATTTACGCCCCAACATAAGGACTGCCGTCCTATATACACTGACTCTCGCCTCGTAGGGCAGCTGCCTAAGTTTTAGTCAAAGTTGACTGCAAATGGGTGTAAGGAATGAGACAGTGGAACTCTCACCTCATAGAGTGCACCAAGACGAGTGAGAGAAGTAGTGGTTTTATAGAGCAAATAATTTATATCGATATAACGGTACACTAGTGTATTAATATTGTGTCACAGTGTTTATCATAGTGGCGAACACTAACACTAGTACCTCGCTGTTCATTTTGTTCTTTGTTTATGATTTGAAGAGCAGCTGTCTTTAGGAGCGTCTTAACTCGACCAGTAGTTATGGTTGAAGCATTATCAGGGATAGGGAGTGTGCAGGCATATTTTGCGAGGCTGTCTACATAGGGGTGAGGTGAGGTGATCGATTATAGTCCAGAGAATCACTGATCACCAGTCCACTCCGCTCCTAGTCCAGGATGCCCTATAGTTCACCTCGTGCTCGCCCAATCCAATAGGCCACTCATTCTTCGGTAACATACGTCAGTCCGGAATAGGCCGGACAAGCGTAGAGTATCCTGTAGCGAGACGTCGCTTTGGGGTTCTCAAACTTTATCTCACCAGATAACCCATGAGTTATCACACCAACGACTCATATCCACCATTACCGAGACACTGAATATAGAATGGTACTACATTCAATATAGAATAGCAATAAAACATGTTTGGTGCTTGGAGAGAAGCTACTTTCATATTGTAAAAATAACATTAAATCTATATCACATCATGAATTAAATCTGGTGAAATTAGTATATTTTATATAGATTTTGCCAGACCTCAATGTACATACCCCTGAAACCCTCCTACTAGACGATGATTTAGTCCTCTGGGGTGACTGTTGTAACCTCACTGATCTTCTGTATTAATAGTCATCTGTTTTAGTGTCAGTGTATAGTAGGGACGGTGGAGTGAAGGCCCAAAGTGCTGGCGATCGCCTGTCATCTTTCTGAGGAATATGAATGTTGAAATTTAGGAGCATATCAGAAAATATCTGAATAAAATTTCGTATCCTCGTCTTGCCTCGTCCGGTCAATGGGGCGGGTTTCGAAGGCATTAGCAGTGGTCAGAGAGGTCGTAGAAATGTGATGGTCTCTTAAGCTTTTGCCTCCAAATGTGGTGACTAATGTTTTCACTTTGTCTTGGATACTGGTTAGACCTAGGTCTTTCCTCAGGCTAGGTCAGGATGAGTTGCATTCTACATTGCAACTTTCAGGAGGTGATAAGACGGTGGCTGATAGTGAGCATAGATGGACGACGTGATAGTCTATGAGCGACCACATATAGGCAGTACAGAAGGTTGGCTATGGGGAGCGACAGGCGACAGGCCACCACACCTGTTGATGATCCACTTCAGCAGTTTTTCCGCTCTTTGATACGGATAGAAAGTGAACCAAGGGGTGAACCGTGCTTCGATGGGTGGTGGGGGGAAATTGGAGCACCTAGGTACACGTATTGCTGACAGACCTCGCGGTTATTACCGTTAAGGAAATGGGCTGTGGTAATTGACGAGGAGCAGCGAGGTAGACTTGAGTTTTCTCGGTGGATATTATGAGGCTGCACCGATGGGCAGATTGAAAGGCGGTGATGGGCTGTTGTAGACAGTGTGGGAGTTCAGGCGAGAATGGACCTATAAGACAATGCATGAGGACGTTAAATAGTAGGGCTGAGTACCCCGACCTGATGAGTGCCGAATTCAATGGCTTTATAGTCGCTGAAGGTGCCTTTGAAGAGCACCCGGAGAACGACGATTCCCCAGGTAGCCCGTATCCAGGTAAAAAGTTTTCCGATCATGCAGAAGGTGACAGGTTGATCTAGAATCAGGCTTCAGTTAGCGACGTCAAAGCTGCCTTTAGGTCAATGAAGGAAATACAGTTCTCGGGCTGGATGGTGGCCTGGCATATATTCATATAGCTTATGGGAGACAGTCCGAGGTGTTGTAGAGGAACCTTGCAGAAGTTGGCCGAAATTTTGTCGTTCCTTGGTATGGTTTGGGGACAATGGTGCTGGTGGTCCAGGCTGGAGGAGTACAACCTTATCAAGACTCATATTGTACAGATGAAGAAGGAGGTTCTCTGGGACCTTTAGGAAATGACGAAGGGTCCTATAAGGAATGTCATTATCTCCTGGCGCTGTAGACTTCCCTGGAAGGTTTGTCTAGGCTCCTTAACTGTAATGGAGTAGTTGTCATCATCTTGATGGCGTTCAGCATAGGCGATTTCTAGTGCAAATCCTCGGTCTATGCAGGTATCTTGGAGGTAGGTTTGTGTTCTGATGGGTAGGTCGGTAGGGCCGTGATTCGAGATGGGAAGCCCAGGATTAGACCAGTTCTTCAACATATTTCCGGGCAGTAGTGAGAGGGACTGGCTTCTTTCCTTTTCGTAATTCTGTTGATTTTTCCAGAGACAAATCGGTTCTAATGATCTGAGCGGGCGTCATCCTAGATATTTCTCAATTCTTGGACAGAGGTATTCATCTAGAGAACCTTGTGTGGGGTTCCTCTGTGACTTGCCGCCTTAGCATGCGATTGTCCTGACACAGATGGTTCTTGGTCGAGCCTTTTGTTTGAGGTGGTCTCGGGATATAAATCAGGGGTTGAATGTCAGGATGAATAGCCAGTCTTTGGCGTAACAGCAAGTTTGCTTTGTTTGGCCACTCCAACAGGCAGGCGGGGAGGGTGACCCGTGAGCCGGCAGTCGGGCTACGAATGCCATACAGATTAGGTCGGTGGCGCAAGCTAACACCTCCTTGGTTTTAATTTAGCATACGCCCTGGCTAATAGCAGGTTGAGAGAGGCGTGGACCCTAGCGGCTGAGGTGAAGCAGTATAGCATACACGAGCAAAAGGGACCATTGACGGAGCAGCGATGGCAGGCTTGGTCGACGGAGGGATTGATTGGTTATAGAAAATGAGACAGGGAGCAGGACGATCAATGACGTGCTTGGATTCGGTGAAGAACAGAGTTGATGCATTGAATGTGTCTTTGTCATACCATGTAGAGTCGGAAAAGTCTTGAACACTTAGCATCTGGCATCTACTTCTGAGCTATATATATATATATATATATATATATATATATATATATATATATATATATATATACTTGTCATCAAATATTATGCTGGAACTACAAATTGGGATTAAACTCTCATACCTAGATCATCAGGTACTTAAATGCCAAATATTCTCAAGTGTTCAAACCTTTTGATGACTATGTTCTTATTATTGGTTTGTTATTTTATGTTTAATTAAAAATACAGTTACAATCGTAAACGTTGCTCCTGTTAATTGACCTTCCAGTACAAGACGCTACTAATAATATATCTCTGACATAGAATTTTCGATGCTGTCCGTCTCACCATTGAACTGTGTGGAGCAGAGCTTGTGGCTGGTATGACAGATATACGACATATATATATCTGACGAGCGTTTGTACATAATGATCAGCCAAAAGATACCAGGGCTGACTTATGGGTAGTGTGTGGTCTTTGGGGACCCAGTACGAAACGGCGACGGTGATGAGGTCTGAGATGAGATGAGGCACAAAGTTGCTTCTAGCCTATCACTGATAAGACCAGCACTTAGTACGTTAGCCACCCTTAGTGTGTGTTGGACCTTGTGGGTGTGGTTTATAATGCCGTAGGGGTCGACAGGGGTGCTAAATGTGTCAGGTTGCCTTCTGCCATGAGAATCGTGACGATTAGGATGACGAGCGTTAATCGCCCATTTACATGACTTATCAGTGGGGTTTTGGGAAATGTTCAAGTTCATGGTTTGTCCGTGACCATATACGATGCGTGAATGTGACTCCAGGTTGACTTGTAGGGAGTTGATATTGGGTGACATCGTTGCGGCTCGTTTTGACCAGTTTGTGCTGTAGGGACTGTTTGATGAAGATGGGTGAGACGTACATGACATATCAGAAAAGCTTACGGGTTTGAAACTGGTCGTAAACAGTTCTTGTAGGAATGACGTCCATGTTGTGAGTGGACACATAACAGTGAAGAAGTGTGTTGAAATATTACAGGAAAACGTGAGTTGCGCTAATTTTTTTATCCCCACCTACATCCTGGTGGAAGCGCAGAAGCGTTTACAGCGCCCAACAGGAAGCATGCTAAATGTGCTTTATGTCCGATAGGTGTTAAGCCTGAAGTCAATGGTTTTTATGTCTAAGCAAGTTATTGGAAGCTCCAACAACTTGTCCCTGAATCTGAATTCGCAACTTTCGATTTAGCAGGTACCTTAACATTGCTGCTAGGTGAACAGGGGGAATTGGAGCTCTGACTCTAAATTATGATAGAGATGTCTTTGCCGATTATTGTGAATTATTTGATTGTTCTGGATTGGTGTCCATTTGCATGAGTTGGGATCTTGACGGTCGTTCGGATGGGAGAGTCAGTAGCGTAGTGTAGTCGGCAAATTCATGTTGGCAAGTGATCATGATTTTTCGAGCAGATGTTTCTTTATTTGGTCACCATGATCATAACTTACTTCCTCAGCTCGTTGTTGTGGGATGTGTTTGTTTTCCCAATCTTGTTCAGCCGTTTTCGATCATGCTTGTCCTTCTTGAGCTGCTCTTCTGCTTCCTTTCTGTCGAATGACGGATTCAGCCAGTTCAAGTTCATGTCTATCTTCTCTTTTTGTTTTAAGTCTCTTTCCTGTTGCATTTCCTGTTCCTGCATTGCATTATTACGCTCCTTCGGCTGGGTGTTTAATGAGGCGATCGATCTTGTCAGTGACGAGTGGGGCTGGTGGCACGACGTGTAGCACAGCCATGCCGAACTTATCCCCTACCACAGCGGGGACACAATTTCGTCTTATCAGGTGGCTCGCCATTGTCGGAAATGTCCAGCTGACTGACGGTTGCCAATTGGACCTCTCGCGAATAATAGCGCTCGAACACCAGTCGCGTAGCTCTTATCAGCAGTGAGTTAAAACAGGCCAGTCTCCCAGCATCTGAAGCAGGAGACAGATCCATGAGTTGGCATGGTGGAGAAAGGAGAAACTATCAAATTTGACACAGTATAAGGACGGGGAGGTTCAGTTCCTTGCCAAGAATAACAAATCTGTTGGGCGGTTGGCCATTTTCATGAAGCGTCGGGTAAACACTCCCGGGAGTTCATAAGCCATCTTGAGGTTAACTTCCACATGAAAGCGAGTCACCAGGTATTCGCGAGCTTTTTGGTTTCGAGATATTTGTGTATTGTTAGGTATTCACCGGCGACGACTGTTTCAATGATATCCTTCGGTTTTTAAGCTATGTAGACAGCCTGAGACTGTGGTGATGTGGCATTGATTCGCCCAGCGTCGGGTCCAGCATATAGGTGCGACGGATTTCAGTAAGCCAGCGCAGCTTGGTGTTCATTTAGACTAGAGGTTTTCTGGGTAAACAAACTTGACAAAACTGGCACGCGTATTTTTTTACAAGATGTAATTGGCTGAGGCAGATCAGGCTGTCTTGGGTGGACTTGGTAACTTACGTGGTGGACCCAGGAGGCCAGTCCTTAGGGCTTTCACTATTTATCCCACGGCTTGTTGCTCCACTAGGCAGGGCCTCACGGGTAATTTCTCTCCTCTGTTTACCAATTGATGAATTATCTTTGAATTTATTGAATGTGAGTCAGAATCTGTGCCAGAATAATTTGTAGTTGGCGCACTTACAGAATTAGAACAGTTATAGTCCGTGTGAGCCTCTGAAGCCTGTTTTGCACCTTGTTTCTCTCCTTTTGTCTCCACAGCATCTTCAGTAGTCTTAGTAGTGTAAACTTCATTCTCATTCACCTCTGTATGGAAGGTCATCATCAGATCTACAGGTAGAGTGTTTTTGTGGTATATCCATGGTGTGGATTTTCTTACAATCAAGCGCCAAGGCCCTGATTCTGTTGTAGCAACACTGGCCTTTACGCCTGAATGTCGTCAGTTAACTGATTTTCCTAGTTAGCCTGGTATGCCTCACCCTCGGCTACGAGTGGTGGATCTCGCGCCAGCGATATTTATCTGCTAAAAATCTCACAATATTCCAACAACTAAAGCCAGTCAGGAGTCCATATACCTCTCTACCTCAGCCATGACTCTCCTTTGTGCAGAAATTCTCTCAAAATAACCAGGACTTAACTACACCACAGTTTTGTTCAGATTCACGTTTATATATATATATATATATATATATATATATATATATATATATATATATATATATATATATATATATATATATATATATATATATATATATATATATTTTTTTACACTGTGGGTCTTTTAGATGACAATTATTTATTTCGACGTATTTAAGCACAAAAATGCAACACCCTGTAATGGGATTAACATCAAATCCGAGAACAAAATCTAAACACGTAAATATATTACTGTATATCATGAAACATTTATTGACACAAGAAATCATGCGGTTGCAAGACTTTTATAACAGTGTTTTCTAAGCAAGACCACAGATAAGAAAACTGGAGTTAGTGTGTATAAATTCTTAATCCCTTACTTACTCTAAATCCACACACACTATTATTTCCTTACTCACCCAGCACTCACACACTGTTACTCCTTCATGTACTGGCCTCTACATCCACAGGCACTCTTACCCTCTCACCCTACATCACACCCGAACAGCCTTTACTTGGATCTTACTGTAGGGTCAGTTAAACAGTATCCCTCCCCCAAAAACTTACAGCAAAAGCAGGAGGCGCCTACAGACAGCCACAAGCACAACGCCACACCTCATCTGCGAGAGGATCGTAGAGACTTTGCCACCTGGAGGTGAGCGAAGGTGTATGATGAAGACAGTAAACACATGCTCGTAGGGGTATGTGTAATCATACAGTAGTTGACGCTGCGGTAGTACTACATGGTAAACAGTGGCCATGAAGGAGACTCTCTCCATTACTAGTTCTGTGACCTTGAGAAGGAAAGTACATATCATATTACATGGGATTGGATTATTAACCTTACTTGAACTAAATAAATATGCTTTGTAAATACAATTTAAAATAACTTTTATCGAAAGTGTAGGTTATCATGAAATAATCATTGTCGTAGAATCGTCGAACATAACGAATATCAACCAACCTGGTGCCAAAACAGCAGGTAGAACGTGGAATGTAATGTTGAGGGCGTGGGCTATGGTTTCAGCAGCATAGCGTCGCTGCCTGAGTAACTTGTGCCATCTGAGTCCTTGTTTTCTCTTCACTCCGGTACGTGATGTGACAACGCCGTCACGTTTACAGTTGCCCGAAAAAGCTGAATAAAAATAACATCAGCAAATAGCTATACCAAATCATTAAAGGAAAAGAACGACGAACAGTTTAGGATGCCGCTCTAACAGATCATCAAATCAATATAAATACTCAAGTGTAGGAAAATATTAGATTCTGAAAAGTAATATTCGATACTGAGAATATTTTCATTAGTAGCAGAAAGAGAAATATACTTTCGGCAAATATCATTGACAACAAAGGTTGATGGTGTTGTTGTGCCTCTTATTTGGTATTGCCTCTATGTTGTGCCTCTATGTTGTTGTGCCTCTATGTTTGTTTGTGCCTCTATGTTGTTGCGCCTCTATGTTGTTGTGCCTCTTTATATTTGTGCCTTCTTGTTGCGCCTCTATGTTGTTGTGCCTCTATGTTGTTGTGCCTCTATGTTTGTTGTTCTCTATGTTGTTGTGCCTCTATTTGTTGTGCCTCTACGTTGTTGTGCCTCTATGTTGTTGTGCCTCTATGTTGTTGCGCCTCTATGTTTGTGCGCCTCTATGTTGTTGTGCCTCTATGTTGTTTGTGCCTCTATGTTTGTTGTGCCTCTATGTTGTTGTGCCTCTATGTTGTTGTGCCTCATGTTGTTACCCCTATGTTGTTGTGCCTCATGTTGTTTGCGCCTCTACGTTGTTGCGCCTCTATTGTGCCTCTATGTTGTTGTGCCTCTATGTTGTTGCGCCTCTATGTTGTTGTGCCTCTATGTTGTTGCCTCTATGTTGTTGTGCCTCTATGTTGTTGTGCCTCTTATGTTGTTGTGCCTCTATGTTGTTGTGCCTCTATGTTGTTGCGCCTCTATGTTGTTGTTGTTGTTATGTTTTGCGCCTCTACGTTGTTGCGCCTCTATGTTGTTGCCTCTATGTTGTTGTGCCTCTATGTTGTTGCGCCTCTATGTTGTTGTGCCTCTACTGTTTGTTGTGCCTCTATGTTGTTGCGCCTCTACGTTGTTGTGCCTCTATGTTGTTGCGCCTCTATGTTGTTGTGCCTCTGTTGTTGTACCTCTTATGTTGTTGCGCCTCTATGTTATTGTACCTCTCTATGTTGTTGCGCCTCTATATTTATTGTGCCTCTATGTTGTTGCGCCTCTATGTTTGTTGTGCCTCTATATTTGTTGTACGCCTCTATGTTTGTTTGCGCCTCTATGTTTATTTGTGCCTCTATGTTGTTGTTGCCTCTATGTTGTTGTGCCTCTATGTTGTTGCGCCTCTATGTTGTTGCGCCTCTTATGTTGTTGTACCTCTATGTTGTTGCGCCTCTATGTTGTTGTGCCTCTATGTTGTTGCGCCTCTATGTTGTTTGTGCCTCTACTCTACAACTCTACTTCTTCGGTTTTGATTTGAAATGGATGTGAAAATTTCGTCTTACATCATTTGTTGATGATTGTATATTTAATGACATGCCTTCTTGGAATTAGTGGTAGAAGTTTTATTCACTTGAATGAAGAGAAAGGAAAAGAAGTTCTGGTCATTCAATATATCATAGGCCAAGTGTGGCCCGACCCCATATAACCAAAAGAGTAGAAATTATCAAGGTCGAATAAATAACAGAAACAACTTTATCACATTCCTTGGCATTGGAGAAGGTTATTGGCGTAATTGTATTTTATTTGTATTTAAACAGCAATGTCACAAGTGTTGATTTGTTTCTCGTGTCTCAGTAATGAAAAATATTTATGGAAAATTAAGATAGCAATTATAACAATACTTTGTTATTGTTGAATATACAGTACATACTTGTCGAACTTCTCAGAGAACAGTTGAAGGTGCTTACTCAACACCAAACCACGTGTTTTCATCCAAACGCAGTTAGTACTATTCTGGATCCTGAGGCAGCATAAGGCAGGTTCATATATACGTTGAATCTTGAGATCAAATTTAGCAACATGGAAAGTAAAAGCAAAACCCGTAAATATCAGTATCAACATAATTATATAGCATACATTACAACAGAGAGTTGATGAAATACATTTGTACCAACTTCCAACTACATAGTAATCGTAGTTCATTGCAGTACCAGAAGGAATCATAATGATATTACCTGGGTTGCATAAGAGCATCTTCAAAATAACCAACATGGTGTTCATCATAGAAGTCCAATGGGAGGTCATTAGGTCTCGCACCTCAGGAAGGGCCGGCAGGTGACGACGAGGAGCCTCGTCGACCACACCAGGAGGCGGCGCTTTGAGGGACCGCTCGGCAGAGGCGGCGAGGAAGCTGATCTCGCTCACCACCACCATCACCTGACACCTGCCGCAGCTGTTGACGTCAACATGGTAGAAGTTATGTGAGGTGACCTACCCGCCTCAGTAATGTGACAGTGACCTACCCACCTCAGTAGTAATGTGGTGACCCACACCGCCTCGATAGTAATGTGAGTAACCTACCCATCAGTAGTGATGTGAGGACCTACCCTCAGTAGTAATGTGGGAGTGACCTACCCGCATCAGTAATGTAGGTGACCTACCCACCTCAGTAGTAATGAGAGTGACTACCCAGTGTTAGTAATGTGGTGGTCTACGCACCTCAGTAGTAATGTGAGTGACCTACCGCGTCAGTAGTAATGTGGTGACCTACCACCTCAATAATAATGTGAGAGTGACCCTAACCGCATCAGTGGTAATGTGATTGACCTACCACCTCAGTAGTGATGTGGTGTGCTCTCCACTCAATTAATATTATGGTATTACCGCGTCCTTATAATGTGTGAGTGACTACCTCAATAATAATGTGAGGTGACCCCATCAGTGGTAATGTGGTGATACCTACCACCTCAGTAGTAATGTGGTGACCTACCCGCCTCAGTAGTAATGTGAGGCTACCCACCTCAGTAGTAATGTGAGAGTATACCGCCTCAGTAGTAATTTGAGTGACCTACCCACCTCAGTAGTAATGTGAGAGTGACCTACTCGCACTCAGTAGTAATGTGAGGTGACATACCTCATTAGTAATGTGAGAGTGACCTACCCCTCAGTAGTAATGTGAGAGTGACCTACCGCCTCAGTAGTATTGAAGTGATCTACCCACCTCAATAATAATGTGAGAGTGACCTAACCGCCTCAGTAGTAATGTGAAGTGACCTACCTGCATCAGTAGTAATGTAGGTGACCTACCCGCCTCAGTGTGTAGTACCCGCCTCCAGTAGTAATGTGAGTAGCACTACCCGCATCAGTAGTAATGTGGTGACATGACCCACCTCAGTAGTAATGTGAGAGTGACCTGCCCCATCAGTAGTAATGTGGTGACCTACCCACCTCAGTAGTAATGTGAGTGACCTACCCGTCAGTAGTAATGTGGTGGCCTACCACCTCAGTAGTAATGTGAGAGTGACCTACCCGCCTCAGTAGTAATGTGAGTGGCCTACCACCTCAGTAGTAATGTGAGAGTGACCTACCCGCCTCAGTAGTAATGTAGAGTGACCTACCCACCTCAATAATAATGTGAGGTGACCTATGCATCAGTGGTAATGTGAGTTGACCTACCCACCTCAGTAGTAATGTAGGGTGACCTACCCGCCTCAGTAGTAATGTGAAGTCACCTACCCACATCGGTAATGTGTGAGAGTAACCTACCCGCCTCAGTAGTAATTTGAGTGACCTACCCGCCTCAGTAGTAATGTAGTGACCTACCCGCCTCAGTAGTAATGTAGTGACCTACCCCTCAGTAGTAATGTGAGGAGTGACCTACCCGCCTCAGTAGTAATGTGAGTGACGTACCCGCCTCAGTAGTAATGTGAGAGTGACCTACCTCAATAATGTGAGAGTGACCTACCCGACTCAGTAGTAATGTAAGAGTGACCTACCGCCTTAGTAGTAATGTGAGGTGACCTAGCCGACTTAGTAGTAATGTGAGTGACGTACCCTTGTAGTAGTAAATTGAGGTGACCTACCCGCCTCAGTAGTAATGTGGTGACCTACCCGCCTTAGTAGTAATGTGAGAGTGACCTACCCCTCAGTAGTAATGTAAGAGTGACCTACCCGCCTTAGTAGTAATGTGAGTGTGATACCATTAGTAAGTAATGAGAGTGCTTCCACTTCAGTAGTAATGTAAAGTGACCTACCCGCCTTAGTAGTAATGTGGAGTGACCTACCGCCTTAGTAGTAATGTGAAGTGACCCACCCACTGTAGTAGTATTGAGAGTGACCTACCGCCTTAGTAGTAATGTGAGTGACCTACCCGCCTCAGTAGTAATGTAAGTGACGTACCAGCCTCAGTAGTAATGTAAAGTGACCTACCCGCCTCAGTAGTAATGTGAGTGACCTACCCGCTTCAGTAGTAATGTGGGGTGACCTACCGCCTCAGGTAGTAATGTGGTGACCTACACCTCAGTAATGCAATGTGAGTGACCTACCGCTCAGTAGTAATGAGGTGATCTACCCGCCTCAGTAATGTGAGGTGACCTACCCGCCTCAGTGGTAATGGTGAGCCTACCCTCAGTAGTAATGTAGTGACCTAACCGCCTCAGTAGTAATGTGAGGTGACCTACCCGCCTCAGTAGTAATGTGAGTGACCTACCCTCAGTAGTAATGTAAGTAGCCTACACGTCAGTAGTAATGTGGTGGTGACCCACCTCAGTAGTAATGTGAGAGTGACCTACCCGCCTCAGTAGTAATGTGGTGACCTACCCGCCTCAATAATAATTGAGAGTGACCTACCCGCCTCAGTAGTAATGTGAGTGACCTACCCGCCTCAGTAGTGATGTAGTGTCCTACCCGCCTCAGTAGTGTGTGAGTGACCCACCTGCCTCAGTAGTAATGTGAGTGACCTACCCGCCTCAGTAATAATGTGAGTGACCTACCCGCCTCAGTGGTAATGTGAGAGCCTACCCACCTCAGTAGTAATGTGAGTGACCTACCCGCCTCAGTAGTAATGTGAGAGTGACCTACCCCTCAGTAGTAATGTGAGTGACCTACTCCTTTCAGTAGTAATGTGAGAATGACCTGCCTCAGTAGTAATGTGAGAGTGACCTACCCGCCTCAGTAGTAATGTGAGTGACCTACCCGCCTCAGTAGTAATGTGAGGTGACCTACCCACCTCCAATATGTGAGAGTGACCTACCCGCTCAGTAGTAATGTGAAGTGACCCACCTGCCTCAGTAGTAATGTGGTGACCTACCCGCCTCAGTAGTAATGTGGTGACCCACCCGCCTCAGTAGTAAAGTGTGAGTGACCTACCCGCCTCAGTAATGTGAGAGTGACCTACCCACCCTCAGTAATGTGAGGGTGACCTACCCGCCTCAGTAATGTGTGAGTGAACTACCCGACCTCAGTAGTAATGTGAGAGTGACCTACCCGCTCTCAGTAGTAATGTGAGGTGACTACCCGCCTCAGTAGTAATGTGAGAGTGACCTACCTCAGTAGTAATGTGGTGACCTACCCGCCTCGGTAGTAATGTGAGAGTGACCTACCCTGTCCAGTAGTAATGTGAGTGACCTACCCGCCTCAGTAGTAATGTGAGTGACCTACCCGCTCAGTAGTAATGTAAGTGACCTACCCTCAGTAGTAATGTGGTGACCTACCCTTAGTATGTGTGAAGTGACCTACCCCTCAGTAGTAATGTGAGAGTGACCTACCTGCCTCAGTAGTAATGTGAGAGTAACCACCACCGCCTCAGTAGTAATGTGAGAGTGACCTACCCGCCTCAGTAGTAATGTGAGAGTGACCTACCCGCCTCAGTAGTAAGGTGAGAGTGACCTACCCGCCTCAGTAGTAATGTGAGAGTGACCTACCCGCCTCAGTAGTGTGAGAGTGACCTACCCGCCTCAGTAATAAAGTGAGGTGACCTACCGCCTCAGTAGTAATGAGGTGACCTACGCCTCATTAGTAAAGTGAGAGTGACCTACCCGCCTCAGTAGTAATGTGGGTGACCTACCCGCCTCAGTAGTAATGTGAGAGTGACCTACCCGCCTCAGTAGTAATGTGAGGTGACCTACCCGCCTGTAGTAGTGGGTGAGGTGACCCTGCCTCAGTAGTAATGTAGGAGGCCGCCTCAGTAGTAATGTGAGGTGACCTACCCGCCTCAGTAGAATGTGAGTGACCTACCGCCTCAGTAGTAATGTGAGGTGACCTACCGCCTCAGTAGTAATGTGAGAGTGACCTACCCGCCTCAGTAGTAATGTGAGGTGACCTACCCGTGTAGTAAATGTGAGAGGTGACCTGCCTCAGTGGCAGTGATAATGAGTGACCTAGCCTGTAGTAATGTTGAGGTGACCTACCCGCCTCAGTAATAATGTGAGGTGACCTACCGCCTCAGTAGTAATGTGGTGACCTACCCGCCTCAGTAGTAATGTGAGAGTGACCTACCCGCCTCAGTAGTAATGTGAGAGTGACCTACCCGCCTTAGTAGTGAGGTGACCTAAGCGTAATGTGAAGTGACCTACCGCCTCAGTAGTAATGTGAGAGTGACCTACCGCCTCAGTAGTAATGTGAGGTGACCTACCGCCTCAGTAGTAATGTGAGAGTGACCTACCCGCCTCAGTAGTAATGTGAGAGTACTACCCGCCTCAGTAGTAATGGAGGTGATGACCTACCCGCCTTAGTAGTAATTGAGTGACCTACCTGCCCCAGTAGTAATGTGAGGTGACCTACCCGCCTCAGTAGTAATGTGAGTGTGCCTACCCGCCTCAGTAGTAATGTGAGTGACCTACCCGCCTCAGTAGTAATGTGAGAGTGACCTACCTGCCTTAGTAATGTGAGAGTGACCTACCTGCCTTAGTAGTAATGTGAGAGTGACCCACCCGCCTCAGTAGTAATGTGAGAGTGACCTACCCGTGTAGTAGTAATGTGAGAGTGACCTACCCGCCTCAGTAGTAATGTGAGGTGACCTACCCGCCTCTAGTAGTAATGTGAGAGTGACCTACCCGCTTGAGTAGTAATGTGAGTGACCTACCCGCCTCAGTAGTAAAGTGAGGTGACCTACCCGCCTCAGTAGTAATGTGAGTGACCTACCCCCTCAGTAGTAATGTGAGAGTGACCTACCCGCCTCAGTAGTAATGTGAGTGCTGCCCTCAGTAGTAAGTGGTGACCTGCCGCCTCAGTAGTAATGTGGTGACCTACCCGCCTCAGTAGTAATGTGAGAGTGACCTACCCGCCTCCAGTAGTAATGTGAGTGACCTACCTCCTCAGTAGTAATGTAGGTGACCTACCCGCCTCAGTAGTAATGTGAGAGTGACCTACCTGCCTCAGTAGTAATGTGAGTGACCTACCCGCCTCAGTAGTAATGTGAGAGTGACCTACCCGCCTCAGTAGTAATGTGAGGAGTGACCACCACCTCAGTAGTAATGTGAGTGACCTACCCGCCTCCAGTAATGTGAGTGACCTACCCGCCTCAGTAGTAATGTGGTGACCTCGCCTCAGTAGTAATGTGAAGTGACCTACCCGCCTCTGCAGTAGTAATGTGAGGTGACCTACCCGCCTCAGTAGTAATGTGAGAGTGACCTACCGCCTCAGTAGTAATGTGAGAGTGACCTACCCGCCTCATAGTAATAATGTGAGAGTGACCTACCCGCCTCAGTAGTAATGTGAGAGTGACCTACCCGCCTCAGTAGTAATGTGAGAGTGACCTACCCTCCAGTAGTAATGTGAGTGACCCACCCGCCTCAGTAGTAATGTGAGAGTGACCTACCCGCCTCAGTAATGTGAGTAACCCGCCTCAGTAATGTGAGATGACCTACCTGCCTCAGTAGTAATGTGAGGTGACCTACCCGCCTCAGTAGTAATGTGAGAGTGACCTACCCGCCTCAGTAGTAATGTGGTGACCTACCCCTCAGTAGTAATGTGAGTGACCTACCCGCCTCAGTAGTAATGTGATAGTGACCCATCCGCCTCAGTAGTTAAGTGTGAGTGACCTATCTGCCTCAGTAGTAATGTGAGAGTGACCTACCTGCCTCGGTAGTAAGTGGAGAGTGACCTACCCGCCTCAGTAGTGAATGTGGAGAGTGACCTACCTGCCCTAGCAGGAGAACCTTCCGCCTCAGTAGTAATGTGGAAGTGATCTACCTCAGTAGTAAAGTGAGAGTGACCTACCCGCCTCAGTAGTAATGAGAGAGTGAACTACCTGTCCTAGTAGTAATGTGAGAGTGACCTACCCGCCTCAGTAGTAAAGTGAGAGTGACCCACCTGCCACAGTTGTAATGTTAGTGTGACCTACCCGCCTCAGTAGTAATGTGAGAGTGACCTACCTGCCTCAGTAGTAAAGTGAGAGTAACCTACCCGCCTCAGTAGTAATGTGGAGAGTGACCTATCCGCCTCAGTAGTAATGTGGAGAGGACCTATCTGCCTTAGTAGTAATGTGAGAGTGACCTACCCGCCTCAGTAGTAATGTGAGAGTGACCTACCCGCCTCAGTAGTAAGTGAGAGTGACCTACCCGCCTCAGTAGTAATGTGAGAGTGACCTACCCGCCTCAGTAGTAATGTGAAAGTGTCCTACCCGCCTCAATAATAATGTGAGAGTGACCCAACTGCCCAGCAAGTGAGAGTGACCTAGCCACCACTAATAATGTGAAAGTGACCTGCCCGCCTCAGTAGTAATGGAGAGTGACCTACCAGCCTCAGCAGTAAGTTAAAGTGACCTACCTGCCTCAGTAATACTGTGAGTGACCTACCCGCCTCAGGAATAATGTGAGTGACCTACCCGCGTCAGTCAATGAGAGTGACCTACCCGCCTCAGTATAATGTGAGAGTGACCTACCCACCTCAGTATGTAATGAGAGTGACCTACCCTTCTCAGTAGTAATGTAGAGTGACCTACCCGCCAGTAGTAATGTGAGAGGACCTAACCGCCTAGTAGTAATGTGAGTGACCTACCCGCCTCAGTAGTAATGTGAGAGTGACCTACCCGCCTCAGTAGTAATGTGAGAGTGATCTACCCACCTCAGTAGTAATGTGAGTATCCTACCCACCTCAGTAGTAATGTAAGTGACCTACCCGCCTCATTAGTAAGGTGACAGTGACCTACCCACCTCAGTAGTAATGTGAGAGTCACCTACCCGCCTTAGTAGTAATGTGAGAGTGACCTACCCGCCGAGCCTCGTCGACCACCCTGGAGAGGTGCGCATGTGTCACGTTAGTCTCCTGGCCGTCCACTGCCACCTCAAACAACGCCACACCCCAGGGAGCCACCAACTGACGTAGATCCTATGAAAAACACAATGCCTGAACAGTAAATAGATTGCCCCATAAAAAAGTGATTTATTTCTATTATGAGGAATTTCAGTCATGGAAAAATTGTCGTGAACATTGAAAAAAACAAGAAGGGTAATTGGGAAAATGCTTACTCTCTTATAGCATTGATTAATTATGTGTTTTTCATCCCACTTAAAATTTCCACAGATGACGAATGGTTCACTGATTATAACAACCACGACCATGATTATAACAACCACGACCATGATTATAACAAACACGACCATGATTATAACAACACGACCATGATTATAACAACCACGACCATGATTATAACAACCACGACCATGATTATAACAACCACGACCGCGATTATAACAACCCGACCATGATTATAACAACCACGACCATGATTATAACAAACACGACCATGATTATAACAACCACGACCATGATTATAACAACCACGATCATGATTATAACAACCACGACCATGATTATAACAACCACGATCATGATTATAACAACCACGACCATGATTATAACAAACACGACCATGATTATAACAACCAGACCATGATTATAACAACCACGACCATGATTATAACAACCACGATCATGATTATAACAACCACGACCATGATTATAACAACCACGACCATGATTATAACAACCACGACCATGATTATAACAAACACGACCATGATTATAACAACCACGACCATGATTATAACAACCACGATCATGATTATAACAACCACGACCATGATTATAACAACCACGATGAGATTATAACAACCACGACCATGATTATAACAACCACGACCATGATTATAACAAACACGACCATGATTATAACAACCACGACCATGATTATAACAACCACGATCATGATTATAACAACCACGACCATGATTATAACAACCACGACCATGATTATAACAAACACGACCATGATCATAACAACCACGACCATGATTATAACAAACACGACCATGATTATAACAACCACGATCATGATTATAACAACCACGACCATGATTATAACAACCACGACCATGATTATAACAACCACGATCATGATTATAACAACCACGACCATGATTATAACAACCACGACCATGATTATAACAAACACGACCATGATTATAACAACCACGACCATGATTATAACAACCACGACCATGATTATAACAACCACGATCATGATTATAACAACCACGACCATGATTATAACAACCACGACCGATTATAACAACCACGACCATGATTATAACAACCACGACCATGATTATAACAACCACGACCATGATTATAACAAACACGACCATGATTATAACAACCACGACTCATGATTATAACAACCACGATCATGATTATAACAACCACGACCATGATTATAACAACCACGATCGTGATTATAACAACCACGACCATGATTATAACAACCACGACCATGATTATAACAACCACGACCATGATTATAACAACCACGACCATGATTATAACCACGATCATGATTATAACAACCACGACCATGATTATAACAACCACGACCATGATTATAACAACCACGACCATGATTATAACAAACACGACCATGATTATAACAACCACGACCATGATTATAACAACCACGATCATGATTATAACAACCACGACCATGATTATAACAACCACGATCATGATTATAACAACCACGACCATGATTATAACAAACGACCATGATTATAACAAACACGACCATGATTATAACAACCACGACCATGATTATAACAACCACGATCATGATTATAACAACCACGACCATGATTATAACAACCACGACCATGATTATAACAAACACGACCATGATCATAAAAACCACGACCATGATTATAACAAACACGACTATGATTATAACAACCACGATCATGATTATAACAACCACGACCATGATTATAACAACCACGACCATGATTATAACAACCACGATCATGATTATAACAACCACGACCATGATTATAACAACCACGACCATGATTATATCAAACACGACCATGATTATAACAACCACGACCATGATTATAACAACCACGACCATGATTATAACAACCACGATCATGATTATAACAACCACGACCATGATTATAACAACCACGACCATGATTATAACAAACACGACCATGATTATAACAACCACGACCATGATTATAACAACCACGATCATGATTATAAAAACCACGACCATGATTATAACAACCACGACCATGATTATAACAAACACGACCATGATCATAACAACCACGACCATGATTATAACAAACACGACCATGATTATAACAACCACGATCATGATTATAACAACCACGACCATGATTATAACAACCACGACCATGATTATAACAACCACGACCATGATCATAACAACCACGACCATGATTATAACAAACACGACCGCGATTATAACAACCACGATCATGATTATAACAACCACGACCATGATTATAACAACCGACCATGATTATAACAACCACGAGTCTGATTATAACAACCACGATCATGATTATAACAAACACGACCATGATTATAACAAACACGACCATGATTATAACAAACACGACCATGATTATAACAACCACGATCATGATTATAACAATCACGACCATGATTATAACGACCATGATCATAAGAACCACGATCATGATTATAACAACCACGACCATGATTATAACAACCACGACCATGATTATAACAAACACGACCGTGATTATAACAACCACGATCATGATTATAACAAACACGACCATGATTATAACCACGATCATGATTATAACAATCACGACCATGATTATAACAACCACGACCATGATCATAAGAACCACGACCATGATTATAACACCCACGACCATGATTATAACGACCACACCATGATTATAACGACCACGAGTCTGATTATAACAACCACACCATGATTATAACGACCACGAGTTCGATTATAACAACCACGACCATAATTATAACAACCACGACCATGATTATAACGATCACGTCCATGATTATAACAACCACGAGTCTGATTATAACAACCACGACCATGATTATAACAAACACGTCTATGATTATAACAACCATGACCATGATTAAAACACCCACAACCGTGATTACAACAACCACTTATGATTATAACAATCATGACCATGATTATAACAACCAAAAATATGATTATAACAACCACGACCATGATTATAACAATCACGACCATAATTATAACAACCACGACCATGATCATAACCACGATCATGATTATAACAACCACGACCATCTTTCTCATATACTATAGGAATAGCCGTGTGTCTGTGTGTGTGTCTGTTCTGGGCAGCCGAAAACAGAATCGTTTTTCATCAAACTTGGTGGAAAAATAGCAAAAAAATCGTAGAGTGGAACAAACCTGGTCCCATGTCGATGGTTTCTTTAGGAAGGCAATAATTAATTATTTTATTTACGCTGGAAACGATTTCGCTGTACGCTGTCAGCCAGACGGCTGTTGCGCGCTTGCCAAGCACGAGCATTCGAACTTTCACGCTTTGGTAAACTGTACCACCGGACTCGCCACCGAGCAGGAAGGGCCCACAATCACTTGTATAGTATCTATACAGATAAGGAAACATGAAGTGATTTAGTTTTACTTGTTATTACTGTGACTATATTCTGTTAATTTGTAATTTCTATTGTGTACTTTGCATTTGTTTACACTTAGACTCCTATGAATGAAAAACAATTGAATGAAAAGCAATGGAAGAAATTTTATACCGTATTAACCACTTGCATTGTTATTTCATTGAAGGTGCACTGTATAACATTGGTGTTATACAGTGCACCTCCACTGTATAACACCTGTGAAAGTGCAAACTTAAGATATTTTTTTACAACCCAAGAGTAAAACGTTGATATTATTTGTTTTCTATTTTAATCTTCAAGAAAAATCGATCATTATTTTCTCCAGGTAATAGGAATAAGAAAAATTGTTTTATTTTTACTTAATAATTTGTGAATAACCAATAAAATATATTTTCACTTTTCCATTAAGTGTGAGAATATATATATATATATATATATATATATATATATATATATATATATATATATATATATATATATATATATATATATATATATATATATATATATATATATATATATATATATATATATATATATTTCATGTAAATCTAATAATGAAAACGTGGATAAGATAAATCTTGATAAAATCACACGGGAAAAGGAAACAACGGAGCACCTTAGCTTTCTTTTATTCAAGACATCTTCAGAGGCAACTGGATTACATAGACAGAGAGAGGCTTAAATGTACAGGGTGACCTTATAAATCATGAGGTCAGGTCATAATGATGTCATCCACTAATCTCACACCAACACACACGGAGAGTAGCTTAAGAGAAGGGGGTGACGTGACTAGTCAGGTCAGGTCCAAAATAAGAGAACCACAAAATAACTATCATACATCTAGATCAAAGGTTTTCAAAGCATTTTTAACCTTGGGCCACTGACAAATAAATTTATGTAACATATTATCAGTTCCCTTTTCTCGTGTGATTTTATCAAGATTTATCTCATCCGCGAAATTAAAATTTTTGTTTTTAAAGAATATATATATATATATACAATCAACACCTCAACCCGCCAGGATTCGAACCCACGGCCCACAAGCCCATGACTGTGACCGGGGAACGATAACCGCTGGACCACCAGGGTACTAAAAGCAGTCCTAGACTTTGTTGTAGTTCACACAAAGCCTGTTCAACGAGCTTAAGGCGCCGTGAACTCTTAATGGGGACTACCCGTATCACGTAGGTCGTCAGAGTAACGTTTTACCAAATCCGGCTTCGAAACATGAGGATCCATATATATTTCATTTGCCCAATAAAGCACGTGGACTTCTAAATACAATCAACACCTCAACCCGCCAGGATTCAAATCCCGGGCAAACTATGACTGTGACCGGGATACTAAAAAGAGTCCTGGCCGGTTGAGGTGTTGTTTGTATGTAGAAGTCCGCGTGCTACAACTAATGAAATATATATATATATATATATATATATATATATATATATATATATATATATATATATATATATATATATATATATATATATAACAAAGAAGTATGTCTGTATGTTTGTTTGTGTGTATGTGTGTCCGCACGAGAATCTCGGAAACTACTTGGAGATCTGTAGTGAAGATGGATGGCGTTATATGTAGTGATGATGGATGGTGTTATATGTAGTGGTGGTGGATGGTATTATATGTAGTGATGATGGATGATGTTATATGTAGTGATGATAGATGGTGTTATATGTAGTGATGATATATGGTGTCATATGTAGTGATGATGGGTGGCATTATATGTAGTGATGATGGAGGGTGTTATATGTAGTAATGATGGATGGTGTTATATGTAGTGATGATGGATGGTGTTATATGTAGTGATGATGGATGGTGTTATATGTAGTGATGATGGATGGTGTTATATGTGGTGATAATGGATGTTGTTATATGTAGTGATGATGGATGATATGTAGTGATGATGGGTGGTGTTATATGTAGTGATGATGGATGATGTTATATGTAGTGATGATGGATGATGTTATATAGTGATGATGGATGGTGTTATGTAGTGATGATGGATGGTGTTATATGTAGTGATGATGGATGGTGATATATGTAGTGATGATGGATGGTGTTATATGTGGTGATAATGGATGTTCTTATGTAGTGATGATGGGTGGTGTTATATGTAGTGATGATGGATGGTGTTATATTTATATGTAGTGATGATGTATGGTGTTATATGTAGTGATGATGGATGGTGTTATATGTAGTGATGATGGATGGTGTTATATGGTGATGATGGATGAGATTTTATATGTAGTGATGATGGATGCAGTTATATGTAGTAATAATGATGGTGATATATGTAGTGATGATGGGAAGATGTTATATGGAAGTGATGATGATTGTGTTATATGGTAAAGACGCGGTGTTATATGTAGTGATGATGGATGGAAAGTATATGTAGTGATGATGGATGGTGTTATATGTAGTGATGGATGGTGTTATATGTAGTGATGATGGGTGGTGTTATATGTAGTGATGATGGATGGTGTTATGTAGTGATGATGGATGGTGTTATATGTAGTGATGATGGATGGTATATGGTGAAAATGATGGTGTTATATGTAGTGATGATGGGTGATGTTATATGAAAGTGATGATGGTGGTGTTATATGTAGTGATGATGGGTGATGTTATATGGGTGATGATGGGTGGTGCTATATGTAGTGATGATGGATGATGTTATATGTAGTGGTGATGGATGGTGTTATATGTAGTGATGATGATGGTGTTATATGTAGTGATAATGGATGAAAGTTATATGTACTGATGATGGTGGTGTTATATGTAGTGATGATGGATGGTGTTATATGTAGATGATGGATGATGTTATATGTAGTGATGATGGATGGTGCTATATGTAGTGATGATGGATGACGTTATATGTAGTGAGATGATGGTGCTATATGTAGTGATGATGGATGATGTTATATGTAGTGATGATGGGTGGTGTTATATGTAGTGATGATGGATGTGTTATATATAGTGATGATGGGTGGTGCTATATGTACTGATGATGGGTGGTGCTATATGTAGTGATGATGGATGGTGTTATATGTAGTGATGATGGATGATGTTATATGTAGTGATGATGGATGGTGTTATATGTAGTGATGATGGATGGTGTTATATGTAGTGATAATGGATGGTGTTATATGGTAGTGAAGATGGGTGATGTTATATGTAGTGATGATGGATGATGTGGTGTTATGTAGTGATGATGATGGTGCTATGTAGTGATGATGGATGATGTTATATGTAGTGATGATGTATGGTGTTATATGTAGTGATGATGGATGATGTTATATGTAGTGATGATGGATGGTGTTATATGTAGTGATGATGGATGATGTTATATGTAGTGATGATGGATGGTGTTATATGTAGTGATGATGGATGATGTTATATGTAGATGATGGATAAGCGTTATATGTAGTGATGATGGATGATGTTATAGTGAGACATGATGGTGTTATATGTAGTGATGATGGATGGTGTTATATGTAGTGATGATGGGGCTAGTGATGATGATGGTGTTATATGTAGTATGATGGTGTTATATGTAGTGATGATTGGTGGTGTTATGCGTAGTGATATGTAGTGATGATGGATGTGTTATATGTAGTGATGATGATGGTGTTATATGTAGTGATGATGGATGGTGTTATATGCAGTGATGATGGTGGTGTTATATGTAGATGATGGTGTGTTATATGTAGTGATGATGGATGGTGTTATATGCAGCATTACGGATGGTGTTATGGCGTAGTGATGATGAATGGTGTTATATGTAGTGATGATGGGTGGTGCTATATGTAGATGATGGACGAAGTTATATGTAGATGATGATGGTGTTATATGTGGTGATGATGGATGGTGCTATATGTAGTGATGATGGATGGTGTTATATGGTAGTGATGATGTGGTGTTATATGAGTGTGATGATGGGTGGGTGATATATGTAGTGATGATGTATGGTGTTATATAAGATGATGATGGATAGTGTTATATGTAGTGATGGTGTGATGGTGTTATATGTAGTGATGATGGATGATGTTATATGTAGTGATGATGATGGTGTTATATGAGTGAGATGGATGATGTTATATGGTGATGATGATGGTGTTATATGTAGTGATGATGGATGATGTTATATGTAGTGATGATTGATGTGTTATGCGTAGTGATGATGGATGATGTTATATGTAGTGATGATGGATGGTGTTATATATTGATGATGGATGATGTTATATGGTGATGATGGATGGGTTATATGAGTGATTGGCGGATGGTGTTATATGTAGTGATGATGGATACAAGGTGCTTAATGATGGATGATGTTGCATGATGATGGGTGGTGTTATATGTAGTGATGATGGGTGGTCTTAAATGTAGGGATGATGGATGATGTTATACATAGTGATGATGGATGTTGTTATATGTAGTGATGATGATGGATGGTGTTATATGTAGTGGTGATGGATGGTGTTATATGTAGTGATGATGATGGATGGTGTTATATGTAGTGATGATGATGGATGGTGTTATATGTAGTGATGATGGATGGTGTTATATGTAGTGATGATGGATGTTGTGATGATGGATGGTGTTATATGTAGTGATGATGGATGTTGTTATATGTGGTGATGATGGATGGTGTTATATGTGGTGATGATGGATGGTGTTATATGTGGTGATGATGGATGGTGTTATATGTGGTGATGATGGATGGTGTTATATGTGGTGATGATGGATGGTGTTATATGTGGTGATGATGGATGGTGTTATATGTGGTGATGATGGATGGTGTTATATGTGGTGATGATGGATGGTGTTATATGTGGTGATGATGGATGGTGTTATATGTGGTGATGATGGATGGTGTTATATGTAGTGATGATGGATGGTGTTATATGTAGTGATGAAGGGTGGTGTTATATGTGGTGATGATGGATGGTGTTATATGTAGTGATGATGGATGGTGTTATATGTGGTGATGATGGATGGTGTTATATGTGGTGATGATGGATGGTGTTATATGTAGTGATGAAGGGTGGTGTTATATGTGGTGATGATGGATGGTGTTATATGTAGTGATGATGGATGGTGTTATTTGTGGTGATGATGGATGGTGTTATATGTAGTGATGATGGATGGTGTTATATGTGGTGATGATGGATGGTGTTATATGTAGTGATGATGGATGGTGTTATATGTAGTGATGATGGGTAGTGTAGTGATGATGGATGGTGTTATATGTAGTGATGATGGGATGGTGTTATATGTAGTGATGATGGATGGTGTTATATGTAGTGATGATGGATGGTGTTATATGTAGTGATGATGGATGGTGTTATATGTAGTGATGATAGATGTTGTTATATGTAGTGATGATAGGGTGGTGTTATATGTAGTGATGATGGATGGTGTTATATGTACTGATGATGGGTGGTGAGCAATACTGCAACCGAACCAGGCCAATACCA
>NW_024733369.1:0-2602 GCF_018991925.1 Homarus americanus
ATATATGTCCTCAGCCGGAGCTACAAATATACACCAGAGGAGGGAGGAGGGGAAGGAGGGAAGAAGGAAAGGGAAGGAGGAAAGGGAGGAGAGAGAGGATATTGAGGGAAGGGAGGGCAGAGGAGTGAAGGGGAGGGGAGGAAAGGAGAGGGGAGGGAAGGAGAGGAAAGGGAAGGGGAAGGGAAGGGACCCCCCACCCATTATAACCTAAGGATGATACCCAGGAGAAAATTCACCTCTAGTCGTCTTAATGTCGTCTAGTCTGGACCACAAAAACGCACAGCCTCTACATAACTCTTAAAGAAAGAGCGAGGGAGTAATAAAAGAGAGAGGGAGAGAGAAAGGAGGTGAAAGTATTCGTGACAAAGCGAAAGCACCACCGCTCGACTCGTATTTCCCCTCCTCCTCCTCCTCTGCCTCCTCCTCACCCCCATCTCCCAAAATGCCTTTCGAGTTTGCGTCGAGGAAAAATGACATTTGCGAAGAGGAGGAGGAGGAAAATGGGGAGAGGAGAGGAGATGAAAAGTGGAGGGAGAAGTGAGGTGAAGAGGGAGTGAATGGGGAGGAGTTGGGGGGAAGTGGAAGGAGAGGAGGAAAATGATGGGAGAGGCGGGGGGACTGAAGGAGAGAAGGGAGAGAGAGGAGGAGAAGGGGGGTAGAGTTCCGCGGTCGCTCCATTAATAAAATGAAGACGCACAAGAAGAATTACAATACTGGGTGAAGGTCTGATGACGTCAAGGGTCTTCCCAGGTCCAGGCACACCCACCACCACCTGACGACGACCCACAGGTAGGGACTCGAAGGAAGACTCGATGGAGGACCTTAAGGGATGCTACACCTGAAGGAAGACTCAGGGGAGGACCTTAATGCTACTCCTGAAGGTACACTCGGGGAAGGATCTTAAAGGAGGATGTCCTAAAAGAAGTCCTGAAGGATTTTAGGGAAGAAGTAAGATGGGAATTATGAAGAGTGGGGTGAGGTGTCGGGGAAGAGGGTGTCGTGGGGGGAGGGGGTGTCGTGGGGGGAGGGGAGGAAAGTGTCGTGGGTGGAGGGGTGTGATGGGGAGGAGCAGGGTGTCATGGGGATCCTAAGGTCGGCTTGGGGTGGTACTAAGAAAGACCTGAAGCAAGACCTCAAGACTGAACCAAATTTCTGAAAATTATCCCCAAAAAGAAACGAGAAGAAAGACCGAGAGAGACCCGACACGACCCAGCCAGAAGTCACTCCGGGGGATCCCTTGTCATGACCCGAAGAAAAAATCCAGAGGTAAACCAGATCTAAAACCAATAACACCCAGTAGCTGTCTCCTGACGGCGCCCTGCGAGACTGACCCCCGAGAGAGAGAGAGAGAGAGAGAGAGAGAGAGAGAGAGAGAGAGAGATGTCCGCCTTGGCCACTAAAACCAAGATCGTCCATAAGAGATACTGGGAAACTCACGCGAGAGGCAGGAACAAAGATGTCGGCAGCTTCCATTACTAAGTTCCAGTATGCAGACGACCTCACTCTTGTTACTCACACTGTAAGCGACCAACAGGAGATCCTGAACACCTACGCAGATGTGTATGCACACTTCGGCCTTGAGGTGAATGTTCGTAAGACTCAGATTCTCTTTCAGCTTGCCCCTGGTTCAGCCACACCTCACTCATCCATCCAGCTTAACAGTACAACCCTCTTTAATGTCACCAATTTTCGGTATCTCGGCTCCCACCTGTCTACCGCCGTGGACATCGATGAAGAGATTCAGCATCCGATCAGATGTGCATCTCAAGCCTTTGGCCGACTCCGAAACTGTGTCTTCAGCTGTAGGGAGCTGAAATTATCGACAAAGTTACACGTTTAGCGAGCAGTGGACCTCCCCACCCTGCTCTATGGCAGTGAGACATGGGGCACATACATGAGGCACTTCAAGGCACTTGAAAACTTTCACCAACTTAGTGTACATTCCATCCTCCGAGTTCGCTGGGAAGACAAGAGAACAAATGCCTGTATTCTTGCTGACACCAACTTTAGACACATCGAGGCTACCATTATCCATGAACAATTACGCTGGACTGGCTATGTTACCTTCATGGACATTAGTAGACTGCCAAAGCAGCTGCTTTACAGTCACCTAACAAATAGTAAACGTAACGCTGGCGGGCAACTGAAAAGGTATAAGGATAGTCTTGAGACAAACCTGAATAAGTGTCAAATCGACCCCCTCACCTGGAAGACGATTACTCCACACCGTAACGCTTGGAGGATCACCGCACAAGAAGGTGTCAATGCTTTCGAGTTAGCCCGTCTCCCCTCCCACACTGGATGCCCCCACATGTGCAACATCTGTGATCCACCCTGCTGGTCCCGTATCGGCCTCTTTAGTCACCTCAGAACTCACCAACCTAGGTGACATCCTTAATAACTCATATCATTGTATCATAACTGGATGATCATCATACTCGATTCCGAGTGACAGCAATGTAGTAGTATACTTAGGCCTAAAAGATCATGATTGGACAGCCATAGTTTTGAGAATCAATTATTGATTAATCTCAATAGAAATATTTTCAAATAAACCCGATATAGTAGGAGTTGTAGAACTGTTGTACAAGAACAGGAGAAT
>NW_024733370.1:0-18132 GCF_018991925.1 Homarus americanus
TTTGTTATACTCGATCGGAGGACTTTGTTATACTCGTCCAGGGGCCTTTGTTATACTCGATAAGAAAACTTTGTTATACTCGACCAGGGGACTTTGTTATACTCGATCAAGGGACTTTTGTTATACTCGATCAGGGGACTTTGTTATACTCGACCAGGGGACTTTTGTTATACTCGATTAGGGGAATTTGTTATACTCGATCAGGGGACTTTGTTATACTCGATAAGTGGACTTTGTTATACTCGATAAGTGGACTTTGTTATACTCGATAAGAGGAATTTGTTATACTCGATCAGGGGACTTTGTCTTACTCGATCAGGGCCCTTTGGTATACTCGACCAAGGGACTTTGATATAATCGATCATCGGACTTTGTTATGTTCGATATGCGGACTTTGTTATACTGGGCCAGGGGACTTTTTTATACCCGATCTGGGGACTTTGTTATACTCAATAAGGGGCCTTTGGTATACTCGATCAGGGGACTTTGTTATACTCGTCCAGGGGACTTTGTTATACGCGATTAGGGGACTTTTTTTTACTCGACCAGAGGACTTTGTTATACTCGATCAGGGGACTTTGTTAAACTCGATGAAGGGCCATTGTTATACTCGATGAGGGGCCTTTGTTATACTAGAGCAGGGGACTTTGTTATTCTCGATTAGGGGCCTTTTTTGGACTCGATCAGGGGCCTTTGTTATACTCGATCAGGGGACTTTGTTATACCCGATCAGGGGACTTTCTTATACTCGAGCAGGGGGCTTTGTTATACTCGATGAGGGGACTTTGTTATACTCGATGAGGAGGCTTTGTTATACTCGATCAGGGGACTTTGCTATACTCGACCAGGGGACTTTGTTATTCTCGATCAGGGGACTTTGTTATACTCGACCAGGGGACTTTTTTATACTTGACCAATGGACTTTGTTATACAGGATGAGAGGCCTTTGTTATACTCGATCTGGGGACTTTGTTATACTCGAGAAGGGGACTTTGTTATACTCGATCAGGGGACATTTTTATACCCGACCAGAGGACTTTGTTACACCCGATCAGAGGACTTTGTTATACTCGACCAGGGGACTTTTTTATACTTGATCAATGGCCTATTTATACTCAATAAGGGGCCTTTGGTATACTCGATCAGGGGACTTTGTTATACGCGATAAGGGGACTTTTTTATACTCGACCAGAAGACTTTGTTATACTCTATCAGGTTATATGTTATACTCGATCAGTGGACTTCGTTATACTCGATTAGGGGCCTTTGTTATACTCGATGAGGGGGCTTTGTTATACTCGACCAGGGGACTTTGTTATACTCGATCAAGGAACTTTGTTATTCTCAACCAGGGGACTTTTTAAAAATTAATCAGGGGACTTTGTCATACACGATCAGGAGAATTTTGTTATACTCGATCAGGGGATATGTTATACTCGATCAGGGGACTTTGTTATACTCAACCAGAGGAGTTTGTTATACTCGATCAGGGGACTTTGTTATACTCATTCAGGGGACTTTGTTATACTCGATTGGGGGCCTTTGTTATACTCGATGAGGGGGCTTTGCTATACTCGACCACGGGACTTTGTTATACTCGATAAGGGAACTTTGTTATACTCAACCAGGGGACTTTTTTTAAATTAATGAGGGGACTTTGTCATACTCGATCTGGGGAATTTTGTTATACTCGATCAGGGGATATGTTATACTTGATCAGGGGACTTTGTTATACTCAACCAGAGGACTTTGTTATACTCGATCAGGGGACTTTGTTATACTCGACCAGAGGAATTTTTTATACTCGATCAGGGGATATGTTATATTCGATGAGGGGATTTTGCTATACTTGATTAGGGGACTTTGTTTTACTTGATCAGGGGAATTTTGTTATACTCGATCAGAGGACTTTTTTATACTCGATCAGGGGACTTTGTTATACTCGATAAGGGGACTTTGTTATACTCGATAAGAGGAATTTGTTATACTCGATCAGGGGACTTTGTCTTACTCGATCAGGGCACTTTGCTATACTCCACCAGGGGACTTTGATATAATCGATCATGAGACTTTGTTATGCTCGATATGGGACTTTGTTATACTGGGCCAGGGGACTATCTTATGCCCGATGAGAGGACTTTGTTATTCTCGATCAGGGGACTTTTGTTATACTCGATCAGGGGACTTTGCTATACTCGACCAGGGGCCTTTGTTATACTCGATCAGGGGACTTTGTTATACTCGATAAGGGGACTTTGTTATACTCGATAAGAGGAATTTGTTATACTCGATCAGGGGACTTTGTCTTACTCGATGAGGGCCCTTTGCTTTACTCGACCAGGGGAATTTGATATAATCGATCATGGGACTTTGTTATGCTCGATATGGGGACTTTGTTATACTGGGCCAGGGGACTTTTTTATACTCGATCAGGGGACCTTGTTATACTAGTATCAGGGGACTTTGTTATTCTCGACCAAGGGACTTTGTTATACTCGGTCAGGAACTTTGTTATAATCGATCAGGGGACTTTGTTATGCTCGATCTGGGGACTTTGTTATACTGGGCCAGGAGACTTTGTTATACTCGATCAGGGGATATGTTATACTCGATCAGGGGTCTTTGTTATACTGGACCAGGGGACTTTGTTATACTCGATAAGGGGACTTTGTTATACTCGATCAGAGGACTTTGTTATACTCGTCCAGGGGGCTTTGTTATACTGGATCAGGGGACTTTGTTATACTCGATCAGGGGACTCTGTCTTACTCGATCAGGGCCCTTTGCTATACTCGACCAGGGGACTTTGTTATGATTGATCAGGGGACTTTGTTATGCTCGATATGGGGAATTTGTTATACTGGGCCAGGGGACTTTTTTATCCTCGATCAGGGGACTTTGTTATACTCGATCAGGGGACTTTTGTTATACTCGAGCAGGGGACTTTGTTATACTCGACCAGGGGCCTTTGTTATACTCGGTCGCCGGACTTTGTTATACTCGATATGGGGTGTTTTTAATACTCGATAAGGGGAATTTGTTATGCTCGAAAAGGGGACTTTGTTAGACTCGTACAGGGGACTTTGTTATACTCGACCAAGGGACTTTGTTATACTCGATTAGGCGGCTTAGTTATACTCGATCAGGTGACTTTGTTATACTCGATGAGGGGCCTTTCTTATACTCGATGAGGGGCCTTTGTTATACTAGATCAGGGGACTTTGTTATACTCTTTTCAGGGGTCTTTGTTATACTCGTCCAGTGGGCTTTGTTATACTAGGATCAGGGGACTTTGTTATACTCGATCAGGGGACTTTTGTTATACTCGATCACGGGACTTTGTTATATTCGATCAGGGGACTTTGTTATGCTCGATCTGGGGACTTTGTTATACTGCGCCAGGAGACGTTGTTATAATCGATGATGGGATATGTTATACTCGATCAGGGTCTTTCTTATATTGGACCAGGGGACTGTGTTATACTCGATCAGTGGATGTGTTATACTCGATCAGAGGACTTTGCTATACTCGACCAGGGGCCTTTGTTATACTCGATCAGGGGACTTTGTTATACTCGATAAGTGGACTTTGTTATACTCGATATGAGGAATTTGTTATACTCGATCAGGGGACTTTGATATAATCGATCATGGGACTTTGTTATGCTCCATATGGGGACTTTGTTATACTGGGCCAGGGGACTTTTTTTCTCGATCAGGGGACTTTGTGATACTAGTATCAGGGACTTTGTTATTCTCGACCAGGGGACTTTGTTATACTCGATTAGGCGGCTTAGTTATACTCGATTAGGTGACTTTGTTATACTCTATGAGGGGCCTTTCTTATACTCGATGAGGGGCCTTTGTTATACTAGATCAGGGGACTTTGTTATACCCGATGAGGGGACTTTCTTATACTCGAGCAGGGGGCTTTGTTATACTCGATGAGGGGACTTTGTTATACTCGATTAGGGGACTTTGTTATACTCGATCAGGGGACTTTGTTATACTCGTCCAAGGGACTTTTTTATACTTGACCAATGGACTTTGTTATACTAGATGAGAGGCCTTTGTTATACTCGATCTGGGGACTTTGTTATATACGAGAAGGGGACTTTGTTATACTCGACCAGAGGACTTTGTTATACTCTATCAGGGGATATGTTATACTTGATCAGTGGACTTTGTTATACTCGATTAGGGGCCTTTGTTATACTCGATGAGGGGGCTTTCTTATACTCGACCAGGGGACTTTGTTATACTCGATCAAGAAACTTTGTTATACTCAACCAGGGGACTTTTTAAAAATTAATCAGGGGACTTTGTCATACTCGATCAGGGGAATTTTGTTATACTCGATCAGGGGATATGTTATACTCGATCAGGGGACTTTGTTATACTCAACCAGAGGAATTTGTTATACTCGATCAGGGGACTTTGTTATACTCAATCATGGTACTTTGTTATACTCGATGAAAGGCTTTGGTTATCCTCGATCAGGGGACTTTGTTATACTCGACTAGGGGACTTTTTTATACTCGATCAAGGGACTTTGTTATACTCGACGCAAGGACTTTTTTATACTCGATCAGGGGATATGTTATACTGGATGAGGGGATTTTGCTATACTTGATTAGGGGACTTTGTTATACTCGACCAGGGGCTTTGTTATACTCGATAAGAAAACTTTGTTATACTCGACCAGGGAAATTTTGTTATACTCGATCAGAGGACTTTGTTATACTCGACCAGGGGCCTCTGTTATACTCGATAAGAAAACTTTGTTATACTCGACCAGGGGACTTTGTTATACTCGATCAAGGGACTTTTGTTATACTCGATCAGTGGACTTTGTTATACTCGACCAGCGGACTTTTGTTATACTCGATCAGGGGACTTTGTTATACTCGACCAGGGGCCTTTGTTATACTCGATCAGGGGACTTTGTTATACTCGATAAGGGGACTTTGATATACTCGATAAGAGGAATTTCTTATATTCGATCAGGGGACTTTGTCTTACTCGATCAGGGCCCTTTGCTATACTCGACCAGGGGACTTTGATATAATCGATAATGGGACTTTGTTATGCTCGATATGGGGACTTTGTTATACTGGGCCAGGGGACTTTTTTATACCCGATCAGGGGACTTTGTTATACTCGATGAGGGGACTTTTGCTATACTCGACCAGGGGACTTTGATATAATCGATCATGGGACTTTGTTATGGTCGATATGGGGACTTTGTTATACTGGGCCAGGGGACTTTTTTATACTCGATCAGGGGACTTTGTTATACTAGTATCATGGGACTTTGTTATTCTCTACCAGGGGACTTTGTTATACTCGGTCAGGGACTTTGTTATAATCGATCAGGGGACTTTGTTATTCTCGATCTGGGGACTTTGTTATACTGGACCAGGGGACTTTGTTATACTCGATAAAAGGGGACTTTTGTTATACTTGATCCAGGGAGCTTTGTTATATACTCGATCAGGGACTTTGTATACTCGATCAGGGGACTTTGTAATACTCGATGAGGGGCCTTTTGTTATATGACCAGGGGCCTTTGTTGCTGCAGATCAGAGTTTGTTGCCCGATCAGGGGACTTTCTTATACTCGAGCACGGGGCTTTGTTATACTCGATAGAGGGACTTTGTTATACTCGATAAGGGGACATTGTTATACTCGAGAAGAGGAGAATTTGTTATACTCGATCAGGGGACTTTGTCTTACTCGATCAGGGCCTTTCTCTCGACCAGGGGACTTTGATATGTCGATCATGGGACTTTGTTACATGCCGTCATGGGGACTTTGTTATACTGGGCCAGGGGACTTTTTTATACTCGATCAGGGGACTTTGTTATACTAGTATCACGGGACTTTGTTATTCTCGACCAGGGGACTTTGTTATACTCGGTCAGGGACTTTGTTATAATCGATCAGGGGACTTTGTTATGCTCGATCTGGGGACTTTGTTATACTGGGCCACGAGACTTTGTTATACTCGATCAGGGGTTATGTTATACTCGATCAGGGAACTTTGTTATACTGGACCAGGGGACTTTGTTATACTCGATAAGGGGACTTTGTTATACTCGATCAGGGGGCTTTGTTATACTCGATCAGGGGACTTTGTTATACTCGATCATCGGGCTTTGTAATACTCGTTGAGGGGAATTGTTATACTCGATAAGGGGACTTTGTTAGACTCGAACAGGGGACTTTGTTATACTCGACCAGGGGACTTTGTTATACTCGATTAGGCGGCTTTGTTACACTCTATCAGATCACTTTGTTATACTCGATGAGGGGCCTTTCTTATACTCGATGAGGGGCCTTTCTTATACTAGATCTGGGGACTTTGTTATATTCGAGAAGGGGACTTTGTTATACTCGATGAGTGGACTTTGTTATACCCGACCAGAGGACTTTGTTATTCCCGATCAGAGGACTTTGTTATACTCGACGAGGGGACTTTTTTTATACTTGATCAATGGACTTTCTTATACTCAATGAGGGGCCTTTGGTATACTCGATCAGGGGACTTTGTTATACTCGAGCAGGGGACTTTGTTATACGCGATCAGGGGACTTTTTTATACTACACCAGAGGAGTTTGTTATACTCGATCAGGGGATATGTTATATTCGATCAGTGGACTTTGTTATACTCAACCAGAGGACTTTGTTATACTCGATGAGGGGACTTTGTTATACTCAATCATGGGACTTTGTTATACGCGATGAGGGGCTTTGGTTATCCTCGATGAGGGGGTTTGTTATACTCGACCAGGGGACTTTGTTATACTCGATCAGGGAACTTTGTTATACTCAACCAGGGGACTTTTTTAAAATTAATCAGGGGACTTTGTCATACTCGATCAGGGGAATTTTGTTATACTCGATCAGGGGATATGTTATACTCGATCAGGGGATATGTTATACTCGATCAGTGGACTTTGTTATACTCGATTAGGGGCCTTTGTTTTACTCGATGAGGGGGCTTTGTTATACTCGATTAGGGGCCCTTGTTATGCTCGATGAGGGGGCTTTATAATACGCAACCAGGGGATTTTGTTATACTCGATGAAGGAACTTTGTTATACTCAACCAAGGGACTTTTTTAAAATTAATCAAGGGACTTTGTCATACTCGATCAGGGGAATTTTGTTATACTCGATCAGGGGATATGTTATACTCGATCAGGGGACTTTGTTATACTCAACCAGAGGACTTTGTTATACTCGATCAGGTGACTTTGTTATACTCAATCATGGGACTTTGTTATACTGCGGAGGGATTTTATATACTTGATTAGGGACTTTGGTATACTTTCGATCAGGGGAATTTTGTTATACTCGATCAGAGGACTTTTGTTATACTCGACTAGGGCCTTTGTTATACTCCGATAAAGAAACTTTGTTATACTCGACCAGGGGACTTTGTTATACTCGATCAAGGGACTTTTTGTTATACTCGATCAGGGGACTTTGTTATACTCGACCAGGGGACTTTTGTTTATATCGATCAGGGGACTTTGTTATACTTTCCGATCAAGGGGACTTTGTTATACTCGATAAGTGGACTTTGTTATACTCGATAAGAGGAATTTGTTATACTCGATCAGGGGACTTTGTCTTACTCGATCAGGGCCCTTTGCTATACTCGACCAGGGGACTTTGATATAATCGATCATCGGTCTTTGTTATGTTCGATATGCGTACTTTGTTATACTGGGCCAGGGGACTTTGTTATACTCAATAAGGGGCCTTTGGTATACTCGATCAGGGGACTTTGTTATACTCGTCCAGGGGACTTTGTTATACGCGATTAGGGGACTTTTTTATACTCGACCAGAGGACTTTGTTATACCCGACCAGGGTACTTTGTTATACGCGATAAGGCGGCTTAGTTATACTCGATCAGGTGACTTTGTTATACTCGATGAGGGGCGTTTGTTATACTCGATGAGGGGCCTCTGTTATACTAGAGCAGGGGACTTTGTTATACTCGATTAGGGGCCTTTTTTGGACTCGATCAGGGGCTTTTGTTATACTCGATCAGGGGACTTTGTTATACCCGATCAGGGGACTTTCTTATACTAGAGCAGGGGGCTTTGTAATACTCGATGAGGGGACTTTGTTATACTCGATGAAAAGGCTTTGTTATACTCGATCAGGGGACTTTGCTATACTCGACCAGAGGACTTTGTTATACTCGATCAGGGGACTTTGTTATACTCGACCAGGGGACTTTTTTATACTTGACCAATGGACTTTGTTATACAAGATGAGAGGCCTTTGTTATACTCGATCTGGGGACTTTGTTATACTCGAGAAGTGGACTTTGTTATACTCGATCAGGGGACATTTTTATACCCGACCAGAGGACTTTGTTACACCCGATCAGAGGACTTTGTTATACTCGACCAGGGGACTTTTTTATACTTGATCAATGGCCTATTTATACTCAATAAGGGGCCTTGGTATACTCGATCAGGGGACTTTGTTATACGCGATAAAGGACTTTTTATACTCAACTAGAAGCTGCTTATACTCTATCAGGTTATATATTTATACTCGATCAGTGGACACAGGTATATACTCGATTAGGGGGCTTTGTATACTTTCGATGAGGGGCTTTGTTATACTCAACCAGGGGTTTTGTTATACTCGATAAGGGAACTTTGTTACACTTAACCAGGAGGACTTTTAAAATTAATCAGGGGACTTTGTCCTTTTCGATCTGGGGAATTTTTGTTATACTTTCGATCAGGGGACTTTCTTATACTCGAGCAGTGGGCTTTGTTACACTCGATCAGGGGACTTTGTTATACTCGATCAGGAGGCATTGTTATACTCGATCAGGGGACTTTTCTATACTCGACCAGGGGACTTTGTTATACTCAACAGGGGACTTTGTTATACTCGACCAGGGGACTTTTATATACTTGACCAATGGACTTTGTTAAACTTGATGAGGGGCCTTTGTTATACTTGACCAGGGGCCTTTGTTATACCTGACCAGGGGACTTTGTTGTAATCGATGAGTGGACTTTGTCCTACTCGATCAGGGCCCTTTGTTATACTCGACCAGGGGACTTTGTTGTAATCGATCAGGGGACTTTGTTATGCTCGATCTTGGGACTTTGTTATACTGGGCCAGGACACTTTGTTATACTCGGTCACCGGACTTTGTTATACTCGATAAGGGGACTTTGTTATACTCGATATGGGGAATTTGTTATACTCGATCAGAAGGCTTTGTTATACTCGATCAGGGCACTTTGCTATTCTCGACCAAGAGATTTTGTTATACTCGAACAGGGGACTTTGTTATATGCGAGCATGGGACTTTGTTATACTCGGTCAGGGGACTTTGTTATAATCGATCAGGGGATGTGTTATACTTGATCAGGGGACTTTGTTATACTGGACCAGGAGACTTTGTTATACTCGATCAGGGGACTTTGTTATGCTCGTTCAGCGAACTGTGTTATAATGGACCATGGGACTTTTTTATTCTCGTCCAGGGGGCTTTGTTATACTCGATCAGGGGACTTTGTTATACTCGATCAGGGGAATTTGTCTTACTCGATCAGGGCCCTTTGCTATACTCGACCAGGGGACTTTCTTATAATCGATTAGGGGACTTTGTTAAGCTCGTTCAGCGGACTTTGTTATAATGGACCATGGGACTTTTTTATTCTCGATCAAGGGACTTTATTATACTCGATCAGGGTACTTTTGTTAAACTCGATCAGGTAACTGTTATACTCGACCAGGGGACTTTGTTATACTCGATAAGGGAACTATGTTATACTCGATAAGGGGAATTTGTTATACTCGATAAGGGGACTTTGTTAGACTCGAACAGGGGACTTTGTTATACAAGACCAGGGGACTTTGTTATACTCGATTAGGCGGCTTTGTTATACTCAATCAGGGAACTTTGTTATACTCGATGAGGGGCCTTTGTTATACTCGATGAGTGGCCGTTGTTATACTAGATGAGGGACTTTGTTATACTCGAATAGGCGGCTTTATTATACTCAATCACGGACCTTTGTTATACTCAATCAGGGGACTTTGTTATACTCGACCAGGGGACTTTTTTATACTTGATCAATGGACTTTGTTATACTCGATTAGGGGCGTTTGTTATACTCGATGAGGGGGCTTTGTTACACTCGACCAGGGTACTTTGTTATACTCGATCAGGGAGGTTTGTTATACTCAACCAGGGGACTTTTTCAAAATTAATCAAGGGACTTTGTCATACTCGATCAGGTGAATTTTGTTATACTCGATCAGTGATATGTTATACTCGATCAGGGGACTTTGTTATACTAAATCAGGGGACTTTGTTATACTCGATTAGGGGCCTTTGTTATACTCGATGAGGGGGTTTATTATACTCGACCAGGGGACTTTGTTATACTCGATCTGGGAACTTTGTTATACTCAACCTTGTAACTTTTTTAAAATTAATCAGGGGACTTTGTCATACTCGATCAGGGGAATTTGTTATACTCAATCAGGGGACTTTGTTATACTCGATTAGGGTCCTTTGTTATACTCGATAAGGGGGTTTGTTATACTCGACCAGGGGACTTTGTTATACTAGATCTGGGAACTTTGTTATACTCAACCAGGTAACTTTTTAAAAATATATCAGGACTTTGTCATACTCGATCCCAGGGAATTTTGTTATACTCGATCAGGGGATATGTTACTCGATCAGGGTACTGTTGCCTCCACTCGATCAGGGGACTTTTCTTATACTCGATCAGGGGACTTTGTTACACTCAATCATGGGACTTTGTTATACTCGATCAGGGGATATGTTACACTCGATCAGGGGACATTGTTATACTCAACCAGAGGACTTTGTTATACTCGATCAGGGGACTTTGTTATACTCAATCATGGGACTTTGTTATACTCGATCAGGGGATATGTTATACTCGATCAGGGGACTTTGTTAATCTCAACAGAGGACTTTGTTATATACTCGATCCGGGGACTTTGTTATACTGGGCCAAGGGACTTTTTTATACCCGATCAGGGGACTTTGTTATACTCGATCAGGGGACTTTGTTATACTCAATCATGGGACTTTGTTATACTCGATGAGGGGCTTTGATTATCCTCGACCAGGGGACTTTGATATAATCGATCATGGGACTTTGTTATGCTCGATATGCGGACTTTGTTATACTGAGCCAAGGGACTTTTTTATACCCGATCAGGGGACTTTGTTATACTCGATTAGGGGACCTTTGTTATACTCGATAAGGGGACTTTGTTATACTCGAACAGGGGCTTTTGTTATACTCGATCAGAGGACTTTGTTATACTCGATAAGGGGACTTTGTTATACTCGATTAGGGGACTTTTGTTATACTCGATAAGGGGACTTTGTTATACTCGAACAGGGGCCTTTGTTATACTCGATCAGAGGACTTTGTTATACTCGATAAGGGGACTTTGTTATACTCGATAAGAGGAATTTGTTATACTCGATCAGGGGACTTTGTCTTACTCGATGAGGGCCCTAAGCTATACTCGACCAGGGGATTTTGATATAATCGATCATGGGACTTCGTTATGCTCGATATGGGAACCTTGTTATACTGGGCCAGAGGACTTTTTTATACTCGATAAGGGGACTTTGTTATACTAGTATCAGGAGACTTTGTTATTCTCGACCAGGGGACTTTGTTATACTCGATTAGGCGGCTTAGTTATACTCGATCAGGTGACTTTGTTATTCTCGATCAGGGGCCTTTCTTATACTCGATGAGGGGCCTTTGTTATACTAGATCAGGGGAGTTTGTTATACTCGATTAGGGGCCTTTTTTGGACTCGATCAGGGTCTTTGTTATTCTCGATCAGAGGACTTTGTTATACCCGATCAGGGGACTTTCTTTTACTCGATCAGGGGACTTTGCTATACTCGACCAGGGGACTTTGTTATACTCGACCAGGGGTCTTTTTTATACTTGACCAATGAACTTTGTTATACTAGATGTGAGGCCTTTGTTATACTCGATCTGGGGACTTTGTTATATTCGAGAAGGGGACTTTGTTATACTCGATCAGGGGACATTTTTATACCCGACCAGAGGACTTTGTTATACCCGATAAGATTACTTTGTTATACTCGACCAGGGGACTTTTTTATACGTGATCAATGGACTTTGTTATACTCAATAAGGGGCCTTTGGTATACTCGATCAGGGGACTTTGTTATACTCGTCCAGGGGACTTTGTTTTACGCGATTAGGGGACTTTTTTATACTCGACCAGAGGACTTTGTTATACTCGATCAGAGGATATGTTATACTCGATCAGTGGACTTTGTTATACTCGATTAGGGGCCTTTGTTATACTCGATGAGGAGGCTTTGTTATACTCGACCAGGGGACTTTGTTATACTCGATCAGGGAACTTTGTTATACTCAATCAGGGGACTTTTTTAAAATTAATCAGGGGACTTTGTCCTACTCGATCAGGGGAATTTTTTGATACTCGATCAGGGGATATGTTATATTCGATCAGGGGACTTTGTTATACTCAACCAGAGGACTTTGTTATACTCGACCAGGGGACTTTGTTATACTCGATCAGGGAAATTTGTTATACTCAACCAGGGGACTTTTTTAAAATTAATTAGGGGACTTTGTCATACTCGATCAGGAGAATTTTGTTATACTCGATCAGGGGATATGTTATACTCGATCAGGGGACTTTGTTATACTCAACCAGAGGAATTTGTTATACTCGATCAGGGGACTTTGTTCTACTTAATCATGGGTCTTTGTTATACTCGATGAGGGGCTTTGGTTATCCTCGATCAGGGGACTTTGTTACATAATCGACCAGGGACTTTGTTATATACTCAATCAGAACTTTGTTATATACTCGACCAGAGGACTTTTTTATACTCGATCAGGGGATATGTTAGCATACTCGATGATGGGATTTTGCTACCGCCAGTTAGGGACTTTTGTTATACTCGACCAGGGAAATTTTGTTATACTCGATCAGAGGAGTTTGTTATACTCGACCAGGGGCCTTTGTTATACTCGATAAGAAAACTTTGTTATACTCGAACAGGGGACCTTGTTATACTCGATCAAGGGACTTTTGTTATACGCGATCAGGGGACTTTGTTATACTCGACCAGCGGACTTTTGTTATACTCGATCAGGGGACTTTGTTATACTCGACCAGGGGCCTTTGTTATACTCGATCAGGGGACTTTGTTATACTCGATAAGGGGCCTTTTTATACTCGATAAGAGGAATTTGTTATACTCGATCAGGGGACTTTGTCTTACTCGATCAGGGCCCTTTGCTATACTCGACCAGGGGACTTTGTTATGATCGATCAGGGGACTTTGTTATGCTCGATATGGGGACTTTGTTATACTTGGGCCAGGGGACATTTTTATACTCGATCAAGGGACTTTTTTATACTCGATCAGGAGGCTTTGTTTTACTCGATCAGGGGACTTTGCTATACTCGACCAGCGGTCATTGTTATACACGATCACGGGACATTGTTATACTCGACCAGGGGACTTTTTTATACTTGACCAATTGACTTTGCTATACTCGATGAGGGGCCTTTGTTATACTTGACCAGGGGCCTTTGTTATACTCGATTAGAAAACTTTGTTATACTCGACCAGGGGACTTTTTTTATACTACACCAGGGACTATGTTATACTCGATCAGGGGATATGTTATACTCGATCAGGGGACTTTGTTATACTCGGTTCAGGGGACTTTGTTATACTCGTCTAGTGGGCTTTGTTATACTAGGATCAGGGGACTTTGTTATACTCGATTAGGGGACTTTGTCTTACTCGATCAGGGCCCTTTGATATACTCGACCAGGGGACTTTGTTGTAATCGATCAGGGGACTTTGTTATGCTCGATGTGGGGATTTTGTTATACTGGGCCAGGAGACGTTGTTATACTCGATCAGGGGATATGTTATACTCGATCAGGGGACTTTGTTATACTGGACCAGGGGACTTTGTTATACTCGTTCAGTGGACTTTGTTATAATCGATCAGGGGACTTTGTTATACTCGACCAGGGGACTTTTTTATACTCGATGAGGGACTTTTATGCTCGACCAATGGACTTTGTTATATCAATGAGGGGCCTTTTTTATACTCGATTAGGGGACTTTCTTATACTCGACCAGGGACTTTTCTTATACTCGTTAAGGGGACTTTGTTATATAATCAGGGGACTTTGTTATACTCGATGAGGGGCCTTTTTATACTTTCGATGAGGGCTTTGTTATACTCGAATAGGGGACTTTGTTATACTCGACCAAGGGCCCTTTGTTATTTATACTCGATTAGAAAACTTTGTTATACTCGACCAGGGGACTTTGTTATACTCAATAAAGTGACTTTTGTTATACTCGATCAGGGGACTTTGTTATACTCGACCAGGGGCCTTTGTAATACTCGATCACCGGACTTTGTTATACTCGATAAGGGGACTTTGTTATACTCGATAAGGGGAATTTGTTATACTCGATAAGGGGACTTTGTTATACTCGACCAGGGTGACTTTGTTATACTCGATTAGGCGGCTTTGTTATACTCGATCAGGGGACTTTGTTGTACTCGATTAGGGGCCTTTGTTATACTCGATCTGGGGCCTTTGTTATACTAGATCAGGGGACTTTGTTATACTCTCTCAGGGGACTTTGTTATACTCGATCAGGGGTCTTTTTTATACTTGACCAATGGACTTTGTTATACTTGACCAATGGACTTTGTTATACTTGATGAGGGGCCTTTGTCATACTCGATCTGGTGACTTTGTTATACTCTAGTAGGGGACTTTGTTATACTCCATCAGGGGTCTTTTTTATACTCGAACAGAGGACTTTGTTATACTCAATCAGGGGACTTTGTTATACTCGACCAGGGGACTTTTTTATACTTGACCAATGGACTTTGTTATACTCAATGAGGGGCCTTTGTTATACTCGATCAGGGACTTTGTTATACTCGACCAGGGGACTTTGTTATATGCGATCAGGGGAGTTTTTTATACTCGAGTAGGGACTTTGTTATACTCAACCAGAGGACTTTGTTATACTCGATCAGGGGACTTTATTATACTCGTCCAGGGAGCTTTGTTATACTAGGATCAGGGGAATTTGTTATTGTCGACCAGGGGACTTTGTTAAACTCGACCATAGGCCTTTGTAATACTCTGTCAGGGGACTTTGTTATACTCGTCCAGGGGGTTTTGTTATACTCAGTCAGGGGGCTTTGAAATTCTCGATTAGGGGACTTTGTCTTACTCGATCAGGGCCCGTTGCTATACTTGACCAGGGGACTTTGTTTTAATCGATCAGGGGACTTTGTTATGCTCAATATGGGGACTTTGTTATACTGGGCCAGGGGACAATTTTAATACTCGGTCAGGGGACTTTATTATACTAGTATCAGGGGACTTTGTCATTCTCGACCAGGGGACTGTGTTATACTCGACCAGAGGCCTTTGTTATCCTCGGTCACGGAGAATGTTATAATCGATCAGGGGACTTTGTTATGCTCGATCTGGTGCTTTGTTATACTGGGCCAGGAGACTTTGCTATACACGATGAGGGGATATGTTATACTCGATCAGGGGACTTTGTTATACTCGATCAGGGACTTTGTTATACTCGATCAGGGAACTGTGTTACACTCGTCCAGGGGGCTTTGTTATACTCGATCAGGGGACTTTGTTAGACTCGATCAGGGGACTTTTGTTATACTCGATCAGGGGACTTTGTTATACTCGACAAGGGGCCTTTGTTATACTCGATCACCGGACATTGTTATACTCGATAAGGGGACTTTGTTATACTTGTCCAGGGGGCTTTGTTATACTCGACCAGGGGACTTTATTATAATCGATCAGGGGACTTTGTTATGCTCGATATGGGGACTTTGTTATACTGGGCCATGGGACGTTTTTATACTTGATCAGCGGACTTTGTTATACTGGACCATGGGACTTTTTTATACTCGATCAGGGACTTTGTTATACTCGACCAGTGGCCTTTGTTATACTCGATCACCAGACTTTGTTATACTCGATAAGGGGACTTTGTTGTACTCGACCAGGGGACTTTGTTATTCTCGATTAGGCGGCTTTGTTATACTCAATCAGGGGACTTTGTTATAGTCGATGAGGCGCCTTTGTTATAGTAGATCAGGAGAATTTGTTATACTCGATTAGGGGCCTTGTTTAGACTCGATCAGGGGGCTTCGTTATACTCGATCAGGGGACTTTGTTATACTCGATGAGGAGGCTTTGTTATAATCGATTAGTGGACTTTGCTATACTCGACAAGGGGACTTTGTTATACTCGATCAGGGGACTTTGTTTTACTCGACCAGGGGACTTATTTATACTTGACCAATGGACTTGTTATACTCAAACCGAGGACATTTATGCTTATGTAATGGACTTTGTTATACTCGATGAGGGCCTTTGTTATACTCGACCAGGGCCTTTGTTATATCGATTAGAAAACTTTGTTGCCTCGATCAGGGACTTTGTTATACTCCACCTGGGACTTTGTTATACTCGATCAGGGATATGTTATATCGATCAGGGGACTTTGTTAAACTCGGTTCAGGGGACTTTGTTGTAATCGATCAGGGGACTTTGTTATGCTCGATATGGGGACTTTGTTATACTGGGCCAAGGGACTTTATTATACTCGATCAGCGGACTTTGTTGTACTGGACCATGGGACTTTTTTATTCTCGATCAGTGGACTTTGTTAAACTCGATCAGTGGACTTTTGTTATACTCGATGAGGGACTTTGTTATACTCGACCAGGGGCCTTTGTTATACTCGATCACCAGACTTTGTTATACTCGATAAGGGGACTTTGTTGTACTCGACCAGGGGACTTTGTTATTCTCGATTAGGCGGCTTTGTTATACTCAATCAGGGGACTTTGTTATAGTCGATGGGGCGCCTTTGTTATAGTAGATCAGGAGAATTTGTTATACTCGATTAGGGGCCTTGTTTAGACTCGATCAGGGGCCTTTGTTATAGTCGATCAGGGGACTTTGTTATACTCGATGAGGGGGCTTTCTTATACTCGACCAGGGGACCTTGTTATACTCGATCAAGGAACTTTGTTATACTCGACCAGGGGACTTTTTTATAATTAATCAGGGGACTTTGTCATACTCGATCAGTGGACTTTGTTTTACTCGACGGGGACTTATTTATACTTGACCAATGGACTTTGTTATACTCGATGAGGGCCTTTGTTATACTCGACCAGGGGCCTTTGTTATACTCGATTAGAAAACTTTGTTATACTCGATCAGGGGACTTTGTTATACTCAACCTGGGACTTGTTATACTCGATCAGGGGATATGTTATACTCGATCAGGGGACTTTGTTAAACTCGGTTCAGGAGACTTTGTTGTAATCGATCAGGGGACTTTGTTATACTCGACCAGGGGACTTTTTTGTAATCGATCAGGGGAGTTTGTTATGCTCGATCTGGGGACTTTGTTATACTGAGCCAGGAGACGTTGTTATACTCGATCAGGGGACTTTGTTATACTCGTACAGGGGGCTTTGTTATACTTAGATGAGGGGACTTTGTTATTCTCGACCAGGGGACTTTGTTATACTCGACCAGAGGCATTTGTTATACTCGGTCCGGGGACTTTGTTATACTCGTCCAGGAGGGTTTGTTATACTCGATCAGGGGACTTTGTTATACTGGGCCAGGAGACTTTGTTATGCTCGATCAGGGGATATGTTATACTCGATCATTGTCTTTGTTATATTGGACCAGGGGACTTTGTTATTCTCGATCAGTGGACTTTGTAATACTCGACCAGGGGACTTATTTATACTTGACCAATGGACTTTGTTATACTTGATGAGGGGCCTTTGTTATACTCGGCCAGGGGCCTTTGTTATACTCGATTAGAAAACTTTGTTATACTCGACCAGGGGACTTTGTTATACTCCACCAGGGACTTTGTTATACTCGATCAGGGGACTTTGTTATACTCCGTTCAGGGGACTTTGTTATACTCGTCTAGTGGGCTTTGTTATA
>NW_024733372.1:0-13519 GCF_018991925.1 Homarus americanus
CTGTATGATGATTCTTGGCCCTTGAAAGCCTACCTGTGAATGATTTAACTTACCGGGGCGCTTTACCTGTATGATGATTTGGCCCTTAAGCTTTACTGAATGATGATTTAACCTGTTGAAGCCTACGACGCCAGCGATTTAACTGAGAAAGTACCTGTATGATGATTTAACCTTGCCAGAAGCCTTCGCAGTGATTTAGCAGCAAGCTTACCTGTATGATGATTTCAGCCTTGAAGCTTACGTGTATGATTATCCTTCGAAGCGCCGTGTATGATGATTTAACCACCTGAAACACGCAATATGATGATTTAACGCGAAAGCCTACCGCAACATGATGGAACATGAGAATCTTACTACATGATGGTTTAACATGACCTACCTGTATGATGATTTAACCTTGAGAAGCTTGCCTGTATGATGGTTGCTTAGAAGCACGCAACATGATGGTTAACCCTTCGAAGCCTACCTGTATGATGATTTGCCCCAACCTTGACTTACCTGGCACTGATGATTTAACGCGAAGCCTACCTGTATGATGATTTAACGCCAAGAAACCTACCTGTATGATGATTTTGACCTTGAGAAGCTTACGCAGCATGATGATTTAACCTTGAAAGCCTACTACCTTATGATGATGATTTAAGCCTTGAATGCCTACCTGCGTGATTTAATCGCGAAATATACCTGCATATGATGATTTCGCCTTGAAAGTCTGCATGATGGTTGCCGCCAGTTTACGCAACCTTGATGATTGCCCTTAAAGCTTGTATGATGATTTCACCTTGAAAACGCAGCGATGATTTAGCCTTGAAAACTACGCTTGTGATGATTTACCTTGAGAAGCTTACATAATGCGTGGGTGCCCTTGGCTTCCTGTATGATGGTTAACCCTTGAAAGCACTCCTGTATGATGATTTAAACCCCGCCCCGAAAGCCTACCTGTATGATGATTTAACCTTAACTTTACGCATGATGATTTAACCCCTTTAGAAGCCCTAACTGTATATGATGATTTAGCCCCGCCAAAGCTAACTGTATGATGATTTGCTTAGCAAGCTAACCATGATAGTTTAACCCTTGAAAGCCGTGTGGCAGTGGTTAACCCGCTAAAAAGCTTACCTGTATGATGATTTAACACCTTGAAAGCCTGCCTGTAGCGTTGATTTGCCCTTGAAACCTAACATGATGGTTGCCCGCTTAGAAAACACCTGTATGATGATTTAACCCCCTCGGAAGCTTACCTGTATGATGATTTAGCAACAGCCGACCTGTATGATGGTTAACCCTTGAAAGTTTACATGGTGATTTAACCCTTTGAAAGCCTACCTATATGATGATTTAACCTTGAAAGCTTACCTGTATGATGATTTAACCCCTCAAGCTCTCTCTTGTATGTTGCCTTAGAAAGCCTACCTGTATGATGATTTAACCTTGAGAAGCATAACTGTATGATGATTTAGCCTTGGCCTGTAAGAATGATTTAACCTCTTAGCCTACCTGTGCATGATGATTTAAGCCTTGAGATGCCTACACCATGATGATTTAACCTTGGCCTACCTGTATGATGGAATTTGGCCCTTAAAAAGCACCTGTATGATGAGTTAACTTATGAAAACCTACCTGTATAGTAGTTAACTTGGCGAGAAGCTTACCTGTATGATGATTTGCCCTGAAAGCCTACCTGAATGATGGTGCCTTGGGAAGCTTACCTGTTTATTGGTTAACCTTGACCTACTGTATGATGATTTAACCTTGAAGCTTGCGTGTATGATGATTTACTTATGAAAACTTACCTGTATGATACGAAGATTACCTTGACTTACCAGCATGATGATTTAACTTATGAAGCCTACCTGTTATGATGGTTAACCCTTGAGAAACTTACGTGTATGATTGTTGCTTGTGAAACCTACGCCTTGATGTGGTTTAACCTTGAAGCATACCTGTATGATGATTTAACCTTGAAACCTGCCTGCATGATGATTTGGCAGCCAAGGAAGCCTACCTATATGATGATTTAATCCCTCCACTTGAGGTTTACTGTGTGCTGATTTAACCCCCTGAAACCTGTATGATGATTTAACCCTCCGAGAGAGTTTACCTGTATGCTGATTTAACCCTTAGAAGCTTACACTGCGCGATGATTTATCTCCTTGAAAACTTACCTGTATGATGATTTAAGCCCATGAAGCCTACATAGTGATTTAACCCCTTGAGACGCAGCATGATGATTTAACCTTGAAGCTTACCTGTATGATGATTTAACCTCTTGAGAAGCCTACGTGTATACGATGATTTAACCAGAAAATGCCTGTGATGATTTAACATAGCCTTCACATGATTTAACCCCTTGAAAGCACGCATGATGATTTGTATGAAAACACGTGTATGATGATTTATCCTTCAAGCCTTCGTGTATGATGGTTAACTCCTGAAGCTACCTGTATGATGATTTTAACCCTTGAAAGCCTATAGCGTGGTTGCTGCCGAAGTCTTACGCAGCATGATGATTTAACGCCAGAAGCCTACCTGGCGCGTGTTTAACCCCTTGGCTGCCTGTATGATGGTTTGCTTATTGAAGCGCCTGTATGATGGTTGCCCTTCAAGCCTACCTGTATGGTGATTTAGCCTTCCCGAAGCTTTACCAGCATGATGGTTACGCTTGCCAAAGCCTACCTGTGATATTTAAGCCTTGAGATGCCTACCTGCGCCGACATCCTTGAAGCATACCTGGCATGATGGTTTAACGCAGAAGTCTACTGTATGATGATTTAACCTTGCCGAAGTTGCAGCGGTAGTTTAACCGCTTGAAGCTTACCTGTATGATGATTTCCTGCCTTAAGCTTACTGTATGATGGTTGCCTTGAAAGCCTACTGTATGATGATTTAACCCTTGGCTTACCTGTATGATGATTTAACCTTGAGAAGCTTACCTGTATGATGGTGCTTATGAAGCCTCCCTGTATGATGAGATTTCGCTTAGCAAGCCTACCTGTACTGATGATTTAACCCCGCCAGAAGCTTGCCTGTATGATGATTTGCTTGTAAGAGCTAACATGATGATTTAGCCTTAGCTAACTGTATGATGGTTAGCCTTGAGAAGCTAACATGATGATTTGCTTGTGAAGCCTACGTGTATGATGATTTAACCCGCTGAAAAAGCTTACCTGTATGATGATTTAACTTTGTGAAATACTACCTTATGATGGTTTAACCGCATGAAACCTAACTGTATGATGATTTAGCAGCAACGCTTGGAAACACGCATACATTAGTTTAACCCCTCGAGAAGTACTTACGCATATGATGAGGTTGCTTCCTTGAAGCCGACTCATATGATGATTTAACCTTGAAAGTTTACATTTATACTGATTTAACCCTTTGAAACCTACCTATATGATGATTTAACTTGCATGAAGCTACCTGTATGATGAGTTAACCCCTCAAAGCTCTCTCTTGTATTGATGATTTAACGCCAGCTTCTGTATGATAGTTTAGCCCCTTAAAGAAGCATACCTGTATGATGATTTAACCCTTGAAAGCTTACCTGCTTAAGATGATTTAACCTTCTCTTGAAACCTGTGCTTGTGTTAAATACCTTGAGATGCCTACCTGCATGATAATTTAACCTTGAAGCCTACCTGTGATGATTTAACCCTTGAAAACTTACCTGTATGATGATTTAACCTTGAAAACTACAACATGATGATTTAACCCCTTGAAAGCTTACCTGTGTAGAAGATTTAACCCCTTGAAAGCCTACCTGAATGATGATTGCCTTGGGAAGCTTACCTGTTTGATGATTTAACCTTGAAAGCCACATGATGATTTAACCCCTTGAGAAAGCACGTGTGTATGATGGTTGCTTGCTCCAATAAACACCTTATGATGATTACACAGCAAGCTTACCTGTATGATGATTTAACCTTGAGAAGCCTACCTGTATGATGATTTAACCTTGAAGCTTACGTGTATGATTTAACTTGTAACCTGTATGATGATTTAACCCCTTGAGAAGCATACCTGTATGATGGTCAACGCGAAAGCCTACCTGTATGATGGTTAACCTTGAAAGCCTACCTATATGATGATTTAATCCTCATGAAGTTTACCTGTGTGCTGATTTAACCCCATGAAAGCCTACCTGGCACGATGATTTATCACTTAGAAGCTTCGTGTATGATGAGTTTAACCACCTGAAGCTTACCTGTGTGATGATTTATATGAAAGCCTACTACATATGATGGTTAGCCCTTGAGAATCTTACCTTATGATGGTTAACCCTTGAAAAACTTACCTGTACTGTGTATACATAGGAAGCTTACCTGTATGATGATTTAAAGCCCTTGAAAGCCTACCTGTAAAGATGATTTAATCACCAGAACGCGCTACTGTATGATGATTTAACCGCCAAGCTTACCTGTATGATGATTTGCCTCTTGAAAACTACACCATGATGATTTAACGCCAGAAGCCTACCTGTATGATAGTTGTATGAAAGCCTTTTATGCGTGATTTAACCCTTGAAAGCCTACCTGTTAGCGATGATTTAAGCCGCCGAAGCCTACACATGATGATTTAACCTTGAAGCCTACGTTATTGATGATTTAACGTAAGCTTACCTGTAGATGATTTAACAACCTCTTGAAAACCTACCTGTATGATGATTTGTGCCGAGGCCCTACACCATGATGATTTATGAAAGCCTACCTGTATGATGATTTAGCCTTGAAAGCTTACGCAATATGATGATATAACCCTTGGCTACCTGTATGATGATTTAACCCCAAAGCTTACCTGTATGATGGTTAGCCTTGAAAGCCTACCTGAATGATGATTCTGCTGCCGAGGCTTTACCTGTTGATGGTTTAACTTGGCAAAGCCTACGCAACATGATGGTTCTTGCCGAAGCTTTACGTGTATGATGATTTAACCCTTGGCTGCCTGTATGATGGTGCCTTGAAGCTTACCTGTATGATGATTTAACCCCTTGAAAGCCTACCTGTATGATGGTTTAACCCTTGGCTTACGTGGATTATGATTTAACCTTGAAGCCTACCTGTATGATGATTTAGCCCTTGAGATGCTACTGCCATGATGATTTAACCTTGAAAGCCTGTATGATGATTGCCCTTAGAAACTTACCTTGTATGATGATTTAACCTTGAAGCTACCTGTATGATGATTTAACCCTTGGCTTGCAACATGATGATTTAACCTTGAAAGCTTACCTGTATGATGATTTAACATGAAACTTACCTGTATGATGATTTGCTTAGCAAAGCCTACCTGTGATGATTTAGCCTTGAGAAGCTTACCTGTATGATGATTTAACCTTGGGAAAGCTTACCTGTTTGATGATTTAACCTTGAAGCCTACGCAACATGATGGTTAACTTATGAGGAAGCTTACGTGTATGATGATTTAACGCCAGAAGCTTACACATGATGATTACCTTGAGCTTGCAACTATGATGATTTAACCCCTTGAGAAGCCTACCTGTATGATGGTTTAACCTTGAGAAATACGTGTATGATGGTTAACCTTTGAAAGCCTACAGCCATGATGATTTAAACCCTTGAAAACGCCACCAGCATGATGATTTAACCCCTTGAAGCTACCTGTATGATGGTTGGCAGCAGAAAGCCTACCTGCTATGATGATTTAATCCCTCGCAGTTTACTGTGTGCTGATTTAACTGAAAGCCTACCTGTATGATGGTTTATCGCCAGAAGCCTACGTTATTATGATGGTTAACCACCTGAGAAGCTTTACCTGTATGATGATTTGTATCGCTGAAAGCCTACCTGTATGATGATTGAACTGTGAGAATCTTGCCGCAATATGATCAGTTAGCATGAAAGCTTACTTACACAGCATGATGATTTATCCTTGAAAGCTTACCTGTGTGATGATTTAAGCCCTTGAAAGCCTACCTGTAAGATGATTTAATCACTGGGTAACTTACCTGCCTTGATGGTTTTAACCCCCTTGAGGCTTACCTGTATGATGATTGTACCTCTTGAAAGCCTACCTGTATATTGATTTAGCCTTGGCCTACCTGTATGATAGTTTGCCCCTTGAGAAGCCTTCCTGCAGTGATTTAGCAGCAGAGCCTACCTGTATGATGATTTAAGCCCTTTGAAGCCTACCGCCGATGAGTTGAACCTCAAAGCCCTCGATTGTATGATAGTTAGCTAACCGGCCTGGCTTCCTGTATGATGGTTAACACCTTGAAGCCTACCTGTATGATGATTTAACCCTTGAAGCTACCTGTATGATTTAGCCTTCAAGCCTACACATGATGATTTAACCTTCAGAAGCTTACTGCAACATGATGATTTAACGCCAAGCGCCTGTATGATGATTTGCCGCCAGAAGCATACCTGTGATCATTTTGGCAGCTTACCTGTAGATGATTTAAACTCTTGGCTTACCAACATGATGATTTAAGCCTTGAGATACTTCTGCATGATGATTTAACCCTTGAAGCCTACCTGTGCGATGAAGTTGTAACCAAGCTTACCTGTGATGATTTGCGCCCTTAAGCCTACCTGTATGATGATTTATTATGGCTGCCTGTATGATGGTTGCTTGCTGAAGCCTACCGGTATGATGATTACCTTAGCTTACCTGTATGATGATTTAACCCCTTGAAAAGCTTCCTGTATGATGGTTTGACCCTTAGCTTACGTGTATGATGGTTAAGCCTTGAGCTTACTATAACAAGTGATTGCCTGGGCTTTATGTATGATGATTTAACCTTAGAAGCTACATAACATGATGATTTAACCCTTGACTTATGTATGATGATTTTGCCTTGACACCTGTATAATGATTTAACCCCTTAAAGCTTACGCAATATGATGATTTAACGCCAGAAGCTTACCGGTATGATGATTGTAACCCTTCAAAAGCTTACCGGTATGATGATTTAACCCCTTGAAGCTTACCATGATGATTTAACTTATGAGGCTTACCTGCTTCGATGATTGTTTCCTTGAGAAGCCTACCTGTATGAGTATTTAACCCCTTGAGAGTTTACCTGTATGATGATTTAACCTTGAAGCTTACCTGTATGATGATTTCACCCACATGAAGCTTACGTGTATGATGATTTAACCCTTGAGAGCACCTGTATGATGATTTAACCCCCTTGAGAAGCTACCTGTATGATGATTTAACCTTGAGCTTACCGAGGTATGATGATTTAACCCCTTCTGAAGCTACCGGTATGATGGTTTAACCCCAGAAACACACCATGATGAGTTGCTCCGCCCAGAAGCTTACCTGTATGATGATTTAACCGCTTGAGAAGCCTACCGCAGCATGATGATTTAACCCCTTGAAAGTTTACCTGTATGATGAAATTTAACCCCTTAGAAAACACGCAGCATGATGATTTTCACCTTGAAAGCTACCTGTATGATGATTTAACTTACCTTGAAAGCCTACATATGATGATTTAACGCGAAGAACTTGCCTGTATGCTGATTTAACCCTTGAGAAGCCTACACCTGTGCGTTTAGCCAGCAAAGGCTTACAGCATGATGATTTAACCCTTAAGAAGATTACCTGTATGATGATTTAACGCAACCTACCTGTATGATGATTTAACCCCGCAAAGCCTACCTGGCAAGTGGTTAGCAGCAGAAAGCTTACCTGTGATGATTTAACCCTTGAGAAAACCCTACTGTATGATGATTTAACGCCAAGCCTACCATGATGATTTAACCCCTTGATGACCTGTGCGTTGATTTAAACCCTTGAAACTTGCGTGTATGATGGTTGCATGAAAAGCTTGCAGCATGATGATTTAGCCGCCAGAAGCTTAACACAGCCTTGATGATTTTTTCCTTGGCTTACCAGCGCGATGATTTAACCTTGAGAAGCTTGCCTGTATAGTGGTTAACCTTCAGAAGCCTACCTGTATGATGATTTAATCTAGAAGCTTACATTGTATGATGATTTAACCCCTTCAGAGGCCTACGCATGATAATTTAAACCCTTGAAAGCCTACCTGTATGATGATTTAACCCTTGAAGCCTACCTGTATGATGATTTAACCCTTGAGAAGCTTACCTGTAAGTAGTTTAACGCCGAACCCTACGCCCATGATGATATAATAACTTGTGGCCTACTTGTATGAGTGATTTAACCCTTGAAGCTTGTATGATGATTTAACCTTGAGAGCCTACCTGTATGCTGGTTGCCCCTTGAAGCTTCTGCGTGATTTAACGCCAGCTTGCATGTATGATTTAACCCCTTGAAAGCTTACCTGTATGATGATTGCTTGCTTAAGCCCTACAGATGATGATTGCCTTGAGAAGCTTACGCAAGCGTGATGATTTAGCAGCAGAAGCCTACTGAGTGATTTAACTTATGAAAAGCTTACCTGTGTATGATGATTTTAAACCTTAGAAACTTCGTTAATGATGAGTTTAACCTTGAAGCTTACCTGTATGATGATTTAACCCCTTGAGAAGCCTACCTGTAGTGGTTTCCTTAGAGCTTACCTGTATGATTTCACCTTGAGGCTACCTGTATGATGATTTAACCCCTTAGAAACTTACCTGTATGATGGGTTTAAACCGCGAAGCCTACTTGCGCGCTGATGATTTAACGCTTGAGAAGCTGGCTGTATGATGATTTAACCCATTGAGAAGCTTACGCATGATGATTTAACCTTGAGAAACACGCAGCGCGGTGATTTGCCTTGGCCTACCTGCGCAGTGATTTAGCCTTGGCTTGCATTGACATGATACAGTTTAGCGGCTGCAACGGTAGTTTAACCCTTGAAAGCTTGCCTGTATGATGATTTAACGCGAAACACCGGTATGATGATTTAACCTTCAAGCTTACCGGTATGATGATTTAACCCTTGGCTACCTGCATGATGGTTTGTAACTCCTTGAAAGCTTACCTGGCATGATGGTTAACGCGAAAACTACCTGTATGATTATTTAACCGCGAGTTTACTGTGATGGATTTAACCCCTTGAGCTTACCTGTGTGATGATTTAACCCGCCAGCCTACCTGTATGATGCCTTGGTTACCTGTATGATGATTTAACCCCATGAGAAGCTTACCTGCATGATGATTTAACTCCTTGAGAAGCCTACCTGTATGATGATTTAACCCCTTGAGAAGCCTACCTGTATGATGATTTAACCCTTTGAGAAGCCTACCTGTATGATGCTTTAACCCCTTCAGAAGCCTACCTGTATGATGATTTGACCCCTTGAGAAGCTTACGTGTATGATGATTTATCCCCTTGAGAAGCTTACCTGTATGATGATTTAACCCCTTGAGAAGCTTACCTGAATGATGATTTATCCTCTTGAGAAGCTTACCTGTATGATGATTTAACCCCTTCAGAAGCTTACCTGCATGATGATTTAACCCCTTGAGAAGCTTACCTGTATGATGATTTATCCACTTGAGAAGCCTACCTGTATGATGATTTAACCCCTTGAGAAGCTTACCTGTATGATGATTTAACCCCTTGAGAAGCTTACCTGTATGATGATTTAACCCCTTGAGAAGCTTACCTGTATGATGATTTAACCCCTTGAGAAGCTTACCTGTATGATGATTTGACTCCTTGAGAAGCTTACCTGTATGATGATTTAACCCCTTGAGAAGCTTACCTGTATGATTTTTTAACCCCTTCAGAAGCCTACCTGTATGATGATTTGACTCCTTGAGAAGCTTACCTAATGATGATTTAACACCTTGAGAAGCCTACCTGTATGATGATTTAACCCCTTGAGAAGCCTACCTGTATGATGATTTAACCCCTTCACAAGTTTACCTGTATGCTGATTTAACCCCTTGAGAAGCCTACCTGTATGATGATTTAACCGCGTGAGAAGCCTACGTGTATGATGATTTAACCCCCTGAGAAGCTTACCTGTATGATGATTAATCCTCTTGAGAAGCTTACCTGTATGATGATTTAACCCCTTGAGGAGCTTACCTGCATGATGATTTAACCCCTTGAGAAGCTTACCTGTATGATGATTTATCCACTTGAGAAGCCTACCTGTATGATGATTTAACCCCTTGAGAAGCTTACCTGTATGATGATTTAACCCCTTGAGAAGCCTACTGTATGATGATTTATCCCCTTGAGAAGCTTATGTATGATAATTTAAACCCTTGAGAACCTTACGTGTATGATGATTTAACCCCTTGAGAAGCTTACCTTTATGATGATTTAACCCCATGAGAAGCCTACCTGTATGATGATTTATCCCCTTGAGAAGCTTACCTGTATGATGATTTAACCCCTTGAGAAGCTTACCTGTATGATGATTTACCCCCTTGAGAAGCTTACCTGTATGATGATTTAACCCCTTGAGAAACTAACCTGTATGATGATTTAACCCCTTGAGAAGCTTACCTGTATGATGATTTAAACCCTTGAGAAGCTTACGTATATGATGATTTAACCCCTTGAGAAGCTTACCTGTATGATGATTTAACCCCTTGACAAGCTTACCTGTATGATGATTTATCCTCTTGCGAAGCTTACCTGTATGATGATTTAACCCCTTGAGAAGCTTACCTGCATGATGATTTAACCCCTTGAGAAGCTTACCTGTATGATGATTTAACCACTTGAGAAGGCTACCTGTATGATGATTTAACCCCTTGAGAAGCTTACCTGTATGATGATTTTGCCCCTTGAAAAGCTTACCTGTATGATGATTTAACCACTTGAGAAGCTTACCTGTAAGATGCTTTAACCATTTGAGAAGCCTACCTGTATGATGATTTAACCCCTTGAGAAACCTACCTGTATGATGATTTAACCCCTTGAGAAGCTTACCTGTATGATGATTTAACCCCTTGAGTAGCCTACCTGCATGATGATTTAACCCCTTGAGAAGCTTACCTGTATGATGATTTAACCCCTTTAGAAGCCTAACTGTATGATGATTTAACCCCTTGAGAAGCCTACCTGTATGATAATTTTTCCCCTTGAGAAGCCTACCTGTATGATGATTTAAGCCCTTGAGAAGCCTACCTGCATGATGATTTAACCCCCTAAAAAGCTTACCTGTATGATGATTTAACCCCTTGAGAAGTCTACCTGTATGATGATTTAAGCCCTAGAATGAACTACCTGTATGATGATTTAACCCCTTCAAATGCTTACCTGTATGATGATCTAACCCCTTGAGAAGATTACCTGTATGGTGATTTAACCCCTTGAGAAGCCTACCTGTATGATGACCTTGAGAAGCCTAAGTGTATGATGATTTAACCCCTGAAGCTTACCTGTATGATGATTTATCCTCTTGAGAAGCTTACCTGTATGATGATTTAACCCCTTGAGAAGCTTACCTGTATGATGATTTAACCCCTTGAAGCTTACCTGTATGATGATTTATCCTCTTGAAGCTTACCTGTATGATGATTTAACCCCTTGAGAAGCTTACCTGCATGATGATTTAACCCCTTGAGAAGATTACCTGTATGATGATTTATCCACTTGAGAACCCTACCTGTATGATGATTTAACCCCTTGACAAGCTTACCTGTATGATGATTTAACCGCTTGAGAAGCTTACCTGTATGATGATTTAACCCATTGAGAAGCTTACCTGTATGATGCTTTAACCCCTTCAGAAGCCTACCTGTATGATGATTTGACCCCTTGAGAAGCTTACCTGTATGATGATTTAACCCTTTAAGAAGCCTACCTGTATGATGGTTTAACCCCTTGAGAAACCTACCTGTATGATGATTTAACCCCTTGAGAAGCCTACCTGTATGATGATTTAACCCCTTGGGAATCCTACCTGTATGATGATTTAACCCCTTGAGAAGTTTACCTGTATGCTGATTTAACCCCATGAGAAGCCTACCTGTATGATGATTTAACCCCTTGAGAAGCCTACGTGTATGATGATTTAACCCCCTGAGAAGCTTACCTGTATGATGATTTAACCCCTTAAGAAGCCTACCTGTATGATGATTTAACCCCTTGAGAAGCTTACCTGTATGATGATTTAACCCCTTGAGAAGCTTACCTGTATGATGATTTAACCCCATGCGAAGCTTACCTGTATGATGATTTAAGCCCTTGAGAAGCCTACCTGTATGATGATTTAACCCCTTGAGACGCTTACCTGTATGATGATTTAACCCCTTGAGAAGCTTACCTGTATGATGATTTAACCCCTTGAGAAGCCTACCTGTATGATGATTTAACCCCTTGAAAAGCCTGCCTGTATGATGATTTAACCCCTTGCGAAGCTTACCTGTATGATGATTTAACCCCTTGAAAAGCTTACCTGTATGATGATTTAACCCCTTGAGAAGCCTACTTGTATGATGATTTAACCCCTTGAGAAGATTACCTGCATGATGATTTAACCCCTTGAGAAGCTTACCTGTATGATGATTTAACCCCTTGAGAAGATTACCTGCATGATGATTTAACCCCTTGAGAAGCTTACCTGTATGATGATTTAACCCCTTGAGAAGATTACCTGCATGATGATTTAACCCCTTGAGAAGATTACCTGCATGATGATTTAACCCCTTGAGAAGCTTACCTGTATGATGATTTAACCCCTTGAGAAACCTTCCTGTATGATGAATTAACTCCTTGAGAAGCTTACCTGCATGATGATTTTGTAGAAAGCCTGCCTTATGATAATTGACATGACTTATCTGTATGATGATTTAACTTAACCGAGCTTCCCTGCGGAATGGTTTAACTCCTTGAGAAGCCTACCTGTATGATGATTTAACCCTTTGTGACTACCTGTATGATTTAACCTATGTGAAGTTTACCTGTGTGAGTGATTTAACCGTGAGAAGCCTACCTGTATGATGATTTATTGATGCCTGTAGTTATTTAACCCCGGCTTACCTGATGATGATATATCGCCGAAAAGCTTACTGTGATGATTTAACCCTGAGAAGCTTGCGTGATGAGTTTAACCGAGAAGATACCTGTATGATGATTTAACCTTTGAGGATGCGTTTACCTGTAGTGATGATTTAACCGACGAAGCTTACCTGTATGATGATTTAACTGCGAGAAGTTTAACTGTGATGATTTAACCTTGAAAGCACATGTATGATGATTACCCCTGAATAGCTTCCTTTATGTTGATTTAACCCTTGAGAAGCCTACCTGTACGATGGTTTCCCCTTGAAATCTTACGCTGTATGATAATTTAACCCGTTGAGAAGCCTACCTGATGATGATTTAAGCCCGAAGCCTACCTGCATGATGGTAACCGAGAAGCCTACCTGGAGGTTGATTTGGCAAAGCTTACGCTGTTGATGATTTAGCCCTAGAAAAAAGCTACCTGTATGATGATTTAACCCTTCAGTTGCCTACCTGTATGATGATCTAACGAAGCTTACCTGTATGATGATTTAACCCCTGTAAGCCTACCTGTATGATGATTTAACCTGAAAGCTTATATGCGATGATTTAACCTCTAGTAAGCCTATGATGGTTTACTTGTGAGAAGCTTACATGTACGATGGT
>NW_024733373.1:2500-3695 GCF_018991925.1 Homarus americanus
AAATATATATACAGTCGACCAAGCATTCGACCAATAGGGGAGGGTGTCCGTTTTAGCCGATTGTCCGAATTAACCGATTTAGGGGTTAATATTGCATTATATTTCAAAGTCATTGTTTTCATCACGATTTTATCCCACTTTCCACTGTAATACGTACGTCATTTCAGCAAAAATATTACATTTCCGTGAATGCATTATATCAAGCACAGTATGAATAGAATACCATTGTAATATAACAGTATTTTAACCAAAAACTATTAAAAAAACGAGTAACTTCTCTTGAACATCGGAAGGTTAGGTAAAATCTTTTGTTTTCGTCATGTATTTTATCCTATTTTACATTAAAATACATCACGTTTCAGCAAAACTACTATGTATTTCCGAGAATATATTCATTCAGGCGCAGTTTAGGTAAAATATACGTGTGATGTAACAGTTTTTTAACTGAAAACGATTTGAAAAACACGTATCCTCTAGCCCTGTTTAAGGAGAGAACTGGGAGAAGCTGTTTGGTGCTGCAGACGATGACAAGGAAAATGATTTGGATGGATTTTAATGAAAATATTCCGAAATATGGTATCGTAGTATTTATTCAAGTCAACTAGGATAGAATATTATTGTAATTCAACAGTTTTTTAACTGAAAACCAATCGAAAAGCGATTACGGTAACATCTTTTGAACGAAAGAAAGCGAATGTCATTGTTTTCATCACGCTTTTAACCCACTTTCCACTGTAATACGTACTTCATTTCAGCAAAAATATTACATTTCCGTGAATGCATTATATCAAGCACAGTATGAATAGAATGCCATTGTAATATATTGTAATATAAGCAGTGGCCTAGCATTAAGCGTTCCCTAGTCCCCACCCAGTAGGTCGAGGTTCGATTCCTTGCTGGTGGTCGTTGATTATATGTTCAAAATCCGCGTGTTATATGGACTAAAATGAAGAATATATGTACCTCACGTTTCATACCGAAAGCTGGATTCGGTAAAATGCTACTGACACCACATACGAGGCACGGGCAGTTTCCCAATGAGGTTCACGGCGCCATCAGCTCGATGAACAGGCTTTGTGTGAAATATAACAGAGTCTAGAACTGCTTTTAGTGTCCTTGTGGCCTAGCCGGTAAGCGTTCCCTAGTCCCACCCAGTAGGTCGAGGGTTCGATTCCTTGCTGGTGAGGTCGTTGAT